>NW_026692493.1:1337500-1885000 GCF_021218885.2 Marmota monax | reverse complement strand
GTGAAGGCATCGATAAATTCCTTAAGACATATGAACTACCCAGATTGAGTCAGGAAGATATAAACAACCTAAACAGACCAATATCAAGTGAGGAAATAGAAGAAGCCATCAAAAGACTACCAACCGAGAAAAGCCCAGGACCGGATGGATATACAGCAGAGTTTTACAAGAACTTTAAAGAAGAACTAATACCAACACTCCACAATCTATTTCAGGAGATAGAAAAAGAGGGAGAACTTCCAAATTCATTCTATGAGGCCAATATCACCCTGATTCCCAAACCAGATAAAGACACCTCAAAGAAAGAAAACTACAGACCAATATCCCTAATGAATTTAGATGCAAAAATCCTCAATAAAATTCTGGCAAATCGGATACAAAAACATATCAAAAAGATCGTGCACCAATAACTGATGTGATTCTGCAATCTGTATATGGGGTAAAAATGGGAGCTCATAACCCACTTGAATCAAAATGTGAAATATGATATATCAAGAACTATGTAATATTTTGAACAGCCAACAATAAAAAATTAAAAAAAAAAAAAAAAAGATCGTGCACCAAGATCAAGTAGGATTCATCCCTGGGATGCAAGGCTGGTTCAATATACGGAAATCAATAAACGTTATTCACCACATCAATAGACTTAAAGATAAGAACCATATGATCATCTCGATAGACGCAGAAAAAGCTTTCGACAAAGTACAGCATCCCTTTATGTTCAAAACACTAGAAAAACTAGGGATGACAGGAACTTACCTCAACATTGTAAAAGCTATATATGCTAAGCCTCAGGCTAGCATCATTCTAAATGGAGAAAAACTGAAGGCATTCCCTCTAAAATCTGGAACAAGACACGGATGCCCTCTCTCACCACTTCTATTCAATATAGTTCTCGAAATACTGGCCAGAGTAATTAGACAGACAAAAGAAATTAAAGGCATTAAGATAGGAAATGAAGAACTTAAATTATCACTATTTGCGGATGATATGATCCTATACCTAGAAGACACAAAAGGGTCTACAAAGAAACTACTAGAGCTAATAAATGAATTCAGCAAAGTGGCAGGATAGAAAATCAACACGCATAAATCAAAGGCATTCCTGTATATCAGTGACAAATCTTCTGAACTGGAAATGAGGAAAACTACCCCATTCACAATATCCTCAAAAAAAATAAAATACTTGGGAATCAACCTAACAAAAGAGGTGAAAGATTTATACAATGAAAACTACAGAACCCTAAAGACAGAAATAGAAGAAGATCTTAGAAGATGGAAAAATACACCCTGTTCATGGATAGGCAGCACTAACATCATCAAAATGGCGATATTACCAAAAGTTCTCTATAGGTTCAATGCAATGCCAATCAAAATCCCAACGGCATTTCTTGTAGAAATAGATAAAACAATCATGAAATTCATATGGAAAAATAAAAGACCCAGAATAGCAAAAGCAATTCTAAGCAGGAAGTGTGAATCAGGAGGTACAGTGATACCAGATTTCAAACTGTACTATAGAGCAATAGTAACAAAAACAGCATGGTACTGGTACCAAAACAGGCAGGTGGACCAATGGTATAGAATAGAGGACACAGAAACCAATCCACAAAATTACAACTATCTTATATTCGATAAAGGGGCTAAAAGCATGAAATGGAGGAAGGATAGCATCTTCAACAAATGGTGCTGGGAAAACTGGAAATCCATATGCAACAAAATGAAACTGAATCCCTTTCTCTCACCATGCACAAAAGTTAACTCAAAATGGATCAAGGAGCTTGATATCAAACCAGAGACTCTGCGTCCGATAGAAGAAAAAGTTGGCTCCGATCTACATATTTTGGGGTCGGGCTCCAAATTCCTTAATAGGACACCCATAGCACAAGAGTTAAAAACAAGAATCAACAAATGGGACTTACTCAAACTAAAAAGTTTTTTCTCAGCAAGAGAAACAATAAGAGAGGTAAATAGGGAGCCTACATCCTGGGAACAAATCTTTACTCCTCACACTTCAGATGGAGCCCTAATATCCAGAGTATACAAAGAACTCAAAAAATTAAGCAATAAGAAAACAAATAACCCAATCAACAAATGGGCCAAGGACCTGAATAGACACTTCTCAGAGGAGGATATACAATCAATCAACAAGTACATGAAAAAATGCTCACCATCTCTAGCAGTCAGAGAAATGCAAATCAAAACCACCCTAAGATACCATCTCACTCCAGTAAGATTGGCAGCCATTATGAAGTCAAACAACAACAAATGCTGGCGAGGATGTGGGGAAAAGGGTACACTTGTACATTGCTGGTGGGACTGCAAATTGGTACGGCCAATTTGGAAAGCAGTATGGAGATTCCTGGGAAAGCCGGGAATGGAACCACCATTTGACCCAGCTATTGCCCTTCTCGGACTATTCCCTGAAGTCCTTAAAAGAGCGTACTATAGGGATACTGCTACATCGATGTTCATAGCAGCACAATTCACAATAGCTAGACTGTGGAACCAACTTAGATGTCCTTTAATAGATGAATGGATTTTAAAAAATGTGGCATTTATACACAATGGAGTATTACTCAGCACTAAAAAATGACAAAATCATGGAATTTGCAGGGAAATGGATGGCATTAGAGCAGATTATGCTAAGTGAAGCTAGCCAATCCCTAAAAAACAAATGCCAAATGTCTTCTTTGATATAAGGAGAGCAACTAAAAACAGAGCAGGGAGGAAGAGCATGAGAAAAAGATTAACACTGAACAGGGACGAGAGGTGGGAGGGAAAGGGAGAGAGAAGGGAAACTGCATGGAAATGGAAGGTGACCCTCATTGCTATACAAAATTACATATAAGAGATGTGAGGGGAAAGGGAAAAAAAATCAAGGGAGAGAAATGAATTACAGTAGATGGGGTAGAGATAGAAGATGGGAGGGGAGGGGAGGGGGGATAGTAGAGGATAGGAAAGGCAGCAGAATACGACAGTCACTAGTATGGCAATATGTAAAAACGTGGATGTGTAACTGATGTGATTCTGCAATCTGTATACAGGGTAAAAATGGGAGTTCATAACCCACTTGAATCAAATGTATGAAATATGATATGTCAAGAGCTTTGTAATGTTTTGAACAACCGATAAAATAAAATAAAGGTGACTGCTTTAAAAAATAAATAAATAAAAAATCTCTGCAAGAGAATAATACGTACGCGAATACATGGAAACAAAGGTGCGGTTCTGGAAGGTGACATTTTCTAACACAACAAAGACAGGGAACTGAAGACACAGTGGAGACTGGTCCCAGAACAGGTGCCAGTGGTGAATGCTGTGAGGTGACTCCTTCCCCTAGCCAGGGCAGGTGGAACCCCAGGCCCATCGCAAAGGCAGGGAGCAGGCTGATGAGCAGTGAGGGCTGGCAGCTGGCTCTGCGTCTCCTCCCTGCAGGTTATCAGCTCCTGACTCCAGCATATTCCCATAGGAAGGGACAAGAAGCACAGGAGAGAAGCAGATAATCTGTCTGGGGAACAAACCTTGCATGTGTGTTGGGGTCAAGGGCCAGAAGAACATAGATTAGCCTCCAGACACCAAAAAGGTAAGACAGGGAGAAGGGAGACTCTGGCTCCACTTAGAAGTAAACACCCTAAAGCACTACGCTCGGCAGTAAAAACCTCTACTATGGCAATGGTGCCCGGCCACCAGATTGCTGATTCTCCTAAAGCAGGGGTTGAAACCCAAAGGCCAGCACAAGGCAGGGCACCAGTGGAGGGAAGGAGAAGACACACATAGTGTAAAGATTGAACACAAGAGAGCACATGCTCACCTAAGGAGCGGGACAGGCCCTCTCCAGTCAGCTGCAGGCATGCAAGAACCCAGGCCAGGGAGAGACATCTGCCAGTTTCCATAAGAAAGGCAGACACATGATTTTTTAAATCTCAAAAAATCTTCAAATGATGACAATAAGTTTAATTTTTTAACATTATGTGGGTCACTACTATGCAACATAAGCAAAATGCATCCTCAGACCAGCAGCAGCTGGGGCCAGCCTGCCTTCCTGCCCACCCCTCACTCCCAGACAGCCTTCGTAAGATAACTTAGCTCAGGATGCCACAACAGAATACCACAGGATAGGTTGTTTATAAACAACAGACATTTATTTCTTAATAGTTTTGCAGCCTGGAGGTCCAAAATCAAGGTACTGGCCAATGCTGTTGCTGATAAGACCTGTCTTCCTGGCTTGCAGACAGCTGGCAGGCAGCCAGCCGCCTTCTTGCTATGTCCTCACAGCACGAAGAGAGCATGCCAGCGTTTCACATAAAGCACACTAATATGGCTCTTCACATAAAGCACACTAATTGCATCTTGAGGGCCCCACCCTTGTAACTTCATCTAACCTAATCATCTAAAAGTCCTACCTCCAAATGCAATCATACTGGGAGTCAGGATTCCAACATATGACTTTGTGGGGGAACACAATTCAGTCCACAGCACCTTACCTGCTTCATGGCCCCATCCCACCCCATCAAGAACTGTGAGGATGCTATAAGACTGTACATGGAGCACCCGCCCTGCAATGGGTACACAGTGAGGACTCAGCACTGGCAGCTGGCTCCAGTGCTATGCTGAGTACAGCTTGCTTTCATGGTCACACTGCTGGATCTTCAAACTTCTGCAGTATCAATTTTCACCCCAGCAAATTCTCAGAAAGGTGACTTCAATACACAGCTCCACCAGACATCCTGAGCAAGGGCACTTTCAGGCCTAAACCAGGCCTTCCATACCTCCTGTTTTTCATAAGCATATGACCCTAGCTGTTAGATACCATGAGGATGCAAGAGAAAAGTGAAAATCCACCATCTGCTCATCCCTAAGAACTGTGGCAGCTCTCAGAACAGAGCTGGTAAGCATTGTGAGGACGCACTCTTATCACTGGTCCTAAGGCCCTCACCCCTACTCTTTAGTCCTAGAGCCAAACACAGACCCTGAAGCTGACAGAGAAGCCCTGGAGGCAGACAGGCCTGACCATGGTACAGAGCTCCCTGGTCACAAAGGCCCAAATGTAAGGGCCCATTCCATCACCGCCAAGCTTGGCAAATTTGGGCAAGTGACCGCTACACATGTCATGCAGGTAAACGTGTGACTCCATGATAGACGGCTTCATGACTGCCACTAGAGACCTAGCACAATTGCCACCAACAGATGACTCTTCAGGGCCCAGAAAGAAAAGAAATCAACTACAACAAATCAAAGACACATCATAGCACACCACATATAACAGAGGGCTCACAAACACACATTCTCAACACTACACTCCTGAAAACACCAGATCCAGAATGGGACTCCTTTGTCAAGGGATGGCAGGAGCAAGATGTATTCGGCTGAGACTCCCGAGGGAAAAACACCTGGAGACAAGCTGGATGAAAAGCTTCACCAACCAGAGAGCAGCACTGAAAAGCACCAGGGAGGAAATGGGCAATGAGCAAAGCGGAAGTCTAAACAAGTTAGACACAGAGAGCCAAGGAGCTCTGACTTCAGGAGCATACAGTCCCAAGAAAGAAGTAGTGACCACAGTTGGCCTTTGCAGAAACCTTACTATGGGCAGGCACTGCACAAGCCTGGCCATCCAAAGCTCAGCACAACTCAGTGTCACAGGCTGTCTGCTGTAACCACAGTTCACAGAAAGTAGAGGGAAGCTGAGCCAGACACTGTGGAGCTGACCTGTGATCCCAGCTCAGGAAGGAAGATGGCGAGTTCAAGGACAGCCCTAGCAACTTGGCAAGATGCTGTCTCAAAATAAAAGTAAAAATAAAAATTAAAAAAAAAAAAAAGCCGGAGGACTTAATAATTCTATAACCAGAGCAAGGTCACCATCAATCTTTGTCATTCCCTTCATACCTCCTTTGATGGTCAGTACCATCTACTAACTCAGCCAGATGCTGGTTATCACGTGGGGACTGAGAATGAGAACACGGATTGTGTTATCAGTCAAACCTGAGTTCAAATCCTCAACGCTCTGTGCCTCAGTTTCCTCTACTGTACAGTATAGATGGTGACAGTGTATAGCTCAAAGGGTAGTGCAAATACCACACAAGATAACCTGTCTAAATGTTCAACTCATGCCTGGCAAACAGCAAGTACCTAGTAAATGTCAGTAACTATTGTCATCAGTCAGGAGCAAGGGGTGGGAAGGTGTGGAGTGTTAGAGAAGGCACCTACGAGTAGACCAGCTTGGGTTTTACTCATTTTACATTAGTGACCACAAACCACAAGTAAACATTAAATATAGCCTAGCAGTTCTGCCTTATCTCACCAGAAAGCTGGTTTTCCTCTCCTAAGACAACTGTGACAAATTTAAAATGGACACACATTTTTACATAGCTCTTCATCTTAAGAAGGAAGTCAAAGAATGGAGAAAGAGAAAAAAAAAATGGAGAAAGAGAAAAAAAAAAAAGAAGTCTATTTGACTATCTCTTGACTCTAGGCTGGCTTTGTGACCTGCCATAACCAAAAAAAGGTGTCAATTGTAAGCCTCAGCTTCAAGAGGCCTCAAAGCTTCCACTTTTGCCATCTTGGAATCCCATGAGCAGTGTGTGAACACACATAGTCCAGCCTCCCTGATGAGGGCAGAACCCTGGAAGAGGCCTAACCATCTAGCTGAAGCCCATTCCTGTGTGCTACCCAAGTTACAACCTGGGGAGCAGAAAGGAGTATCCCCCTCTGCTATGCCCAGCCCAAACTACCAACCCAGATTCATGACCAAAAAAAGACCACTGTTTAAAGCCATTAATTGCCAGGTGGTTTGTTATGTAACACAACTATTTTACTTCTTTCTTTCAGCACGGGACCACTCTAGCACTGAGCTATATCCCTAGCCCTTTTTATTTTACTTTTTTAATATTTATTTTTTAGTTGTAGTTGGACACATTATCTTTATTTTATTTATTTATTTTTATGTGGTGCTGAGGATCGAACTCAGGGCCTCGCATGTGCTAGGCAAGTGCTTTACTGCTGAGCCACAATCCCAGCTCTTATTTTATTTTATTTTATTTTTTTTGTGGGGTACCAGGGATTGAACTCAGGAGCACTCAACCACTAAGCCACATTCCCAGCCCTATTTTGTATTTAATTTAGAGACAGGCTCTCAGTGAGTTGCTTAGGGCCTCACTTTTGCTGAGGCTGGCTCTGAACTCACTATCCTCCTGCCTTAGCCTCCTGAGCTGCTGGGATTACAGACCTAGGCTACCACGCCAGGCTCCTTTTTATTTTTATTTTTATCTTGAGACAGAGTCTCACTAAGTCACCCAGGCTGGCCTTGAACTTGCCTCAGCCTCCTGAGTCACTGGGATCACAGCATGGCCCCCACATCCAGCAGTGCCTTCTTTGACAACACATCCTATGTTCTTCCAATCCCAACGCCAGTCCTTGTGGGCCTCTATTACTCTGCTCTAACTCTGCTCAATCATCCTAGTCTCTCTTCTCTCCCTATGTTGGGTGTGTATAATGGGTTTAAGAAGGCAAGTCTCTAGTCTCAGCAATTTGGGAGACTGAGGCAGCACAATCACTTGAGCCTAGGTGTTCAGGGTCAGCCTGAGAAACATGGCAAGATCCTGTACACACACACAAACTCTGAACACTGGACAGATATAAAAACCAGCTATCTGATGGCAAGGAATGTGTAGAAACTAGAGGGGCACAAGTACTGAAAGAAAAATTAAGTAGATGAGCGCTATACTGAACAGCTCTGATCTGTGAGCATACCTCTGTTCTCATAAAACACAAGAGAATAGTGCTTAAGTAAACTCAGCAGCCTTACTAAACTGAGGAAAATGTTCAGTTCAGGACTGGAGAATGAAAACTGAGAGAAAAATTACAATAAAAAGGGGAGCCCCCAAATCTGCATTAAACTCCTCTCTAATCCTTAGCTGACTCAGAAACTGCATTGGTGGATGAGACTCCAAGAAAGAAGCAGAAAGCAGCTGTTAGAAGCTGAGAGAGCCACAAACATCACAGCAGCTGTCCTGAAATGGGAAAACAGCACATTTAGAGTTCAAGTTCTGCCAAATCAGAAGGGTTTTCTATTATAACCCAGAAGGACCACATCTTAGGAGGAAGGACCATGTTCTAGAACTCATGGTTATGCCCTAAAACTTAGGGCAAACCAAAAACACACCTACTCTAGCAAAGCCTGGAATAAAGGCTGCAAATCACAAGATGATCTCCAGCAACAACAGCCTGCCCTAACAAAACTCAACACTCTTGCTGGGGCATAGCTTAGTGATAAAGAGCACGCACAGGCCCTGGGTTCAATCCACAGCATGAGTAATAAACTCAATGCTCTTCCTCTGTGTGGGTGCTCATGCATGTTAAGACAGAGTCTTGCTATGTTTCCCAAGCTGGTCTGGACTGCTAGGTTCAAGTCATCCTCTTGCCTCAGCCTCCTGGATAGCATGTGCCAACCAGGTCCAGCAAAACTCAACTTTTTTTTTTTAGTACTGGAGATTGAACCAAGGCCTCACACAAGAGTTCCACCACTGAGCTATATCCCTACACCCCTTTGTTATGAGACACAGTCTTGTAAATTTACCAGGCTACCTGTAAATTGTGATCCTCCTGCCTCAGCCTCCCACTAGCTGGGATTATAAGCATATGCCATGGCACCCAACAAAACACAACACTCTATAAGAGGAAACAACATAAACCTGAGTCTATAGAAGGGACCATATACAATGTCCATTATACAATGAAAAATTACTAGACAAGGCTGGAGATATAGCTCAGTAGTAGAATGCTTGCCTGGGTGCAATCCCCAGCACTGGGGAAAAAAAATATTAGCCATGTGCTGTGCACGTTGGCATACACCCATGTTCCAAGTAACTTAAGAGGTTAAGGCGGGAGGATCCCAAGTTCAAGGCCAGCCTGGGCAACTTAACAAAAAAGACCCTGTCTCAAAATAAAAAATAAAGTTTTCCAGCAATGATAAGCTCCCCATGAAAACATACCTAAGAGTTCTTTAGCCTAGGTTTCTGTGGAGATCTCGCTCCTTTCTACATGCTTCCCTCACACTGATTTTGGATCATAGAGGGTCCCATTCACCCTCCATACTGCTAGATAATAACTGTTCTCATAGACAGGAGCAGAGAGAAGGTAAGATGGCAGCCCAGCTGCACAGACCAGGCGCAGCAAGGGTTAAGCTCTCCTTTCTTTCAAAGATCTCCTACATCCCTCTCCAGAAGAGAAGAGGGAATGCAAGAAGCAACACCTGGTGCAGAGCCCTCATTCCCACTTCACAGATGTGAAATGCCCAAGATGCTATAACATCACCACAGCCTTCAGCCATATGCAAACAGTAGTTCTGTGTGTTGGCTACTCCCCTGTCCTCTGCAGCCTTCAAGAGGAAAAGCAAGGCTTACAGAAGAAAATTCCTATAGGAGAGAGCAGCACTAAAAGCAACCTGAATCAAGATAAGTGGGAACCCATCCCAATTAACACATTTTTTTTTTCCTTTTATTTGCATTTATTTTTTGTTGAATTTATTCCCGTGCCATAAGTTTTTGTTTCTTTAGCTTCTTCTGGGATATCTTTTTCTTCTGTGCAACCTCCTCTTCTAGTTTAGGAACAATTTGTTCCTTTTCAGTGAGGATCATCTCAATGTGGCAGGGGGAACTCATGTATGGGTTAATCCGACCATGAGCTCTGTAAGTACGACGACGCATCTTGGGTGCTTTGTTGACCTGGATATGTTCAATGACCAGAGAATCTACATCTAAACCCTTAAGTTCAGCATTACTCTCTGCATTTTTAAGCATGTGCAGCAAAAATTCAGCACTCTTTTTGGGCCACCGGCCCTGTGTCCAGCCCCACTGTTTGGCCTGGGCACACCTCCCAACTCCACCATTGTAACGCCGGAATGGCACGCATTGCTTCTTTAATGTGACATCTTTCAGGTACTTGGTGGCTTTTCGGATATGCATACCCTTGATGGCTTGCGCAGTTTCACGGGTGTTCTTAAAGTGAACACGAAGATTTGAGCCTCTTGATTTGCATGATTTTGTGGGGTTTTCCGGGTCAAGAGAGTAGCGGACCATTTTCACAGATCACCTCAGGCCGCTTACAGGAAGAGCCCAATTAACACATTTTGAATATAGATTAAATAAATAAAATAAAAAGGCCTGGGGATGTAGGTCAGTGGTAAAGTGCCCCTAAGAAAGAAAAGAGCCAGCACGGTGGCCCATCCCTGTAATCTCAGCAGCTCTGGAAGCTGAGGAAGGAGGGAACACAAATTTAAAGCCAGTCTTACCAACTTAGTGAGGCCCTAGGCAACTCTGCAAAAAACCTGTCTCAAAATAAAAAATAAAAGGTCTGGAGATATATATAGCTCAGTGGAAAGTATTTCTATGTTCAATTCTCAGTATAAAAGAAAGAGAGGGAGACAGGAAGGGAAGAATCATAGAACAGGAAAACCGACATCCATCCCCTTCTCCCACGCCCTCACCATGTATGAATATGCATACATGCACAACTTTCTACACATTACAAAGGACTTGTAACCAGAACCAATTTTTAACTCCTTAAAATAAACAATGAAAAGACAGACAATCCAATAAATCATGGGCAAAAGACTTGGATAGATACTCCACAAAGATATACAAATGTCCACTAAGCACATGGAAAGCTGCTCACCCCTCATTCATTAGAGAAATGCAAATTAAAACCGAATAAGAAACAACTGCCTTCTGCGAGGCTAAAACTGATAAGACTGAGGCTGAGAATGTGCAGCTCAGTAATTCAGTTCTTACTAGCACGCTTGAGACCCTGTGTTTGATCCCCCACACCAGGGGGGAAGTTAGTAAGACTGAAAATACCAAGTACTAACATAGACGTGAAAAAACAAACTTATACATTACCGGTGGGAGTGTAAAATGGTATCAGTTTGGAAAACTCTTAAAATTTCTTAAAAACTAAAACATACATCTGTATAACTATAATAACAAATACAACAATTTTATTCCTAGATATTCCTACAAAAGAAATAATGTATGTCCACAAAAAAAAAACTGTATAAGAATCTTTATAGTGACTTTAGAAATAATAGAAAAAACATAAAAATAACCCAATGTTCATCAATGAAAAAACAGATAAACAACTCACGCTATTTTCATACAATAACACCCAAATAAAAAGAAACAAACTAAAGGTACACGCCTCAAAAATCAACAAAGCTCAAAAATATTAAATTGAGCAAAAGACAAACACAAAACGGGATGATTTCATTTACCTAAAGCTCAAGAACCAGCAAAACTAATCTATAGTGACAAAAATCATAACAACAGTTACCTAAAGATTTGGGGAAATGGTTTTAAATTACTTAAAGGAGACACAAGAAAACTTTCAGGGTTGATGGAAATGTTCTATATCTCAACATGAGAAGCAGACACATAAGTGTGTATACACTTGTTAAAACACATCCAATTTAGACATTTAAGATCTGCTCTTTTGCCAGGCGTGGTAGCCCATGCTTGTAATCCCAGCAGCTCAGGAGGCTGAGGCAGGAGAATCACAAGTTCAAAGCCAGCCTCAGCAACTGCAAAGTGCTTAGAAACTCAGTGAGACCCTGTCTCTAAATAAAATACAAAATAGGGCTAGGGATGTGGCTCAGTGGTCAAGAGCCCGAGTTCAATTCCCGGTACCTTAAAAAAAAAAAGATCTGCTCTTTTACTGCATGTCAAATATTCTTGGATAATTTTTAAATGCAACATTTTTTAAATTTTTTAAATTGTTGATGGACCTTTATTTTATTTATTTATATACAGTGCTGAAAATGGAACCCAGTGCCTCACATATGCTAGGCAAACACTCTACCACTGAGCTACAACCCCAGCCACTAAATGCAATATTTTAAACAAAATAAAATATTATACACCCAGCAGCTCAGGAGGCTGAGACGGGAGGATTGCAAGTTCACAAACAGTTTCAGCAATTTAGAGTGAGGCTCTAAGCAACTTAGTGAGACCCCGTCTCAAAATAAAAAATAACCGGTTGTGGTTGCACACACCTATAATCCCAGTGGTGGGGAGGCTGAGGCAGGATCACGAGTTCAAAGTCAGCCTCAGTAACTTAGTGAGGTCCTAAGCAACATAGTGAGACTCTGTCTCTAAATTAAAAAAAATAAAAAGGGTTAGGTATGTAGCTCAATGGTAAAGCACAATTGGGTTCAATCCCTGCAAAAAAGATCGCATGAAAAGCCAGGCGCAGTAGCACAAGCCCATAATCCCAGTGGCTCAGGAAGCTGAGGCAGGAGGATCGTGAGTTCAAAGACAGCCTCAGCAACTTAGTGAGGCCCTCAGCAACTCAATGAGACCCTGCCTCTAAATAAAAATACAAAATAGGACTGTGGATGTAGCTCAGTGGTTGAGTGCCCCTGAGTTCAATTCTCAGTAACAACAACAATAAAAACATGAAAATGCCAAGTGTGGTAGTGCATGCCTGTACTCCCAGCGGCTTGGGGCTGAGGCAGGAGGCTGAAGCAAGGAGGATTGTGAGTTCAAAGCCAGCTTCGGCAACTTAGCAAGGCACTAAGCAACTCAGTGAGACCCTGTCTCTAAATAAAAATACAAAATAGGGCTGGGGATGTGGCTCGTGGTTGAGTGCCCTTGAGTTCAATCCCCAGTACCAAAAAAAAAAAAAAAATGAGAGCTGGGCTGGGAAAGCAGCTCAGCAGTAGAGTACTTGCTTCGCCTGTGCAAGGAAAGTCCTAGGTTGCATTCTCAGTTCTGCAAAAACACAGAAACAAATGAGAGCTGCTCGCTATATGCAGATATCACATGATTTCCAACATGACTTTTAAAAAAGTAAGATACTGGACTAGGAATATGGCTCAGTGGTAGAGCATTTGTCTAACATTTATAAGGCCCTACATTTATCTTCAGAACCATACACACAAAAAAGTGAGATACTGAAGAATGTATGGAATACACTACTCATTTTTTTGACAATATTGAAAATTTGTTATTTAATAGATAACTTCTAAATTAATGACAATAACTTGTATATACACTAATTAAAAATATTTTCCCACTAAGGACCAAATAGAACAGTTTTTAATCTTTTCACCAAAAACAATTTTATTATCGAAAGACTGACCATATTTAGTTTATTTAGGATTTTAATTTTAAAACTATATAAAGCTGCCAACCGGGCCTCCTAATGAGCATGAGATGACCTAGTTAAACCCTTATAATGTGTGTAAAAACAATTTTAAATCTTTGTTTAACCTATACATCAAACTGAGATTTGTTGGCCTCAGACTGGTAATCACAGGTCCATGCAACTGTCACACAGCATGTACACAAAAGTAGGTAAGAAGTATTATATATAAAGTGAGTACAGAACATTGTATGAAATATTTGGTCTTGTATATTCAGGGGCATAACACCTAATTCTCATGGGCATACAATGCATCCTGGAACTCAGAAATAGACACATTCACGAGCCTACAAGGGAGAGCTAAGCAAGAGCAATGGAACAAATAAAACATCCTGTGCCCTGGGGGTGAAGTGGAGGCTTCCTGTGGCATCCAGGCCAGACCAGGAGCGTAAGTAGATGTCAGTGTATGTGGGGAGGGACTCTCAGGCAGGAGAGAGCAAGAGGAGCCAAGACCCTGACCACTCAGAAGACAGTGGCATATTTATAGTGGGTGAAAAACACATGCTACTCATTTCTGTAAAATGTGTATCTCTTTCTCACACACATATGCACAGGACTGTCTATTAATAAGCTATCTTTAGAAGGATAAAAAGGAAAATAGCAACATCAGATGCCTGGAGAAAAGGAAGAGGATAGCTGAGGGACCAGGTGAGAGAACTGCTTTCATGTATTCACTTTGGTACCTTTCAAATTCTAGTTGAGATGACCATGTGCATGAGCTACTCACAGGAGGCAACAGTGAAAGGGCTCAGGCTGTGGAGACTGGCCATCTGAGTTGAGTACTGGCTCTCTGGTTTATTTTGACCTCAGACATTTTACTTATTTTATTGTGCCTCAGTATTCTTACATGAATATTATTAAGAATATCAAGCGTAACTACATTGCTAAATTGTTTTAAAGAGTACATGAGATATGGATAATGTACTTTAAAATGTGCCTGGGCCTGTTTTTACAAATATTTACTAGAGCATACATACATATTCACACACAAATTCACAGAGTACCCAGTACATAATCAGCCATTGTTATTTTTATTCAAACATCTTAAAAACAAAATATTCTAAAAGTTAGCCTTTAACCTATAAAAAAGGCAGGGGAGATTTTCAGTCAAACTGCTTGGGATATAGATCCTGGCTCTATCACTTATTTGTTGTATATTTCAGTCTCTTCATCTATGAAACAGGGAAATCACACTTTCTATGTCCTAGGGTTACTCTGAGAATTAAATGAAATGATTCACATGTAGCATTTAATGCAATGGCATATAATAATGCTCAATAATTCTGCTGTGTGTGAGAGAGATTTTAAGTAACTAGTCATTTCCAAGGCTTTAAACATTAGCCTCCTGCTTAAAGTTGTATACTTGCAGCCTGGTCTTTGAGTTCCAGATTCTTCCGCAAGATGCTTTCTCCCTAATGGCCCTTGGACTTCTCTCACTACTCCAACATATAATAGCTCCCCGATGCCTATCATTACCCCAATCTAACTTCCCCGTTTCAGGAATCAGTGACACTATCTATCCATTTGTTCCATCAGGAATCCTAGAAATCATGCTCAGTCCTCTCATTCTCTCACACCTCTTTTCTTTCTTTTTTCCTTACTATACTAAGGACTGAACTAGAGACAATGTACCACTGAGCTACACCTCCAGACCATTTTATTATTTACCATTTTATTCTTTATTTCAAGACACAGTTGCCAAGGCTGGCCTTGAACTTATGATTGCCCTGTCTCAGCCTCTAAAATCACTGGGATTACGGGTGTGCACCACTGTGCCCTGCAATACAAGTATATGCCACAGCATTTGGCCTTACACTTCTCTTCTAATCTATCAAGTTCCAACAGCTCAATTCCCAAAATATCTCCCTAAGATAACTACTGAGGTCTAAGTCACCACCACACCACAACTATACTCTCCTCCTATTCATATGCCATATCCTTATGATTGTGGCACTCCTCAACTCAATCTACAACTAGGGTTCCCCATAACTCGGACTCAGTCTAACACTTCACTAATGCCTGAAAGAAATAATTTGAGTAGAAGACCAACTCTTCCACCCAGGCTCCTGTCTCACCCCTACCCTCCCTACATTAATCTTATCCTGATTCCTGGAGGGGATTCAGCCCTTTCATGTCTCAGTTTTTACACCTGCTGTCCTCTCATCCTGGAAGGCTCTATCTTCCCACTGTTCTCATTGCTAGATTCTTCTCGCCTCCAGGGCTTGGATGACATGAGAACTGGGGAAGTCAAAAGGGAAGACAGAAAGGAAAGGGTATCGAGAAATGTGATGGCGGAGTATTAGCAATGGGTGATGCACCATGTCAAGAAGCAGTTACCAGGGATGGTGATGGGGGGGCAAGTCCCAGAAAGGAAAAGGGTACAGGGTCAGAATGGGGGGGGGGGTGCAATGAGAGACAGGGACCAAAGTGGAAGTGATGGACTTGGAGGGCTGGTGGTGACAGGGCAAGGGATCAATAGCAACTGGGAGCCGTCAGTAACAAGTGAATGGTAAGCTACAGATACAAAGTAGCAGGTGGGGAAGTGGGGGTGGACCACAAAGGGAGCTCAGCTCTGGGCACAATGGGGGAGGCCTGTAAATCCCAGCAACTTGGAAGGCTGAGGCAGGGGGACTGCAAATTTGAGGCGAACCTCAGCAACTTTGCAAGACCCTATCTCAAAATAAAAAGGACTGGGATGTAATTCAGTGGTAGAGCACACCTGGGTTCAATCCTGAGTACCTTAAAAAAAAAAAGGGCAGGGGGAGCCCAGTAAGAGGCATAGAGGAAGGTGACAGGTATGAAGGAAAAGATGATGGGGATTGAGAAAAGAATGGGGCAGTTAGGGGTAGGGAGATAGGCCAGAGAAGATGACAGAAGCGACCGGTGGGTGATATCTAGACCCTTAATATGGGGGATGCTGGGAAAGAGGAGTGATGATGGGGGGCACTGACGGGTGGGTCTCGCGCAGCAGGCAGGGCACTGGCGGGAAGAGTGTAAAACACGAAGGGTGCGGGAGCGCTGCCATCCGGGGCCCACCCACCTCGACAGGCGCAGAGGGAAGGGACGGGGTAGCAGGAAGGGGAGACACCGGGCTGCTGCCGACCAGGAGGCCACTGACAGCTGCGAAAGGCACAGAGGCAAAGACCACCGACGGCACGGGGTGTCGTGACAGGTCTGGCCCTGCCGACAACACGGGTCACCGCCAGCGGCGCCAGCTGCGGAGGGCCTGGCGCGGTGGGGCCACACGGGGCAGGGGCAGGGGGGCCTTGCCAGGCGGAGGGGACGGTCACTGACAAGCGGGCGCCGACCGGCGGAGAGGGGACGACACTAGCGGCGGGCGGGCTGACCGGGTACTGCCGGCAGCGGGCCCGCGGGCCGACCCGAGGGGGCAACTGCCCGGGCGCCGCCGGCGGGGTCCCTCCACGCCGGGCCTCAGCGCGCGCGGCCGCACTCACCTGCCCCGCGGGCCGGGGGTGGCGGCGGCTCCTCGGAGGCCCGGGCGGGGCGCGGGCGGAGGCGAAGCCCGGGCGGCCTGAGGCGGGCCGCACGCACATGAGCCCGGCCCGGAGCGCGGCGCCTCGGGACACTGGCGCGGCCGCAGCGGCTCGGGACGGGCTCGGGGCCGCCTCGGGGCCGCGGGCGCCGCTCCGGTCGCTCCAAAATGGCGGCGACGAGCGCGCTCCGGGGCGGGGCCTCGCTCGGGCGCGCGCACTGCTGGGCGGAGCCGCGCGGGGCGGGGCCTGGGTAGGCGGAGATATGGGGCGTGGTTTCGATTGACCGGGCGTGGTTCCTGGCGGCGGGGGAGGCGCCGACCCGCTGGGCTAAGAGCTCCCGCTTCGCGGGTTTCTGCGGGGCGAGGTGCGCCTTTCTCAAGCTTAATTAACTTTTGCTTGGGAGACTGCACTTTCTTTTTTTTAAATATTTATTTTTTAGTTGTAGTTGGACACAATACCTTTATTTCATTTATTTTTATGTGGTGCTGAGGATCGAACTCAGCGCCTTGCACGTGCTAGGTGCAAGGCGAGCGCTCTACCCCTGAGCCACAACACCAGCCCCCTTTTCTTTTCTTTTTTAAAATTGTAGATGGACACAATACCTTTATTTTATTTATTTTTATGTGGTTCCGGGGATCGAACCCAGTGCCTCATGCATGCCAGGCAAGCACTCTAACACTGAGCCACAACCCCAGCCCGGGATACTGCACTTTCTAATGCAAGAGGAGCCGCACCATAACCCACAAGTGGCCTGGGGTCTCTTCTCATGGCCACTCACGTTGGGGCACTTTGACCGCAACTCCTTGGACGCGAGGTCTGAAACAGCCTGACCCGGACCGAGCAGCGGAGTTCCCTGGAGTTAGCTTCCAAGAAATGGAGGTTAAAACGCGACAGCCTGTGGACCGGGAAGAGGACGCCCCGGTTGTCTGGCGCTGTCTTGCTGTGAGTTGCCCTTGCTCACCGGCCCCTCCCTGCATAAATTGGAGGTGCTGCTGGGCCGAGCTGCCAAATGGGGTCTTGGGACGGGGCAACAGATGCAGATGTCCCATAGCCATAAACGTGCAACTGTCTGCCTGCCTTTGATACTCTTCCTGTGCTCAGAGTCCCTGGGTGGGCAGGAGTCCACCTCCATTCACACCCACACTAGATTAATCAGCAAACCTGTAGCCAGCACTCTACTAAGAACGTGCTGTTACAAGATCAGTTTCCCTCACCTGACTCACAACAGCCTTCCCAGAGACTCCCTACTTCTGTCCTGGAGCACCTGCAGTAGGTCAAGTCAGCACAGCATGGCACCCAAAGGGATCCAGTTAAAATAGGTCAGTTCACACCTCTGCCCCCAGGGGCTCCTGCCTCACATAGGATGAAAGTCAGAGCCCTCATTGTTGCCCTTGTGTGATTTTATCTCCCCTACTATTCCCTTTTTCATTTGGCTTATCATAATAACCTCCTGCACAGGCCATTTGCTCTCACTGTCCCTGTATCTTTGCATGCTCTTCCCCCTAGTTATTGGTATGCTTGCTGACTTGCATCCATTGCCCCTCACTTCCCTGGAAATCCTATTTCAAACCTCAAGCCTGCATCACACACACTCTTCAAATCCCCTATTCCTGCTTGTTCTTTACTCCTCTGCAATGGTATCAGCATCAGAATCCCTAAGGAGACAGAAACCACACAATGATTTCAACAGAGAAAGCTTGACATAAATATTATTATCAATAATGAGATTGTAAGTGAATAAAAACAACTGTATTCACGAAAGAGAAAACTTGGAAGAGGATCTCTTCCCCCAAATGGGAGGTCACTTCTTGTTAGAGAAGTGTGAATGCAGCCCATCTGACATTCCCTTGGTTGCCCTGGGGTAGAGTTATATGCAGCTGCAGAGCAGAGCTTGGTGGGCAGGAGTCCACCTTCCAAGGCACAGGGGGGCCAAGGCTGGAAACCTATCACTGAGATGCCTGCGACTCCCTGGGAATCCACTTGGGATGCCACTGAAGCTCCGTGGCCAGCTATCCACAGTACAGCACCAAAACTTGATGCAGGTAAGTGCAAGTGGATGGGCCCATATGCCACTGGTGGTCACACAATAGGATCACGAAGAGAAAGAATGCACATGGGAACCAAGAAGTCTGTTCCTCCTGCAGGGATTCTCCAAACCGCTACTGGCAAAAATTCACATCATGGAGGTGAGGAGAACAGGTGGAAAACTGGTTTAGTCAGCTCCGTATGCATCTTTTCATACGTTTGTACTTCCATGCAGCAAGTAAACAACTCTGTATTTTCATCTGACCAGATACTTTTATTTTATTGCAAGTGAAGAAAATCCTCATTCTTCCCCTAATAGGAAGATATGCACATTCACAATAGGCAGTATATCTATCACTGGCTGTTTTGAATACTCCTAAAATGCTGTTGCTGTCCCACTGAGAAGTCTCTTACGTTAACACTTAAATAGTGAAATTAACCTCTAGAAACACATATATTTTTTAAAATGAAAAGGAGAAAAGTGATTAGTATGTGAAAATATATAATATAACAAGGATTGAGAAAATATGCAAAACTAATACATTCCTTGTTTCTATAACTGGTCGCCAGACATAGTTTGTATGTATGGTTCTTTAACTACCTTGCAGCATACACAGAATGGCTAGAACAAAGCCAGCTATTTCTGACACAGAAGGATCAAAGAAAAGGAACTCTATCACTAAGAATATCAAATACCAAGTTATTCACCAATAAATTGAAAAGGCAAAGCTGTGATATAAGATTTATGCTGCCTCTGGAGCACCACCAGAGTAGACTAGCTGTGATCTGTCTTGTCCTTCCTCAAGAGCCACACAATACAACTAGACACAGGCCCAGGCACCAAAACCCCACAGAGAATGAACACAGGAGAGTCACACCTACATACACCACGATCAGATTGCCACATGTCAAAGAATATCATGAAAGTGGCAGGAAAGAAATGACTCATCACATAAAGGGGACTACAGTACAATTAACCACTGAGGTCTCATAAGAGGCAATGGAGGCCATAAGGGTCGTAAAATAATGTTCAGAATGCTGAAGGAAAAGTAAAGCCTGTCAATGATGGTGTGGCCCTGGGTTCAGTCCCTAGGACAAAAAGAGAGAAAAAAAAAAGGGCTTTTGTAGTGAGTGGCACATGTAGGGCAACTTGATTACTCTTCATGTGAATTGACATCAACAGATTTTAGAAGGTTGAGTTTTTGGCAGTTGGGCAGTATCCTGCATTAAAAATAGATAAATAATTAATTAAAAAGCCCTGGCAGGCTGTGGTTGTGTCTCGGTGGGAGAGCACTTGCCTTGCATGTGTGAGGCATTAGGTTCGATCCTCAGCACCACATAAAATAAATAAATAAAGATATTGTGTCCATCTACAACTAAAAAAAATATTTTAAAATAAATAAATAAAAACAAAAAACCCTGGATAGGTCTGGGGATGTGGTTCAGCTGGTAGAATGCTTGCCTCGCATGTACAAGGCCCTGGGTTCAATTCCCAGCACCATACAACCAACAAATTAATTGATTAATGAAATTTACTCTTAAAATAAAGCCCTGGCAAGTTGACATGGTGGCACACACTTGTAATCCCAGCAACTTGGGAGGCTGACACAGGATGATCGCAAGTTGAGGCCAGCCTCAGCAACTTAGTGAGCCCCTGTCTCAAAATAAAGTATAAAAAAGGACTGGGGATGTAGCTCAGTGGTAAAGTGGCCCTAGATTAGATCCCCAAAACCAATAAATAAATAGCCCTGGAAATGAACAAATTCTCGCCCTACTAGAAATTCTAAAAAAGTTCTTCAAGCTAAAAGGAAATGACACCAGAATTCACTCAAATCCACAAGAATGAACAAAGAGCTCTAGAACAAAATTCAGCAACATATCATAAAGATTATCTACTAAAGACTAGTGGGTTTATTTCAGGAATTCAAAATTGGTTTAGAGCCAGGCACAGTGGCACATGACTTTAATCCCAGTGGCTCAGGAGACTGAGGCAGGAGGATCACGAAGAGTTCAAAGCCAGCCTTAGCAACTTATTGAGGCCCTACAGCAACTTAGAGAGATCCTGTCTCTAAATAAAATACAAATCAGGGCTGGGGATGTGGCTCAGTGGTTAAGTGCCCCTGAGTTTAATAAATAGTGCCCCGGCCGCCCCCCCCCAAATGAAATGCACCAAAAAGGGACAAATCTGAAAAGAAGCCGGACACCAAAGATTACCCGCTATATGGCTCCATTAAAATCATAACTTTTTAGTTATACGTGTAGTAGTTGGGTTCATTCAGACAAACTCACACATGCATGGGATTTGATTTCAGTTTGTATGATTCCATCTTCTAAGTTCTGGTAGATGGTAAAATAATCTATAGTGCAAAAATCAGAATGATGGGGTCTGGGTGTAGAGACTAGAAAGAGGTACTAGAAAGAGTGATGATAATGTTCTGTATCTTTTTGTTTTTATTTTAAGAGAGTGTCTCACTGACTTTCTGGGGACCTCGATAAATTGCTGAGGACAGCCTTGAACTTTTGATCTTCCTGCCTCTGCCTCCCTAGTCACTGGGATTACAGCCATGTGCCGCCATACCCAGCATGGTGTTCTGTATCTTGCTAGAGTTTTGGGTTACACATGTGTTCATTTGTCAAAACTCAATGAATGGTCTATTTAAGATTCATGCATTGTGTCAGGTATACTGGCCCATGCATATAATTCCAGTGACTCAGGAGGCTGAAGCAGGGGGATTGAAATGTTGAGCAACTTAGTCAGATTTTGTTTCAAAATAAAATAAAAAGGACTAGAGATGAAGCTCAGTGGTAAGGCACCCTTGGATTCAATACCCAGTACCCACCCCCATCATGCATTTTACCTAGAAGAAAAAAAAATACTAGTTAATGATAAACACATTAGATTTGACAAATACCTAATTATCCCTTTATCAAAGATTAAGCTTCTACTATGTGGAAGAAACTCTACTAAACATTAGGGGTGCATGTATGAATGTTGCAATTGTCTTGATTGAAAGTCATCTGAAAACAAGAATGACTGATGGATAGAGGTATGGATAAATGTACAGAATAGTAAGGATATAACATTAATTACAGATGTAGATTTTGTGCAGTAAATTGACAGTCATTGAACATTCACGGTCATCTTTTCTGTAAGAACATGTGAAAACATTTGATAGCTCATCATAATGCCAAGGGGAAACCTGATAACTCTCTAGACTTAACCCACTTGATTTTTTTTTTTTTCTTTTTCCGGTGCTGGGGATGAACACAGGGTGTACACAAATGCTAGGCGAGCCATCTTTCACTGAGCTACACCCTAAGCCTCTTCACCTTCTTAGTTCCTTTACCTTCTCAAGTTACTTGCTTTTAAGCAACTACAAAAATCACCAACTTAAAGGTGGGTATCTGGTGGCTCATGTCTGTAATCCCAGCTACTCAGAAGGCTGAGGCAGGATCATCCCAAATTCCAGGCCAACCTAGGCAACTTACTGAGTGAAAGGAAAGTGACCACAACACTCGGAGTGACCAAGAGATCTTTTTGCAGCAGTGCAACAGAGGAGAAGAGAGAGAGAGAGAGAGGAGAGCATGCGTGCAAGGGAGACAGATCAAGAAAGAGAGACAGAGCAAGAGAGCAAGAGAGGGTTTTAGATGGGCAGAGAGTCTCTGGAGCCAGAGGAGTTGGTCATGAGTTGTAGGTCTCTGTCTTGGGCATCAGGGCTGGTAGTCTTAAAGAAGTGGTTGACTGACCAACTGGTTGGTGAATTTGTGTATCTGATCTTGCAGGAACTTCTGTAGGCAATTTAACATACATGGTCCTATTAGGAGAAACATAGACAGGACTAATAGGGGTCCTGTGAGGGCGGGGAGCCAAGGCCATACTTGACTGAACATTCCCCATGGAGCCTGTTGGCCTAGTTGCTGTCTCCTCTTTTGTAGCTGTTGGAAAGAGAAATTAGAAGGTTCTAGAAGAAAATTAGAAGGTTTTTTGTAGCTGTTGGAAAGAGAAATTAGAAGGTTCTAGAAGAAAAATGTGTTTCTGGATAAGAGAGTCTATTAAGTAAACAAGAGGGTTTAAGCAAGTGATAAAGAAGGTCTGTGTACATTGGCTATATAGGTGTAAGTAAGTGCTAAAGAAAGTCTGTGTATACAACCTATGGTTAAACAACAACTGTTATTTTGCAATATTGTAATATGTTATTTCTTTAAGAGCTAAACTTGATTAATATAAATCATCAATGTAATTGTGGTACTATTACTCTTCTTTGTGTATTAAATGTGTTCATATTTTCCAGGTATATAATTCATTAAGATAGAAGCTTTTAAAAAATTATATCAAGCTGGTGTTCTCTAAAAGGTTTCATGGAATTTTAGACTTATAAAAATAACATATTGGAGATTTATTTATATCACTTAATGTTCTATAACTGGACCTGTTATCAATAAGATTAATATAAAGTTCTATAAACTGGGTACAATTTAAATGCAATATCATATTGTATTAGTATTCATGTGACATCAAGCAACAATATATGTAAACTTTATAAAATGATATTTAAAAACAAAGATCAGTTCAATAATAGAACACTTTACCTAATATTTATAAATCTTAGCCTTACCTGAGATAAGGCTCTGCCTCCCATCTTACTATATGTCAGAATGACTCCAAAGTAGGCCAGACTTCAGCTAAAGCCCAGTACTCTCAATTTAAGGTGAAACTGACTTTGCTGGATGTTTATGATCAAGACTTAAAGTTAAATTAAAATGGCCAAGAAAACCAATATTTGGCTCTGGCCCTCTGAGTCAGTCTGAAATCCAGGGAACGGGGAACTTCTCTAAAGAACTTTGCAACTCTGGGCCACATAACCTCCTGATCAGGGAGATTAATGAGACCACTGGAGAATGAAAAGCTAATCAGTGCACTTGCTGTGAATAGGAGGCTCATTGGAGACAGGAGACATCCCTGATGCTTCCAAGAGAAGCCACATGGTCAAGCAAGACCTGGACCCATCCTAGCGCAAATAGCACTAGCAGAACTAAGAAGCTGCTCTCAAGTTCCCCCACGAGTGACCCATATAGGAACTCGGCTGACTCTTAACAATAGATAAAAACAAAGTCAATTTTGACCAGCTTGATCTTAAACACCTACCAAAACCAGTTAAACTGAAAAGTCATTCCTAGTAGTAATGAAAGACAAGAACAGCTACAAAAGAGGAGACAGCAACTAGGCCAACAGGCTCCATGGGGAATGTTCAGTCAAGTATGGCCTTGGCTCCCCCCCCCACAGGACCCCTATTAGTCCTGTCTATGTTTCTCCTAATAGGACCATGTATGTTAAATTGCCTACAGAAGTTCCTGCAAGATCAGATACACAAATTCACCAACCAGTTGGTCAGTCAACCACTTCTTTAAGACTACCAGCCCTGATGCCCAAGACAGAGACCTACAACTCATGACCAACTCCTCTGGCTCCAGAGACTCTCTGCCCATCTAAAACCCTCTCTTGCTCTGTCTCTCTCTCTTGATCTGTCTCCCTTGCACGCATGCTCTCTCCTCTCTCTCTTTCTCTCTTTTCTCCTCTGTTGCACTGCTGCAAAAAGATCTCTTGGTCACTCCGAGTGTTGTGGTCACTTTCCTTTCACTGAGCACTTGTCTCAAAATAAAAAGGGCTGGGGATGCCTCTTAGTGGTTCAATGCCTAGCACGTGCAAGGCCCCCGGGTTTAATCTCCAATACTGCCAACAGGGGAAACAAAACACCAATTTTAGAGGTACAAATAACACCTCTGACATGTGGTCGATGGTAAGACCAAGTTTGATCACATACAAATTACTGATTATTTCCTAATCTCCAATCTCTTCTCCACCGTTTCAGTCCGTGAGCCACCCCCACCCCAAACTCTATCCTGGACGAGGCAGGATCCGAGGCTTGCTCTCCCACCTCCACATTTGGCGATATTCTGAAAAAACTTGCAAAACCTGTCCTTTGAGCGATTGGCATACAGCAGGTGGGCAAATGAGTGTGGTTCGTTAACCATAGCCACGTAGTTGCTAGCAGTTTTCTTATTTACAAAATAATGGCATCCTGAGTTAAATGAAATAGGGTAATAATAAGGGACAATTTTCCGACTCACCAATGGCCATATGCCCACATTTCCCTAGTTGAGGCCATGTGGCTACGAACTGTATGTGCATCACTTGTAGGTCAAAGCCAGTAAAAGCCAGAGGACGGAAAAAGGAAAAAATAAGAGTGGGCCATTAATTTATTTTCCATTGGCATGTGTTCCGGAGACTGAACGCCACCTGACGTTCCCACGGGGCCCGCTGCGTGAGAGCCATTACAGACGTGGGGCTGCTCCTGCAGCCCGGCCTGCGCTGCCGAGTCCCGCGTCCCCGCGAACCAGCTAGCGGAGGCTGAGCGTGGCGGCCGGAGAGGCGTGCAGGGTTAGGGCGCTGGGGCGCAGGCTCCGCGGAAGTCGGCCTGCGCGGGCCCGTCTTGCTGGGGCGAGCCTCAAGCGCCAGGGGGCGCACACGGCCGCCACGGGCCGCTCTGGTCGGCGAAGGCCGCTCGACTGCTCCGAAGCGGGCTGGGCAAGCGCCCGCGTTCCTCCGCAACGCGCGGCTGGAAGACCCGCCACCATGGAGGCGCGGGCGGGTGCCGGGCCTCGGCGGGCTGGCGGCGTGCTCGGTGCGGCCGGGCCCTCGTCCGCGAACCGCGCAACGAGGACCCCGGCGGCGCCCTGGGCGCGTTTCTCCGCCTGGCTGGAGTGCGTGTGCGTGGTCACCTTCGACTTGGAGCTGGGCCAGGCGCTGGAGGTGAGCGGACGCGGGCGGGCACCACTTCTCCCTCCCCGTCCTCGCCCCGTTCCGTCCCTCGTCCCTGCCCCCGGCCCCGTCCCAGCCCCTTCCTTCCCCTCCCCCCAACCCGCCGCGTCCCCTCCCTCCCGCTCCGCCCCTTCTTCCCCCGAACTCCGCCTCGCCCTCTCGCCGCGCCTCTCCCCAGCCCCGCTCCTTCCTCCCTCCCCCACTCCCCGCACCTCTCTCCCACTTCGCCCCGCCCTCGCCCTCGGGCCACGCCCCTTAGCGCCACGCCACGCCACGCCCCTCCATCCCCTGGGTCCAGGTCTCTCCTTGCTAGGCCCAGTACCCTCTTTGGATCCCCTTTATGCACATTTTCAGGCTGACTTCTTCTCCTACTCCTTCCAAAGAATATAGCATCCTCCTCCCTCTCCTAACTCCTCTTGCTCCTCCCCCCACCCAGCCTGTTAACCTCCTCCCTTCCTCAGGGCTCTAGAAGGCTCCCCAGGAAAAGGAAGGTAAGTGGGAGGTAGAACCTGACTTTGCAAACCCAGAGTGGATACAGTCTCACATCTCCCCTTCCTCCCTCCCCCAATGGCACCGCTTGAGGAAAGAGCCAGAGTACAGAGAGGTGAGATGATTTACTCTGGGCTGCAGAGCCCACCTTCTGTTGTCCACATTGTTTCCCAAGTGAGGCCTTTTCTTAAAGCATTCTCACACCTAGTTTCCTAAGATGCAGCCACTCAGAAAGCTAATTCTGAGCAAGTCCTGATAAAGGCCACGTGTCCTTGGGCTCCCAAGCATTTACTGTGGCACATTTGAGGGATTGGTGTTGGAGACTTAAGCCCACCTCTGAAATGTTCCATGGCAATCACCTGGGTCCTGGCGGTAGGTAGTTGAACCTGCAGAACTCTGGCAGTGAGTACATGGGCCACATGACTCCCTGATGAAGTTTGCCTCTTGTCTGTCATCCCTCCCCTGGAAATCTGGAAGAATGAATCTCGCTGACTGCCAGGGAGCACATATCTTGTATTCCCAACTCAGCCTGGCTGAGTGTTGTGAAACTCCAGCACTGTGCTTGATGCAGGAATGCTGAAGGAGGACACTGGTCACCTCCAGGAAACTGAAACAGGCTCAGCTTAGTCTTGGAGGATCAGAGAAAGGCAGTCAGAGGAGGGAACCTGTTTCAGGTAACCCCTTTCTCAGAAAGCTAACATAAGCGGCAAAGGCAAGGGCTATCCATTGATTCAGTCATTAAGTAAATCAAGTACGGAACAGCTGCATGAAATGGTCTCCTCAGGTGCTGCAAGATCCTATGACCATCAGACCTGGTGCAGACCCGTGCCTCAGCCACTGAGCAGGCCCTGCAGTGCCAGAGCTCAGCGATGTGGAAATAAACAAGAAGACAGGCTCTTGCCCTAAAGGAGTTCACCCTCTGCTAGAGACAGAGAGCAAGTAGTTCTGAACCTGTAGTGCTCATAGGACTCCTCCCTCAGCGCCTGTAGGTGGGATTCCCATGCAGATGGGTACACTGGAACCTGTACGCAAGGGTTAGAGTTAGCTTGAGAGAAGAGTGAATAGAGTCATGGGGGTGACCAGAAAGTTCAGGTCAGATGAAGAAAGGTCCTGGTTCTGCCACCGCAGCCCTTGAAAATGCACCTCAGTATCTCAGATCACTGGAGAGACTTCTGGGGTGCCTTGTAACCAGAGTGCCCAAAGAGCCCTTCCACTGTGTTGGCCACACCTGCTTGGGCAGCAGTCCCTATTGCATAGTCTCAGGACCCCTTTTTAGTCTTAAAAATTATTGAGGACCCCAGAGAGTCTTTTGTTAGCATGGGTTATATCTATCAATGCTTATTATGCTAGAGACTAAAGCTGAGAAAATTTTAAAATAGTTTTAACTTAAGAAAAACAAACATTACCAGGCACAGTGTCACATGCCTCTAAGCTACTCTGGAGGCTGAGACAGGAGGATTACAAGTTTGAGGCCAGCCTAGGCAATTTAGCAAGATTTTCTCAAAAATAAGAACTGGGTGTAAAGCTGTGCAAGGCCCTGAGTTCAGTCCCTAGTACAATACAAAACAACAAAACACACAAATCCCAAAACATCCTATGTGTTTTTTGTTTTGTTTTGTTTTTTTGGGGGTGCTTGGGGATTTGAACCCACTGCTTCATGCATGCCAGGCAACCACTTTTACCACTGAGCCACATCCCCAGCCCACATCCTACGTATTGATGTAATAATATATGATTATGGCAACAACCATGTTTTCCAAAACGAAAATAATTGAGTGAAAAAGAAAGGTATCATTTGACTTCTTTTTGGTACTGGGGATTGAACCCAGGGGCCCTTAACCACTAAGCCATATCCCCAGCCCTTTTTATGTTTTATTTAGAGACAGTGTCTCACTGAGTTGCTGAGGCTACTCTTGAACTTGAGATCCTCCTGCCTCAGCCTCCCAAGCCACTGGGATTACAGGCATATGCCACCGTGCCCAGCTTCCTTTGACATTTGCACAAACCTTTTTAGTGTCTGACCAAATAGAGGACAGCTAGATTCTCATGTCAGGTCCTGCAGTGAGTCTCCCAGGGGACAGCATACCTCATGACCTCTGGGAACTGTGTGAGAAGATGAGAGTAAAGATGGTACTGACTTACGACAATGGCTTTGGCCTTGTGGACCCCTAGGTGTTGCATATCATGCTTTGAAAACCACTGCCTAGAGTTACCTCTCCAAGCAGAGTTCTCAGTGACCAGGAGTGATGACCTGTGCAGACTAGCTCAGATGAAAAGAACAAGACGCTGAAGTAGTCCCTGGGCAGGCGGAACTTGGCCTGCAGCCACTCCTTTCTCTAAGGATTTGTTCCATTTGTCTCCTCACTTTGGCATGACCCTACCTGAGCACTTAGCTCCAGGTAAGCCATGAACAGGAGTTTCCTGGTCAGTTGTTCTAGAAGGGCCCTGGATATGGACACAGAGTTCAGAGGCCAAGGTGGCCTCCACAGATTCTGCAAGACTCCTGTGACCGTCAGACCAGGTACAGACCCTGACCTTAAGGACAGGGCCCTTTGGGGCCTCCAAGTACCCACCTGTCCTCAGCCCCCCTCAGTGCAGATACGGGTTCAGCCTGTGTCGTCTTGTGGATGCTGACTCTCATGGAGGTATCCTGGAGCATCCTGTAGGTCCAGCCCCCTTGCCTCCTCTTCCCACCGCTGGCTCCCTTCCTCCTGGAGTACGCCTGACTGGCACCTCCTTGACCATGCTGTCCTCCAAGACTAAGGTTTGTAAGTATTATTAGAGTGCTTCAGAGAGACAGAACCAACATGGTGGATGGATGGATGACGGGGATTAATGAGGGGAATTCACTCCTGTGATCATGGAGGCTGAGCAGTCCCACAGTAGACTCTCTACAATCTGGAGACCCTGGGAAACTGGTAGCATGGCTCAGTACAAGTCTGAAGGCCTCAGAAACAGGAAAGCTGGTGGTGTACCTCTGAGGCCCAGGCCAAAGGCTGGAGTGGGGCTAACTGGAGTCTAGAGGCTGCAGAACCTGGAGTCCTGGTCCAAAGCCAGGAGAAAAAGAGCTGTAGCTCCAGGAGAGTCAGGAAATCGCCTTTCTTCTACTTTTTTGGTTTGAGCCTCCACCTGACTGATGTGCCTGCCTACATTGAAAGCAGACCTTCCCCAATTAGTCTACTCCTCTGGAGACACCATACAAAAGTATGCTTTTCCACTTTTCTGTTTTCCTTAATGCAGTCTAATTGACACTTGACACTAACCATCATACCTACCTATCTTGGCTTCACTGATTTGCTTTCACACATTCCACAAACATCATAGTTGGGGAGGGTCTGTTCCCTGACAGGTAAGGAAGGCAGAAGCATCAGGGACAGAGTGCCTGCCTTCAAGAGAATTAGCATGCAGCTAAAGACACAAAAGGGATCCAGCAGCAAACCCAGACCAAACCCTCAGTGCGGGCACAGCAACTCACCTTTCTGAGTTCAGCATACCCCTGCACACCCCAGCATAGAGCAACCCTGTCCAGCCTGAATGATCACGGGGATAGACATGGGGTCATCAGTGAGAAGGGAGCCCGTGGACAAAGACCCAGCAGGCTCTAGGAACAGCTGCTTTCTGGGAGAGCCAGCCCAGGAGATACCATAAGGTCTCCTTTTTTTTTTTTTAACCCACTCCCCTTGGTACTAAGGATGAAACCCAGGGCCACTCTACCACTGAACCACATTTCCAACCCTAAAAAAAAATATGTATATATATGTATATGTATATGTATATGGTTTAGGTGTTGATGAAGCTTTATTTTATTTATTTATATGGGTGCTGAGAATCAGACCCAGTACTTCACACATGCTAGGCAAGAGCTCTACCACTGAGATACAACCCCAGCTCCCTTTTTATTTTATTTTTTTTTTAATAATTTTATTTATTTATTTTTATTGTGGTGCTGAGAATTGAACCCAGGGCCCCACACTTATTAGGCGAGTGCTCTACCTCTGAGCCACAACCCAGCCCTCCCTTTTTATTTTTTTAAGACAAAGTCTCACTAAGATGCCCAGCCTGGCCTCTGATCCTCCTGTCTCAGCCTCCTGAGGAGCTGGCATTACAGGGATGTACTACTGAACCCAGTTAGGGCCCCTAACTTTTAAGAATCCTACGGGATGCTTAAACTTACTGCAGGGAAAGACAGAGCACTGTGTGGCACCACTGACAGCAGCTGACCCTGACCCTAACCCTTACTCTGACCCTTGCCAGTGCCTCAGCTGCTGGACCTGGCTCCTGACTATACCTGCACAGCCTGCTGCCTCCAGGGCATACCCTGTCTCTAGAACATTCAAAGCTTATTTAGCCCATCCATTCTCTGAGGATAAGGCTTGTCCAGATGATCACTTATAGGTGGGGCACAAGCCCAGGTTGGGGAGAGCCAGTGAAGACAGTTGCATGGGTAGAGAATGCCTAGCAGGAAGCTGCCATCACGGAGTGGGTTCCTGCTGCATCAGGTGACTTCTGAGCAACCCAAGAGGAGGTGGCAGGCTGTGAGGCCTGAGACACTGGCTTGGGGCAGTGGTGAGGGAGTGGAAGCCTAGCAAGTTAGCTCTAGGGAAGTGAGCTCCAAAGCTGCCCTCTTGATGCTATGGAAAGCCAGCTGTCCAGGCTGGAAGAGGCAGAGAGGCCCCACCACAGTCTGAACAGGAGGTGGTGAGGCTTGGCCAGGTGGCCATGGGCAAAGGAGTAAGAAAGTCAATCCAGTTGTTCTGGCCTTGTGCTAAGAGGCCCAGGAAGTAGACAGTGAGAAGCCTAAGCGGAAAGGGGAGTGTGCTGAACCTGGAGGTCAGGGAAGGGGTAAGGAGCTGGGAGGGTCTAGGTCAGCGAAGACAGTGCACTGAGAGGGAGAGGGACCCTGGAAGGCAGAAGAGGTCCAGAAGAAGAGCTGGCCACACCACTTCAGCTGCTGTCAGTGGTGCCACACAGTGCTCTGTCTTCCCCTGCAGCTGGTGTACCCCAGTGACTTCCAGCTCACAGACAAGGAGGTAGGTCCTGGCCGTCTTGGGAGTGGACATCCCCCAGGAATGAGCCAGCTCTCACTCACCAGACTCTGTGTTTCAGAAAAGCAGCATCTGCTACCTGTCATTTCCTGACTCCCACTCAGGTAGGTGGCCCCACCCTTCCTGGGTTGGACCCTAGCTCTGGAAAGGGGAAGAGACGGGCAAGAAGGGGGCTGATGGGGCCCAGGCCAGAGGCATCAAGGCTGCCAGTAAGAACATGGGGTGCTGCAGTGATGGGTCACACCCCCTGATCCCCACCCAGTGGAGACATCCAAGCCCATGCTGAGCCAGCAGCCAGCTTCTTCACATTCTCATAGAAAGATGTGTCTGGGCAGAGGCACCAGCACTCTGGTCTCCACCTGAGGCCCTTGTCTGGTGCCTGGTATGTTGCAGGCAGGCTGAACCAGCCTCCCACCTGGAAACTGAAGGTTCTTCTCTGTACTAAGTTTGTCACAAGACCTTTAGGTGAGGGGTGTGCAGGAATCAGGACAGGGGTCCACTGGGAAACAGATCCCTCGAGCTGAGCTTCCCCTCCAGGGCATTTGTGCCAACAGGGGACAGCTGGCCTAGGTGGGGCCTGGCTCACACCATGCAGGGCTCTGGTCCCTGGTCCCCACCCCTATGAGATAGTAGGAGAGGCTCCAACCCTGACCTGCGTGGGTGGGGCTGCCCCTTCGCAGGCTGCCTTGGGGACACTCAGTTCAGCTTCCGGATGCGCCAGTGTGGAGGGCAGAGGAGCCCCTGGCATGCAGACGACAGACCCTACAATGGTGGAGCCCCCGTGGCACTGCAGGTGAGCAGGGGGCTGCCTCTAGTCTGCTCCTCCCTTCCTTTCCAGGGGACCCTAGCTGACCCAAGCAGGCCCTTCTGTCGGGTCATTAACTGCTACAAGCTCTGCTTATTCTGCAAGCCCAGGTCCCAGCCTCCACTGGGGGTGGGCCAGCTCTTCTGGGGACTCACGGGAGTCCCTGGAGCACCTTCTTTGCATACTGGGGGGCAGGGCTGGGGTGGAACAGTGCATGACTCAGTGAGCAGAGGTGTGCAGGCCCCTGAGCTTCTGTGTCAGCTGATATGTTCCCTGGAGTGGTGTTGTCTACTTTGGACCCAACAAACCCCAGCCCTGGCCCTGGAAGGCTTCCACTTTGGTAGCCGGCCCCAGAGTGCAGGGACAGCCCCTGCAGGAGCCCTGAATCCTCAGCTCCCTTCCTCCCTGCCTCCCTGTCCTGTTTCTTGCCATCCTTGTCCCTGGCCTAGACAGCTGGCCTGGGTGGGGCCTGGCTCACACCATGCTCCTTCCAGAGGGAGCCAGCACACTACCTTGGCTACGTGTACTTCAGGCAGGTGAAGGACAGCTCTGTGAGGAGGGGCTACTTCCAGAAGGTGAGCTGCCGGCCACTCTGGGGTGGTCCATGTAGAGGGGAGACTGGCAAGCAGCAGAGAAGGCTATGGCGTGGAACAGGAGTCCCAGTCCTCTAGGAGCTTCATTCCTCTGTAGCCCCTTCCTTGCCATCTGTCTCCAGGCCCAGGACATCCCTGTTCCTCATCGTCCACTGGCCCATCTCACTCTCAGGGTTAAGACAGCTTCAGTTCTGAATTCAGGCACTGAGGCAAAAGCTGCTTGGCCCCTGGGGAGGTCATTCCTGAACTCTTGGTCACTTCTCATTTCCCTCTGAAGGGCTGGACTCCTGCCCCACCCAGCTGTCGTCTGGGGGGTTTCTCCACTCTATTTGGGAGGCATTGGGTTTTCCCTAATAATCCTGGGGTCTGAATCTGGCCATTCCAGGGCAGCTGTCCTATGAATTGGGATGTGCTACCCCGGGCCAACTCTGGGTAAGCCTGGCTTTAGGGTCCCATAGGGCCCTAAGTAGCTGGGGTGGTGTCTGGAGAGGGACATCATCTGATACCCTATGTCACTACAGTCTTTGGTATTGGTGTCCCGCCTGCCTTTTGTCCGGCTGTTCCAGTCGCTGCTGAGCCTAATTGCCCCTGAATATTTTGACAAATTGGCACCCTGCCTGGAAGCAGGTGAGTGACCATCAGGCACATCAACACAGTCTCCTCATCCCAACTGCAGCCCCTTGTGGGCCTGAGCACAAAACTTCTCCTTGGGGAGAGCTCCTGACATTGGTCACCTATGTCCACAGTTTGTAATGAGATTGACCAATGGCCAGCCCCCGTGCCTGGGCAGACCCTGAACCTACCTGTCATGGGAGTCGTCATCCAGGTGAGGATCAGTTGAAGAGTGAGGGCCAGAGGTGCATGGATTCGCTTGCTCGCTCAGGCAGCCTCTCCCTTCCTCCCTAGGTGCACATCCCATCCCGGGGGGACAAGCTGGAGTCCAAGCCTCCAAAGCCGTGTGACCAAGAGGTGGGGGCTGGGTCTGGGGGACCTGGGCTTTGTTGAAGCCTGCTCCCAGGCCAGGCGATACTGTGACCTCCCAGCCCACCTTGTGGGTGGCCGACCCCAGGCAGAGGGTGGAGCACATGCTTTTCCTGGTCTTGTCGCCACAGAGGCCACAGTCACAGGGCGGGGGCTGAGGGCTCTCCTCCAGTGTAAGGTTCGACCTCAGCCTTGACCACCCTCCCCTCCACTTCTTAGAACCTGCTGCCCGCCCCAGTGGTCCTTTCCAGTGTCCATGAATTAGACCTGTTCAGGTGAGCCCTGTGGGGTGCTACGTGCTGCTGCCCAAGGTGAGGACTGCCCATCTTGAGCGACCCTTTGGACAGTTCTGCAAGAGAAGACTTGTGCAGAAGAAGAAACCTGTGCCCACAGGAAATGGGCATGGTAGACAGGAAGGTTCTAGAAGGCAGGTGCCCAGAGAGGCTTTTGGGAGACACTTGCTGCCTGAGGAAACCCCTCTCTGCCTCTCTAAGCAAGTCTAGATCTGGGTTTTGAGACTGTCCTGCCCCTAGTTGGCCCAGCAGGAATCGGGGCTGCAGAATCTGGGTGGGTAGCCCCTACTTGGGTCTCAGGGCTGCTACAGGATTGCCAGCCCCTCAGACAGAGTCTAGGTTGAGTTCCCCATTCCCAGAGCCAGACTTAGTTTGGTATGTTAGAACAGGGGGTGGCCCTGCTAGCCCAAGACACACTCTTATATCTTCACATGTCCCTACCCACCATCTTGCCACTGGGGTAGGGCCCTATGTTCACCAGAGCTTGAGCTCAGTCCATGGTGTGCAGCAGAGAGCTACCCAGCCCACAGGGGAAATGGCAGGGGAGCAGGGGTCAGGGAACCTCGGCCCTCTGCCTGACCTCCCCAACTGTTGCTGCGTGGCACCAGGTGCTTTCAGCCCGTGCTGACCCATGTGCAGATGCTGTGGGAGCTCATGCTTCTTGGGGAGCCCCTGGTGGTCCTGGCGCCTTCACCTGACGTGTCCTCAGAGATGGTGCTGGCCCTGACCAGGTATGAACCTCATGCACTGGACCATCCCGGCTGGGCCAGGCTGTCCCCCTCACTTGATTTCTGCTGTCCCTGTCCTGTAGCTGCCTACAGCCCCTCAAGTTCTGCTGTGACTTCCGCCCCTACTTCACCATCCATGACAGTGAGTTCAAGGAGCTCACCACACGCACCCAGGCCCCGTAAGTGCGCGTCCTCCCCACCTGCCCTGGCCACCGTCCCTGGACCTTTCTCTGCCTCTTCTCTCTCCCTCTCTCCCTCTCTCTCTCTCTAGACCAAACGTGGTCCTGGGAGTCACAAACCCTTTCTTTATCAAAACACTCCAGCACTGGCCCCATGTACTTCGAATTGGGGAGCCCAGGATGTCAGGTGAGGGGTCCTGGGGAGGTCCAGGTAGGGAACTCGGAAGCCTCACCCAGGTTGGGACTTGCAGGGGTCTGAACCCTATGACCTCTGGGCCTGCGAGTAGTCAGAGCTCTGGGCACTGAGGCCTGGCCACTGCACATGTCTCGCAGGGGACCTTCCTAAGCAGGTCAAGCTGAAGAAGCCCTCCAGACTGAAGACTGTTGACACTAAGCCAGGTCTGTGCCCGGCTGGGGTCCCTCTGCTGCTGAGGGTCCCGTTTTGCCCTTGGCGGGTCTCCCTCCTCTCCTTCCACTCAGAGGCTTCACGGGGTGAGGTGGGAGAATATTCTCCTCTGTGACCGTGTAGTGTCTGGGATGGGCTGGGGTGGGGTGTGCAGGGGCTGCAGGAGTGTGTGGGGGGGTCCCTGAAGGACAGAAGGACAGCCCAGCTCTCTCCTCCTACCAGGCCTCTACACCTCCTACACAGCCCACCTGCACCGGGACAAGGCGCTGCTCAAACGGCTGCTCAAGGTGCGGGTTGCTGGGAGGCACTGGATGTAGGGTACTGGTGTGCTATGGAGGGCCATGTGGGCTCAGTCTGCTTTGGGGCTCAGCCCCGGACTCCTTCCTGCAGGGTGTGCAAAAGAAGCGGCCGTGGGACATGCAGAGTGCCCTGCTGAGGCGGCACCTCCTGGAGCTCACGCAGAGCTTCATCATCCCCCTGGTGAGGCCTGGACAGGAGGGGAGGGCGGCAGAGGGCTATGACCCCAGGCTCACTCCCCTCCCACCCACAGGAGCATTACATGGCCAGCCTCATGCCACTGCAGAAGAGCATCACACCCTGGAAGGTGGGGTCCAGAGGGTTCTGGGAATGGTGGATTTTGTCCCCATCTCAGAGAAGTGAAGGGTGGGGTGGACGTCTACATGGAGCAGAGGTGGGGAGGGAGGTAGTGCACAAGTCACCAGGGGTCCCTCACAGGGCAGAGAAATGGGGAGGCCACAAGAAAGGGGTCTGACAAGCCCTGGAGGGGCTTCTGCCTGGGAAGGGCCATCCAGGGATCTGACAAGTCCTGTGAGGAGGTTCCCAGCCCCCAACATGCAGGACCTGTGGGGCTGTGCTCCCCAAGCACCGAGCTCACCTGGCCCCCGTCTCAGACCCCTCCCCAGATCCGCCCCTTCCATCAGGAGGACTTCCTGCAGAGCCTGGAGCATGCAGGACCCCAGCTCACCTGCATTCTCAAGGGCGACTGGCTGGGCCTCTACAGGTTGGTAGATGGTGGACACAGGCTGCCCATGGCCACCCTTGGCACACTGGAACAACCCCACAGCTGCTGCTACTTGCCACCCACAGGCGATTTTTTAAGTCACCCCATTTTGACGGCTGGTACCGGCAGCGGCACAAAGAGATGGCCCAGAGATTGGAAGCACTGCACCTGGAGGCGATTTGTGAGGCGGTGAGGGAGGACCAGGGGTGAGAGGGTGGGTCCAATCCCAGACAGAGAGGGGGCCTCAGTGACAGAGAACCCCAAATGCCCCTGTCAGAACATCGAGACCTGGATGCAGGACAAGTCGGAGGTAGAAGTGGTAGACCTGGTCCTGAAACTTCGGGAGAAGCTGGTGAGACATCATCCTGTCCTGCCCAGCCACCACCTGTCCAGCAGGAGGGTTACATCTGCACCTGACAACCATTGCCCTTGCAGGTGCGGGCACAAAGCCACCAGCTGCCAGTGAAGGAGGTGACGTTGCAGCGGGCACAACTGTACATTGAGACGGTCATCGGCTCCCTGCCCAAGGATCTGCAGGCTGTCCTGTGCCCTCCCTAGGGTGGGGCAAGGTGTGCAGTCCCTGGAACCTGTCTGCCAAGCCCCTCCACCCTGGGGTGACCTTCCGCCAAGCCTGAGCTCCCAGCCTTTGCCCCTTCCCAGGCTGTGGCCCCCCCTACTTTCACCACCTTTGTCCCAGCAGTAAACGTGACATTTGGAACCACAGCCTGGTCCCTGACTGTTGGGGGATTGTGTGCTGGCAAAACCTTGCCCCCCTCCTGGGCCCCACCTGCCCTCCATGGGCTACAGCCAGAGGGAAGTGGGAGGGGACTGAGCTTTGGGCGCACCCACTGCCCACCCCTCCTGGCGCCCATCTGCCCACACTCCATGTTTGAGGTGTCCTTTAGCCTCAGCAGGCCGCCCTGCCTAGGAAGGGGGTAGGCCTCTCCCCTCACCATCTGCCCACCCCTGCCTTGCCTGGGGACAAGAAGGGCACCTGGTCCACAGTCAGGCTCTTGAGGGCAGAGGTTACTTTGCCATGTGAGGACCTGTCCCCTGCCTGTCTGGGGCTGTGGTTTATTGGGGTGGGGGAAATCAAGGGAAGTGTGAGGGCCCAGCAGGGCTGCTGGGAAAGGCTCTCCTGGCATGGCCCTGGCTCCCTCTCTTGAAGCACCCCACGGGGGGCTGGGCAGTAGTTCAGTAAGAGCACCTGCCTAGCACGCGTGAGGCCCTGGGTTCTATCCCCAGCACCTCAAAGGCAAGAAACAAGACCTATCCCAGTGAGTACCATTTCCATGCTCTCCATACAGGCACCTGCCAGTGGCCTGCCTGGCTGTCCCCTTGTGTCCACCCCTGCCATGGAGCATCCTGACCAGCTCCCACAGCCTTGGGGTACAGCTGATCTCTGTGGCAGGAGTGAGGGTACCATTTCTGAGGTGCCACCTTTGGGTGTGGGTGTTCCCTTCATTCACCACCACCAGACCTGGGTCCGGTGAGGAACAGTGTCTCACCACTCAGCACAGGGTAGCAGCACCATCAGGGACCATGGGAGGACATGCACTGAGGTGTGGACCCAGAACTGCAGCCAAGTCTCAGTTGAGAATCACCTACTGGGAGCCTATGGGTGGGTCTCCTGACCACTCAGAACTTCAGTGTCCTTATCTGAAGACACTGAAACTAGACGATGTAGATGCCTCACAGGGGAGCTGCTGGAAGGCCCTGTCCACAGAGACTGGGCTCTGGCCCTGGGAGGCCTGAAAGGGGCACTGGTGGAACAGGCAGGTAGGTGTTGGGCTGGGGGAGGGGATTTTGCTTCTCTTCTGAGGCCCCAGGCAACTCAACTGTAAGGAATCCTGGCTCACATCCTCCTATGAAGCCAGGGTAGGTTGAGTGCTGCCTAGCTTTCCATGCTGGGCTTAGCCAAGTCCCCACATGCCAAGGTGCTGGTCCAGTGTTCGTGAGTGCCAGCAGTATTTGCACAGACATCCACCCCCGACCACAGCTGCTGTGCCCATTTTACAGATGAGAAAACTGAAACACAGGATGGGTGATGACGGGCAGATGAGCTAGGTCACTCCAGTGCAGGGTCAGAGGAGATGAATGTTGGCAACAAGAGTTTGGGTGTGTGGAGGTGAAGACCCCAGAGTGAAGAAGGGTGACACCAACTCCTAGTGCAGCCCCAGGCAGTACCCCCAACTATCTGGCTTGGGTATGCCAGCTCCCTACTGAGAGCCTGGTCTCTAGGGTTTTTCCGAGGTGCTGGTGCCTTCCTGTGTGGCCAGCTGCAACGCTGACCTCCACAAGACGGGGCTGAGCAGACGATAGAGGTTCTGTTGAAGGGCACACTGCAAAGCCAGGTGCAGTGGCACATGCCTTTCATTCCAGCTACTCAGGAGGCTGAGGCAGGAGGATCACAAGTTGGAGGCCAGCCCCAGCAACTTAGACCCTGTCTCAAAATAAAATTTTTTAAAAATGAGCTCAGAATGTAATTCAGTGGTAGAGCACTTTCCTAGCAGCATGATGGCCTGGCTTCATCCCCAGTATCCCACACACACAACCTAAAACCGTGGCTTCAGCTGGGTCCTTCTGCCAGCTCCATCCTGTTGCTGCCTCCTGCTCTCCCAGGATGGCTGAGCTCTAAATGGCTTGGCCTCTGTCCCAAGCAGTGTCCTGGACCTGCCCTGCCTCCAAGCCAGGCCAAAGGTATACCCTGGAGGTAGAGGAAGGTCTACAGAGAGGTAGGGGTTCCAGCCCCCCAAATTGGAGAGGGCTCTGAGCAGGCCTGTGGGGGTCAGGGAGGGCTGAGGGAAGTCACGCTGCAGAGCTGCTCCAGGGGCAGACAGGAAGGGTGGCTTTTTACCCTCCAGCTTCCTGTATTCTATTTCAAGACTCCTTTAATCTGGGATAGTGGCCTTCCAACATCTTTGGATTAAAATGTGATAGTGCTTATCTTTTTTTTTTTAATAAAAAGTTTGCAGCCCTATTAGACCCTCGTAATTTTGGAGTACTCTGGTGGGGGGTGTTTGGCTGTCGTGACAGCTGCTGTTGTTCAGGACCCAGTTAGAGAAGGAGTGTGCTGGACAGGGTCAGGGCCTGGCGGCTTGGGACTGAGGGAAGACAGACAAACTGAAAGAACTAATGATTGACAGGTTCCCAATCAGATCTGCAATGGTTTTATCTAGCTGGGGGAGGCTGAGTATTGGGGCAGGTGCCAGGGTGGGGGAGCACTGGAGGAGGAGATGCCTGAGGAAGAGAGAAGAGGAAGTAAATCATCTGCAAGGTTGAGAAGTCCTCAGAGAAAGGATGTCACAGAGTGGAGCCAGAGTAGGTTTAGGCCCCAAATCCTATCTGCAACTGGAGGGTCCGAATTAGATCTCCACCTTTTAAATCTAGAGAATCCCAGGAGCATCAGGACTAGGGCATGGGGCGCTCAAGAGGCTGGAATTGGGGCCAGCTCCATCCCCAAAATGGGACCCTCAGGAAGAGTTTCTGTCCCTCTTACTGTCCTGGAAAAGAGGCAGATGAAGGGCCCTGAGTGAGTTTTGAGACTTTCCCAAGTGCCCTCTCTCCCTAGGAGGTTGGGCTGCTGTGGGTCCCGGCACAGGGTCAAGGTCAGGCAGCCCTCACCCAAAACGGCGGGATGGAACCGGCCTGTTCCCTTTTGGGGATGGGGCTGCTGCTGCCTGCTCATCTCAGAACGCTTGGGGACCTCTGGCATGCACGGGGTACCCCCTTAGTGCTAAGCCAGAGGCTTACCACCAGTGGACCGGGGCGTTCCGGAGAAGGTGCCCTGGCCCAGGAGACTCTACGGGAGCCAGTAGTCCTGGGACGGCGGCAGGTCAGGCAGGGTGCTGCCCGGCGCAAACCCCACGCAAACTCGTCCTGCGCGAGTAGCCGCTGAGCCCGGAGGCAGGGGCGCACCGGGGGCGCACGGGGAGAGCCGGCCAGCCCCGCCCCGCCCCGCCCTCCCCTCCCCTTCCACCAACCGCCCCGTCCCTCCCCCACCCCTCCCCCTCTCCCGGTCCTCCCTCTCTTCTCCCCGGCGGGGGCGGGGCCCGCGGCTCCCGCGCGCTCCGGCCCCTCCTCGGCCACACAAAGGCCCGTCTCCATGGCAGCCGCGCGGTCCGGAGCGCTGCGCAGAGCGCGGCCCGGGCGCCATCGAGCCTCGTCGGCGGACGTGCAGGTACCGCGCTTGGGGACAGGGCCTGCAGGTACCGCGCTTGGGGACAGGGCCGCCTCGTCGGCGGACGTGCAGGTACCGCGCGTGGGGAGTAGCACTGGGGCCGGGGCTTCGCGTCAGCGCTGCCCTGCTGTGGCCTGCCGCGCCCGGGCTCGGGGATCCGAGGCACTGCCGCTCAGAGGAGGGCGCCGCGGGCCTGCGCCGCCGCCGGTCGGGCCGGGGCCGGCTGCCCCGCCCCACGCGCCTCCGGGCGGCGGACGAGGCCTGCGGCGTTGGGAGACTGGCTGGGCCGGGCGGGGGCTCCGCAGTCTCTGGAGCCGCGTCTGAGCCGATCTAGTTTCCGACCCTCCCTCTCTGCCCATGCCCCCACTCAGTCGCCGAGATCCTTGCACCAGAGGCAGGCAGATCGCGTCGGTAGTGCGAAACCTCCGCGGCCCCAGCCCCCGCTAAACCTGCGCCGACACCTGGCTCTGCCGGGCTTTCCTCAGGAGCTGGACCCACGGTCAGGCCTCTGCAAGGCCTCCAGCCCCCAGGGACAGGGTTCCAGGGTGGAGGGGACCCGCGGCGGAGGAAGCAACATCCAGCACTTCGCGAGGCCCCACGCCTCCTAGTAGGGTCTCCTCCGCCCCTCCTGGCGTGGTGTTTGGGTGGACACCAGGGACCCAAGAAGTCTTAGAACTTGGGGAGGGTGTTCAGCACTCAGGCCTTGCCCCACTGTTGGCCCTTCTCCTGAAGGGGACCCTTATGGATGGGCCGTCCCTCCCTCCTTCGTGGTCAGGCTGTTTGGCAAATTTGGGGGGTCCTGTGTCCTTTCTCTGGGGTCTCTGAGCTCAAGAGCCCTGGAGCTTCCTGCCACGTCACTTGGCTCCTCTTCCAGCTCCTGGGAGAAGGAAGGAAGGGTTCTGTCTGTGGCCACCATGGTAGTGGCAGGACTGGGGACTGAGGATGAGGCTAGGCCCCAAAGCTGATGGAACTTATGGGGCCAGGGGGATTCTCTGGGCTCTCAACTTGCCCTGGGGAAGTCTCCTTTGATTTCCAACTTCAGCCCAGCCCGTGTGCTGAGGGCTTTAAAGCTGAGCCTCTTCAGAAATTCCCCCCACACACATACACACACAACCTACTGTAGGAGTGGAAGATTGGGTCTGCCCAGAGATGGGGGCTCTCAGCTGACCGCACCCCCAGATAGTACCCTGGCACCCAGGGAGAACCAACCCGGAAAGGCAGACTGTGGTGAGAGGAGTCCTCCTTCCCTGGTCCAGAGGAGAAGATTCCCAGAAAGGTGGGGGTCAGTCAGCTCTAGCAAGTTGCACAGAAATCACTAGACCAGACTGAGGAACAAGCAGGTGGGCTGGCAGTTCTGAGCCACACACACCCACCCCCCCCACCTCTCAAACCCCACCACAAGGTCAGGGAGGCCTGATGTCTGGCCAGGGGCTCCTAGCCCCAAGAGCAGAGGGAAGTTACTGAGAAAAACAGGGTTTGGAATGTGAGTCCCCCCTCCCCCGCCGGCCGCCTGCCAAGAAGGAATTATTTTGGATTATCCAGCCGTGTCCAGCCACTCAAAGTGGGAGGCAGCCGTGAGAGAGGGATCCACTTCCGGGCCGTGGGTTGAGAGCCCCAAGAGGGAGGGACTGGCAAGTCCAGGCAGCTCCACCACCTCCTGAGGAGGCTGCTCAGACCGGTCAGGGAGGGGCTGTGTCACCTTTGAGTTTGAGAAGGCCCCAAGGTCAACCCTAGCCTGCTCTGCAGTGGGCTCAGGCCCCCCTGAGGGAGGCCATGGGGGAGGAGGCATTCTGGGCACAGCTGGGGGACCTCCTTCATCCCATAACCCACACACCAGGGCCTCTGAGGCCACCCTACAGATCCAGGTTCAGGCACACCCCTCCGACAGGTCAAGGGGCCCCAGCAGGAGTGTTGATCAGGCTGGTAGGCAGATCCCTGGGGTCTCCTGCCAGCTGAACCTCACATCCTCTCGCCATCACTGAGGGGCAGCCCAGCCCTCACCTAGCACCCCCCCTCCCCACCATGAGAATGTGGTGCTCCTCAGGACATCTCACAGGTGGGAGACTGAGGCCAGAGATGGTCCCTGAGGAGCCATCTGGGATGCTGCTGGGGTGGCTGCCTGGGACTGGAGGCTGCCGTGCTCCCTAGGAGGCTGTGTGCCCAGCAGCCACGCTGGGGAGACAGAGTGGGCAGCTGAGGCCCAAGGCAGGAAGCCCAGAGGCTTGGCCTTGGCCCAGGCAAGTGGAGCAGAAGAGACTGAATTGGAAGGCACTGGGTGGGCTGGCAGCCTGGGGAGGGGTCCATATGGCACACACCCCATCGCCACCAGGACATCAGCCATTCTGGGAACATTACCATGCCTCATCTTCTACCTGGTACCCACAAACTGAGGGTTAGTGCTGATGGCCCTCTGAATGCTGGGCATGGACAGGGGACACAGGAGGAAAGAGCTTCCAGCACCCTCCCTTGACATCACCCCTCCTCTGATAGGCAAGACCACACGGGATGCCAGGCCCCTGGCCTGGAGGGCTGCCGTGCTTTCTTGTGCCACTCCCCAGTCCCTCCTGCTGCAGCCTGCCTCCTGCCTTGCCATGCAGGTGTGGGGAGTAGTCTTCCCTGTTGAAGGGTTCCTGTGCCCAGTCTGCCTGGAGGAATGAACTGGTCAGCAAGGGCTCAGTCCACCTGTGGAAGGGCCAAGGTGGCCCCCCAGCCTGACCTCCTTTCCTTGAGGTAGATTCAGGTTCTTGGAGTGGGTGATTGGATGGGGTGGAGGCTCTCAGAGAGTAATGGCTGTTTACGTTAAGGGTGGGGCTGCCTCTGGGTTAGGGCTGGGCTCTGACTAATTATGGGCTGGGAAGGGCAGGGCAGTGCCTGTGATTGAGTTGGGGGCCACAGGTGGGTGGGCAGCTTGGAGGCAGCGACCCCTAGCTTACTTTGCCTTTCCAAGTCACATATAGTTCCTCTGCCTTCTTCCCCTTTGGGATTTTACACCCTGTGACACAGGCTCATACTTCCTATGCCTTGGGGTGGGGTGGGTTCCACCGCCTCTCTGGCCCCGACAAAGAACCCTACATTGACGTGGGTTCTCCAAGGGACAGTCGGGGCCCCAGGCCAATCCCTGGCACAGAAGCCTGCCTGGCCCTTCTGCTTTGTCTGGGTGAGAGCATTTGAAGGGCCAGCCTAGGCCTGGCCTGTCCAACCCCCAGCACTATCACCCACTCTGGGAAGTCTTTGTGACTCTGCTCTGCGGTGGGATTCAGGTCCAAGGTGGAGTCTGTGTGGCCAGGAATGGTGTAGCAGGCTGCTTACAGGATACTACAGACCTGCAGTACCCTTGGTGAAGACGCGTCACTGGGGAGGTCCCACACTGGTCCAGACCTGGAGCTGGGGGTTTGTTTCCTGTCCTTTGTGGTCCTCTGGTCCTAGCCTCTGGTCCTCTGCTGCCTAGCCCCCTTCACACACATACCCCCAGGCCCTCCTATGGCTGGTAGCCTCCCTGGGGGGGCATCCCATGGGCTAGACTTAGGAGGGGCTCACCCTGGCCTGGGTTCAGGGCTCCTAGGGCTGGGCTGGGCTGAGTGCCCACATCCTCTCCTCCTCAGCCTCTGAGATCCCTGGGGTTCTGAAACCCCAGCAGTTCCCCATTTTAGTGCCAGCTGAGACCTGGCTCAGGGCCTTGAGCAGAGAAAGGCAGGCTCTGTGGTGTAGCCGTGGTTCTCACCCAAGTTCTCCCATCGCATCTGGGTCCCAAGTGCCTGGCCCCTCTGGTACAGCTGACCAGCAGTCCTCATGTAGGACCAGCTCAGATCTCTGTGCCTGAGGCTGCCCCAGCTGGGCATTCTCCTCAGCAAGAGGAAGGAGGAGGGAGAAGCCTTGTCTGCCTTTCAGGGGCATCTGCTCCCTGGCGGGAATGGCTCCAGTCAGCTGGCCCTGTGCAGGGTGGGGTCTCTCTTACCAGGTAGCTTTCTGTTCTGCCTCTGGCCCCTGAGCCATCATGCCACCTGTGTGGGGCTGTATGGGCCTGCCTGTCTCATTGGTGCCAGTTGTGGGGATATATCTGGGGGATAGGCAACTGTGAAGGCTTCTCAGCCCCAGCAGGGTGCTGAAACAGGTAAGAGGGTTTGCTGTTCTGCACATGTTCTCCTGGGCCCTTCCCAGGACCTAAGCTGGGGGTCTGAGGACAATGCCAGCCCACCAGTGTGGATCTGCCTTGGAGGAATGGAGAGCTTGCAGTGTGTGTTACAGAGGGCACAGCTTGACAGGAAGTTGGGGCTTGGAAATAACCTGAGCCTTGCAGGGACCTAGACTGGAAGGGAGGTTCAAGAACCAATAGGAGGCGGGGACGCTGTCATCCTGGCTCCCCTCCCTAGAGTTTTCAGAGCTAGGGCCTGCTATGGAGGAGAGTGAGGGTCCAGGACACACTGAGCCCAGCTGTGTGTTCTTTGCCTGGAAGACAACAACTGCCCTGGGGCAAGGAGAGAAGAGGAACCCTGGTTGGGCCTGCCTCCTGCCCGATGACCTCACCCACTTGACACTGGGACCATTTCTTCTGTCAATCAAGCAAGTGAGAGAAGCTATTTTAAGTTGAGCTGGGCAAGCTGGCAGAGATAAAGTGCCAGTGGTAGGAGGGGCTCCAGCTTGACCCACCCCTCCCTTATAGCCTCAGAGATAATCCTCCAGATTGGCTTCCCTACCTCCACCTTGGCAACAGGCCTGATTTTGAGGACCACCCTGAGTATCCTTAGGACCCAGAAGAGGATGTCAGGATGGGAGAAAATGTAGGGAGACCCAGGTGGCCCCTTGTCCAGTAGTGTCTCCTGTGGAACCACTCCTTGTCTCCCTGGGTTTAACATCTAGACCTGAGGTCCATGGCCCCTAGCCAGACCCTCCTGTGTCCAAGCCCCTTACTGAACTGAGCAGGTGGGCCTGCCCTCCAAGAGAGAAATGGGGGCTCCTCCCTGGGTGTGTTGCAGGGAGGCCAGGCTCCCACTCTGAGCTGGGCATATCTCCCCTGGGAAATCCCAGTTCTGTTCTCACTGGTTCAGCCCCAGGCTGGATTCCAGTACTGCCCAGCACTCCTAGTAGCACCGCGTGCCTGCCAGCCCCCTAGCCCGGGCTGGACAGGAGACTCATCAGGTAGCCCATTCCCTTGGCTGACATGGCCTGCCCACCTTTCCCACACAGCCCCTCCCTGGAGGCCAGCTCCTACCTGTCCACCTCTGAGAGCCTCACCGCCCGGAACTGACTGTGTTGGGACCTGGGGAGATCCCAAGTACTGGGTGTGGGTGTCTCCCTCCAGCTTCTTTTCCTGGGGACAAATCTGGGTACTGATGCAAGACCCCTTTTGGCAGGGTGCTTCCATCAGTCACAGACATGTGTGCCTGCACATGTGTGGTCACATGTGAGTGGTAGCTGGCACCCAAGTTTGGCGAGGTGCCCCAAGCTAATTGTAGGGTTCTGCTGTGATGGGGAGGCGGGGCTGGGGTGACCGCCGAGGCGCTGTGCTGACAGGCTGACAGGGAGATTACAGACCTTGCTGGTTCCTCCCGCTCACTGGGGCCCTCACCCGTCCGCCCCCATGTTTCCCCACCTCCTGCTCACCATGTCCCTGGAGGGGGGCTCTAGGCAGAGCTGGTTCTGGGCCAGCTGCATCCTGCATGAGCTTATCCAGCCAGGACCTAATCTCACCACCCACCGCTGGGGGTGAGCCTGGGAAAGGGGAGATGAGGTGGGAGCACACAAAAGGGGTAGGAAGGCAAACAGGCAGCAGCTCAGGGTCTCTGGGTCCCAAAAGAGCCCTTCTGTGGCCAGACTGCTATCTGCACTCTTGATTTGCTGAACCAGCTAGCCAGCTTTCCGCTGGCTTGAGTGACAGGACCCATTGTGTCCTCTCAGCTGGCTGAGTTTGGGGTCCTCTGGGAGCACCACAAGTTGATGAAGGGTGATATGCTGTGGGGAGCTAAGTTTGAAGGTCTGCGGTGTGGTAGGGACAGAAGTGGGGAGAAAGGTGTGGTAGCTGGAGCACAAAAAGGGGCTGTTAGTGGGAAGGAAGTGGTTCTGCAGGCCTGGTATATAGGGGCAAGGGGCCACCTTTTGCTCCCAGGGCCTGAGAGGACCTGCGCTTCTGGTGTAGCAGGTGGGTTGTGGGGGGGGGGGAGGCTGAGGAGGCCACACACCATTGTTTCAGAAGTGGTGGGGGTGGGGAGCTCAATGGCTGGTAGCTTGAAGACCATGTCTAAGGACCCCACAGTGTTCAGAGGCTGCAGTTTGGCATGGAAGGAGGGACTAGGGCAGGCATCTTGGGGTTTTTCCGGGTGAACCTTGGGCACTAAGGACCAGGGGCTTGATGCAAGACCGTGGGCACTAGATGACCTTAGGCCTCAGACAGAGACTGAGGTGGCCTGGATGCATCCCAGGGTAGGGAGCATGGAAAGTGGACAAGCTGGAACTCAGGCTGACTCACCCCGAAGGAAAGCCTTTTGAGGAAGCCAGGTGTACCTTTTGTAGCTGGACATATAGCCCAGACTTGTGGAGGTAGGTGGAAGCCAGAACCAATAGCCTGGTCTGGTGGGAAAGAGGTAGGCACCCTCCACCTGGGAGGGGACCTTGCCCTGAGTCCTGTGGGAGGCTCTGGTCGCTGACGCAAGACTCAGGCTAGGACGTCAGTCTGTCCCTGGAGCCCCACCCCGCTCCTAGGTCAGGTTGCCCGGAAGAGTTCTGTCTTCATCTGGGGAGACTGTCACACGACGCCAACCCCAGGTTCGGGGTCCTACCGGAGGCTGCTGGGAGTGGTGTCCTGCGTGGTTGGCTGACAGCTGAGTTGGGGAAGGAGCCCAGGGATCAACCCTGGGCAGGGGCGGAGCCACCAGCAGTGGGCGGAACCGTCCACTGCGGGGCCCCTTCTCAGGCCAGGGCGGACTTGGGTAGGTACTAGCCGGTTCTGCGCTCAGCTGTGCTTGACGCGAGGTAAGCGCCCCGATGGGACGTCTCGCAGGGCCACGTAGCCGTTTCCATCGCTGTCGTGTCTATGGCTCCGTGGGGTCCCCGGGCCTGATGAAGCTCACTCTGAGAGCAGGGGTCCACGTGTGTTCCCAGGTGTGTCCTGAGGTGCGGGGAAGCACCCGGAGGGCGCGGGCGGGTGATCCCCGCTCTCTGGCGCCCGGGATTCGGCGCGCGGCGCCCAGGAGCGCCCGGAGGAGCCGCCGCCGCCGCGCGTCCTCGCCCGGCGGGGCCTCCTCTGCGTGGTTCCCAGGTAACCTGCCGCGTTCCTCGGAGAGTCTGGCGGCGCCGCCGGCGCCGGGGGAGCGGTCCTGCCACCTGGGGCCGTCTGGGACGGGCCGGCTCGGGCTGGGTGTGGGTCCCGAGCTGCACTCTGACCGGGTCGCGGGCGGATGGGGCTGGGCGCGCGGTCACAGGCCGGCCTCGCGGGGTGTCCTGCGCCTTCCCAGGGGCCGGTCCGAGGGCCGCGGCGCGGCGTCCCGGCTTATCCTCCTCGCGGACCCCGCCGCCGGCCCCTCCCTCGGGCTTGTTTTGAAAACAGCGGAGGCTCGGATTTGGCGGCTCCGCGGCCTGTTTTGTTTCTTCTGATTTGTTTAACGCTCCCGGCTAATTGCAGATTTGCGTTGTCGTCGCCGAAGCGGAGTCACGCCTCCCGGCAGCTGGCTGCCGGCGGGGGAGGGGAGGGGAGGGAGGCGGCGCGGCCCGGACCTACCTCCCCGTTAGAGCCCCCCATCCGGTCCCCTAGCGGTCCCCCAGCGCCCGGCCTGAGCTCACTGGTCCACCAACCTCTGGACCACCACAGGGCTTAAGGCCCTCCCCCACAGGGCTTAAGGCCGCTGGAGGGTTGTACCTGTCTGCACCTGGGTCTGAGCCTGGACCGCGGGAGGAGTCTGCCCTTTGTACACTTAGGCCTGTGTCTGAGCCTCAGCCTCGTGTTGGTCTCCGACCTTGCCTGGCTTCCCTTCTGGAACCCACAGCCTGCTGGATTGGCCAAGAGGGGCCCTCCTCCTGCTGGGCTTGACAGCTTCGCACTGATTTTATTTTAGTGTTAAGAAATTGCTCAATCTGACAGGGGTACTGTCGTGTGTGCCTGTAACCCCAACTAATGGGGAAGCGCAGGCAGGAGGATCACAAGTTCTAGAACAGCCCGGGCAACTCTGCAAGATCCCGTTTCGCAATAAAAAATAGGGGGGCGGGGGTACAGGCTCAGAGGTAGAGCACCCCTGGGTATAAATCCCAGTATGGGGGGGGGGTGCTCAATTTAAGTTTGTTTGAAGATGCTAACATGAGGGATAGGGCTGTGTAGCTCAGTGGCAGAGCACTGGCTCAGCACATGTGAGGCACTGGTTTGACCCTCAGCACCACATAAAAATAAACAAAATAAAGGTATTGTGCCCATCTACAAACTAGAAAGAAAAAATAAAAAGATGCTGACATGGAAAGATCCCCCCACACACTCTACCCCACTCTAGAGCCCTGTGGGTAGGCTGAGTCCTGGAACCTGGGGTACTCAAACTAGCACTGACCAGCAGGACTGGGGAGGGGGACAGGACAGATCACCCCAGCCCTGGGGCCTATCTGAAGGAGACTGCTCTTCAGGTCCCTCTTGCTCTCCTTCCCCTGGGGTTAGGGGTGGATAGAGCTAGCCTGTGTGCGGGGCCTGGGGGACAGAGAGGGACCTGCGGAAGAAAGCCATGGCACCCCAGATACGTAGTAAGGGGCTCTAGCTGGTCCTACACAGCAAGGGCTTCAGAGAGGCCAAGGTGCTTTGGGGGCTGGAGTAGGGGATCCAAGTGCTCTCATTCCCCTTTGCTTTACACCCACCCATAGGGCCCCTCAGTGAAGACCATAGAGGATGAGTGACAGTCCTGCAGGGCCCATCTGGGAGGGCATCTCAGGGTTCTGAAGAATGGGTAGGAGTTTTGCAGCCCTTGGAGGTGGAAACTGTTATTAGCCCCAGCAAACTCATGGGGACACTAAGGCACAGAGCAGCTTTGTAAGTAGTCCACATAGTCCAGCTAGAAAATGGTAGAGCTGGTGTGGGAACCCCATGTCCTGGCTGCAGAGCTGGCCCTTGAGGTGGGACCGCAGCCTCCTTGGCGAGGCCCTGGAGCTGGGGCTCTGGCCTGCTGGCCTGGCCTGGGAGCACCTAGGAAAGTGGTCATCTGGGCTATGGGAAGGACATCCTGAGAGAAGGTGCAGTCTGGTGCTTGGGGCAGGATGGCAGGGGGGAGTTGCAAGCCTGAGTCTGGCTGTCCAGGGCCCCAGAGGGCTTAGTGACCTAGAGGGCTGAAGGGATCCTGGTTTCATTGCCTAGGGAGACTGCTGTGTGGTGGGCCTGCCTGGTCAGCGTATTCCTTGGGTCAGACCCTTATGGGGTGTGGACTCAAGATGAGAGTATTCCCTCAGGAGAGGCCAGCCTCCCTTGACCTTAGCAGACCCCCTGTAGAGAGCTTGAGGTCTGCCATGAGGAGAAGAAGCTTGGGGGGGGGGGGAGGCTGAGGAATCACCTTGGGTGATTATCAGGTGTATCTCTTTTTATTTAGACAAGTAATATTTAAATATGGTCTTATTTTTTTTTTTCCAAAAAATGACAAAGTTACTTGCTGTCCTAGCCCCCTCCTCCCTTACCCCAAGATTTCCCACTGTTTTCAAGTTGGATAAAGGCTTTTAAATCTTTCCAGCACTTAACACTGGTGAAGACAGGTGGGTGGAACCCTGTTCCACAGCCTTCCCTCCAGGACAGGTCTGGGCTCTGCTGGGTCAGCACAGACTACCACCTCATTTGCCACGCAGTTTTCCAGGGTGCCTCTGGTCTCTGGTGGGATACTGTGGTTACTGGTTTTTCCCTACAGCAAGCCAGCCATACTGCAAGGTATTGTGCTATGCCTCCCGACAGAGAGTAAGGAGCTATACATCCAGACTGAGAGGAAACAATAGCAGGTGTTTCCGAGGGGCTACAGTGTGACATCTCAGGGACTTTTCATGAATGAATTCATTTAGACCTTATAAACTCCTGGGGTAGCTCACTGTTATTGTCTCCATTTCACAGATGGGGAAATGAGGCACAGAGAAGTAACTTGCCCAAGATCACACAGCTAGTAAGTAGAAATGTGAGTTCATGGATCTGCATGTTTTTCAGAAAATAGATGTTGTAATCAAAGTAATAATGCATACCTAGTTTAAAAAGGCTAAAATACACTGCCCCTGCCTGTGAGCAGAGAAAAGGGCACAGCCACGCCATGTTCTGGAAAGACCAAATGAATGTAGAGGTGTCTGAGGGAGGGGTGGTGCCAGGATGAGGTCCTGTCTCCCTCCCCCCCCATATGGAGCAGAGATGGGTTGGGGTGAGCCAGCCTCCTAGTGTGACTCTCTCCTTTCCTCCTAGAGAGTCTCAATGCCTGCCTGGAGTGGAGACTGATGTGGAGCCCCTGAGCCTCGGTGAGTGGGTGGCTGGGGCTGTGCAGACTAGCTAGAGTGCTGGGACCCAACCCTCCAGGTGTCCTGATGCTGTCTGGGCAGGATATGTCCATGCACATCTCTCTTGCCCTTCCCACATCCTGTCCTGGTTGGATAGATCAATGGTCGGACCTAGAGACAGGAGCTCAGAGGGCAGGGGTGCAGTGTTTAGGCTCAGTTGATCCTGGGAGGGAGTGCTTCCCTGAGTTCCCTGGGTCTTGCCCAGGGGGACTGGGCACTGGGTTCTGGGAACATAGGCCTGAAAGTTTGGGCTGGGGGTGGGGTGCCCGCCCAGACACTTCCCAGCCTGCAGTAGCCTGGAATTTAAGTGGCTTCTTGGAAGTGCACCTCTGAACTTCAGTTGGGAAGAAGGCTGGTGCCGCTGGGGAAATCCCCACCAGCCCTGTAAGTGGGGGTCCTAGACTGAGTTCAAAACAGGAAGCGCCCGCTGCCACCCCCTCATTCCAGGAACCAGCAGCAGGAAGCCAGCCAGCTGTGCCTGGCGCCGCCTGTGGCCTCAGCTCTGTAGTGGTCAGGTGGGCGCCCTTTGCTCCTGGGCCGTTGGGACAGGTCGCCTGAGGTCTTGTTTGTCCAGGAAGTAGAAGAGCTGGGGAGTGTGATCCCAGCCCCTCCTACCACCCTATAAGGCCTGAGGTTTGAGCTGTGCTCCGCCCACTGTCTCAGGGGGTGCTGGGGCAGATCCTGGCCTCCAGGCAGTATGCCAGGCAGCCACAGGGTATCCGGGCTGGGGCTACAGCATCAGGGTCTACTGGGCTTCATTGGGCCCCCCAGGTATGCCAGCCCAGGTTGGCGTTAACCAGAGGGCAAGAGCCACCTCTATTGCCCTGGGCTCTTGTGAGTCAGCAGGTCAGGGACGGACCCCTCCACCAGTGCCCAGAGTGCTGGCAGAGTGGGGCCAAGGCAAGAACTTTCCTGACCCTTGGCGGCCCCCACTGAGTCAGCTCCAGGTTGAAGCCCTCACTTTGCACTGGCAGGGTCCAGGCTGCATCCCTGTGGGGTGGCTCACTGTGCCTCCCCCCAACATTCCATTCATTCCAGGCTGGGCTGCCTCTGGCCTGGCCCCAGCCCGGGAGCAGGAGCAGCCAGCACTTGGGCCTCTGGCCTCTGGGGTTGAGGAGTACTGCCCAGTGCTGTGCACCTTTCCTGGCACAGCCAGGTGCTGGCTGGCCATGGAGGCCTGGGGTTGTGGCAGTCCTCTCCTGCTTTCCCCTCCTCTCCCTGGACCAGCAGCCAGGCCTGGATTGGAACCCTTTTCCTGCCCTGGGGTCCTGACTAAGCCGCACCTTTTCCACCCTGACCGCTCCTATCTTGGTGACGCCTGGGTCCCCCTGCTCCCCCCACAGCTGCTGTGGAGCACCTTCACCTGTCCTCTAGCACTTTTCAGCCTCCCTGCCATCTCCAAGCAGCCTGACATGCCCACCTCTGGATATCCTCCAGGGAATCTTAAGTAGCCTGCTGGTGATCCCCATTTCTCGAGGCCTCTGGGCTTATATTGATGTTTGGGGACCCTGGGTGCAGGGTCAGGGTTCTGTGAGAGACAGGAGCTGCCTGGCCAGGAGACCTCTTCTGGGATGGAAGGCTGGCCAAGGTCAGCTCTCTCCCCCACCACCCCTGTGATCCTGGGGTGGGGAGGGCTCTGTCAGTAGGGGGTTGCTTCTTCTTCGTTTGGTTACTTTCTCAGGAGGTTTGAGAAGGCTTATGGCCAATTGGAACAGAGAGATGCAGAATGGAAACAGAATGGTTATGGCCTGGGCTGCCTGTGGCCTGGCCATAACCCTGGAGACCTGAGCAAAGGCTTGATAGAAGAGAGGCAGGGTCCATGAGAACAAACCACCGCATTCCAGTCAGCCCAGTTGCACCCAAGGCCTCCAGGCCATGACCAGATCAGACACCTTCCTGCTCTTCTGAGGATGGACACCGACTGTGGTGCCTAAGGGCGGGTGTGCAGTGGTCAGAGGCAGATCAGTAACTTTCCTGGGTGGCTCCAGGGAGGTGGGCCAGGCTGGGTCAGAAGGCCTGGTGGGCGCGTGGGGCAGCTGAACCAGGCACAGCAGCCCAGTTCACTTTCAGCTGCATCATGTGGAGAGCGGGGTATGGTCCACCTGCTCATGTGTCAGGGTCTGTCAGTCAGCCTGGGGCCCATGCCCTGTGACCATCTGTAGTTTCTTGGGGTAGAGGCATGTGTGTGAATGTTCTGGGGGACATTGCTTTGGGGACCAGCCTGCAGGACGCTGAGTACTAGGAGGTGGAGGCCAGGACCCGACTCCTGTGTGCAGTGGCCAGGCCTTAGCCCCACTTGTAGGTTAGACTATGGCAGAGTTTCCTGAGAAGGCTGGGAAATGATTTCCTTCAGTCTGCGGGGGCTGTTCCCCCACTCATTCGAGTCCCCAACCCTTCTGGCCTCTGTTCTGGTCGTTGGGGGCAGGAAGGAGGGGGAAGGATCCGAGGCTTCTCTGACCCTTCTCTCTCCCCATAGGGACCTTGGGAGATGGCACTGCCACTGTGGGCCCTGACCTTCCTGGGGCTGGTGGGCCCGAGTGTGGGCCTGCGGCCCCGCAAGCTGAACGTCTTCTGCAGCGAGATGGAGCTGAACCACCTGGTGGTGGACGAGGCCTCAGGTGTGGTATACGTGGGGGCAGTGAACGTGCTCTTCCAGCTGAGTGCGGACCTACACCTCCAGCAGCAGGCCGTCACAGGCCCCGCCCTGGACAACAAGAAGTGCACACCGCCCATCGAGGCCAGCCAGTGCCATGAGGCAGTGCCCACTGACAATGCCAACCAGCTGCTGCTGCTGGACCTGCCCGGGAAGCGCCTGGTGGAGTGCGGCAGCCTCTTCAAGGGCATCTGTGCCCTGCGTGCCCTGAGCAACATCTCCGTGCTTCTCTTCTACGAGGACGGCAGCGGCGAGAAGTCCTTTGTGGCCAGCAACGACGAGAGTGTGGCCACCGTGGGACTGGTCAGCTCTACAGGCCCTGATGGCGAACGGGTGCTGTTTGTGGGCAAAGGCAACGGGCCGCACGACAATGGCATCATCGTGAGCACCCGCCTCCTGGACCGGGCTGAGGGCAGGGAAGCCTTCGAAGCTTACTCAGACCACACCACCTTCAAGGCTGGCTACCTGTCCACCAACACACAGCAGTTCGTGGCGGCCTTTGAGGATGGCCCATATGTCTTCTTTGTCTTCAACCAGCAGGACAAGCACCCAGCCCGAAACCGCACACTGCTGGCACGCATGTGCAAAGATGACCCCTCCTACTACTCCTACGTGGAGATGGACCTGCAGTGCCGGGGCCCCAGCGACCCCCAGGGCCCTGCCTTCGGGGCCTGCCTGGCAGCCTCTGTAGCCACACCAGGTGCCACCGGCAGGGTCCTCTACGCTGTCTTCAGTAGGGACGGCCGGAGCAATGGGGGGCTTGGGGCGGGCCTCTGCCTATTCCCGCTAGAGGAAGTCCATGCCAAGATGGAGGCCAACCGCAACGCCTGCTACACGGGCACCCGGGAGGCTAGCCGGGACACCTTCTACAAGCCCTTCCATGGCGACATCCAGTGTGGGGGCCACTTGCTGGTGCGTTCCTTTGGTATCTTCAGGGATTTCCACATCCCCTCCTGCTTGGAAGGGGTGTGAGGGCGTTGTAGCTGGGGTTCAGGTCGGCATGACGCGGTGCCTATGGGTGCTGCATCTCAGTGTGTCCGTTTAGCACCCCAGTGCCACACGTGGAGTGAGCATAGGACACAGGCGGAAGGTCAGCTTGGATCTCCAGTGGAGAAGGTCCTTAGGGCAGGAGGGCTGACGCCTGCTGATGACACTGTGTCTGCAGGGCGCCAGCAAGAGCTTCCCGTGTGGTTCGGAGCACCTGCCCTATCCCCTGGGCAGCCGTGATGGACTCACGGCCACGGCTGTGCTGCAGCGTGGAGGCCTCAATCTGACAGCTGTGACGGTGACCGCTGGGAATGGCCATACTGTTGCTTTCCTGGGCACTTCTGACGGCCGGATCCTCAAGGTGAGGCCCTGGGCCCAGCAAGGAAGGTTCTGTCAGGCTGTCTGTGGGCAAGGGCCTGACCCTCACAGCTGCCCTCGTGCCCAGGTGTACCTGGCTCCTGATGGCACCTCAGAGGAGTACAGCTCCATCCTCGTGGAGATCAACAAGAGGATCAAGCAGGACCTGGTGCTGTCTGGAGATCTGTCCAGTCTATATGCCATGACCCAGGACAAGGTCAGCCTAGGTGCCGCCCCAGGAGGCTGTGGGGCCCAGGCCACTGTGACAGGCCTAGGGTGCCTCTGCTTGGGTTCTTGGACACAGGGTAGCCAGGTTGTGTCCCAGACAGTGCTGCAGCCCAAGACACCATTAATTCAATCCCTGTCACTATGGCCATCTGTCCTATGCCTCAACTGCAGCTGCTCTCTGGTCCTTCCCTACCCCATCTTAGCAGAGGGGACCTGGTTCAGTGTCCGAGGTATGGAGGGAGACAAGGAGCCCCTTAAGCCAGCCCTAGGAGTTCCCAAGATGCTCAGGTGCCCCCCAGAGGGAGGAGGTTCAGAGGACCTGGGCTCAGGGAAGCAGTATAGCCAAGACCTGTCCCATCTGGATCCTGGACCACATGGCCACCAGCCAGGGTCATCTGGAGCCTAGTCTGCAACTGCTCCTAACACCTACAACCTGAGTTGGAGCTGGGTTTTCAAGGCCCAGAGGTGAAGGTGGGGACAGGTTGGTAGTCCCAGGAGACCAGGGGCTGAGAAAGGCCCTGTGTCTGCAGCCGTGTCCCCATGGCCCTGCCACCCCTAGGTGTTCCGGCTACCAGTACAGGAGTGTCTGAGCTACCCAACCTGCGCACAGTGCCGTGACTCCCAGGACCCCTACTGTGGCTGGTGTGTCGTCGAGGGACGGTGAGCACCTTGGCCTTGCCCTGGAGGGCTGTGAGCTGGGGACAGCCCTGTCCTGGCCAGGACAAGACCTACATGGGGGCCCGAGGGTACTAGGGCTGAAGCCACCCCTTGTCCTCACAGATGCACCAGAAGGGCTGAATGCCCGCGGGCCGAGGAGACCAACCACTGGCTGTGGAGCCGGAACAAGTCCTGTGTCACCGTCACTGATGCCCAGCCTCAGAACATGAGCCGCCGGGCTCAGGGGGAGGTGCGTAGCAGAGGACGGGCGTCACTGGTGGTCGGTCAGGTGTAGGGCAGAGGCAGGGCCTAGAACTGTTGAACAGTCAGGGGATCCTTTGGGGCTGGGTAGGGCGAGATCCTGTGTACCCAGAACAGACCCAGGCCCCACCTGGGAGCTGCCAGAGAATGGGCAGGCAGAACCCAGTGCTGGGGGGTGAGGGCTCCTGGTGTGAGCTACTGTCCCTTTCAGGTGCAGCTGACCGTCAGCCCTCTCCCAGCCCTGACCGAGAAGGATGAGGTGCTGTGTCTCTTTGGTGAATCACCACCACACCCTGCCCGTGTGGAGGGCAACGCCGTCATCTGCAACTCCCCAAGCAGCATCCCCAGCACACCAACTGGTCAGGGTGAGGCCCCGCCACAGCTCCTGGGAGCAGATCTCCTCCCCTGTGCATGCTGTGCTCTGATCCACTCACGTCCATCACTGAGCTCACAGGAGCCCGTGCTGGGCAGGCTTCCCGGGTGCACGTCCAGAGCCTGGGGTAGGATGGTGCTGGGAGGTGGGGTGCAGACGGCCCTGCCTGGGGGCTGGCAGGACAGCCCCTGAGCAGGTGGCCCCATGTACCCGTGCTGTCTGCAGTGGGCCCCACCCTAAGCAGGAGCACGCCAGCCTTGTTTCTCCCCAGAGCAAGAGGAGCCAGGAAGGCTCCCCTTACCAGTAGTGGCTGGGCCAGGTTCCAGGCACCAAGGTCTATGCAGAGGCTCCTGTCCACTCCCAGCCCTGTACAGCCTGAGATAGGCAGTTCTGTCCCAAAAGGCAGGGGAACTCATCAGTAGGCCAGGCAGGGCACTGTGCCCCTGTCCTTTGAGTTTTGGGGACAGTGACGTGGGTAGGGACCTGGCAGACCCTCCCGCCCAGACTCCAAGGAGCCACTGCCCTCCGCGAGAGGGGGCAGCCAGGCCCAGGGGAGAAATGCGAGCTCCAGCCTGGGAGCTGACCTGACCGAGGTCTGATGGCAGGTGGAAGGCCTCGCTATGCCCTGTGTTCCTGGCTCTGACAGGGGAGACCCAACTCCAGGTCCTTCCCATCTCCTGCCCCTCGCCCCTCCAGTCTGTGGCCTCCCCTGACACGGTCCCCCACTGCTGTCTACAGACCATGTGGCTGTGAGCATCCAGCTCCTCTTCCGACGAGATGATGTCTTCCTCACCTCCCACCAGTACCCCTTCTATGACTGCCGAGAGGCCATGAGGCTCGTGGAAAACCTGCCGTGAGTCTGCTGCCCCTGGACGCCTCTCATGGCCTTCTGTTGCCCCTGGAGCGCCTCCCCCAGACCTGGACTCCTCTCACGGCCTTCCTGCCCCTCTCCCCAGGTGCATTTCCTGCGCCAGCAACCGCTGGACCTGCCAGTGGGACCTACGGTACCATGAGTGTCGGGAGGCCTCGCCCAACCCCGAGGAGGGCATCATTCGCGCCCACATGGTGAGGGCCCTGGGGCTGTGGGGGCCTGGCTGCTTGGCTGTGGCTGGGCAGCACCTGACCAGCATTATTCTCTTGTAGGAGGACAACTGCCCACAGTTCCTGAACCCCAGTCCTCTGGTCATCCCTATGAACCACGAGACAGATGTGATTTTCCAGGGCAAGAATCTGGACACAGTCAAGGTGGGGAGACCTGGGCCAGGCAGGTGGGGGGGTCAGGGGGGCTTGCATCCCCCCTTGGAGCTAGGGCTCCTGGTAATCACGGGGATGTTCAGAGGCTTCTGCCCACCTGGGTAGGACTGGAGTGGTCTCGGGGCCCAGTGGGTCATGTTGGGAGAGGATTGGTTACCAACCCCAGGAGCACTGAGGCTTGGGGGTTCTCAGGAGGAAGGCCAGGGCAGATGGGCTGGCTTGTCCAGAGCATCCTGACTAGACTGTCTGTAGGGGTCCTCCCTGTATGTGGGCAGCGACCTGCTCAAGTTCGAGGAGCCAGTGGCTGTGCAGGAGCCGGGGACCTTCTTCTTTCGGACGCCAAAGGTATGGTTCTAGAACAGGTAGGTCAGGCTCCCTGACCTGAGGGTCCCTGGGAGGCATTCCTTCCAGGATGGTAAGGGGAGGGGCCTGGACCTGGCCGGGGGCTCGCCACCCCACCCTATAGCATGTGTCCGTCTGCTTGTCACCAGAGGACATATCCCTTTCCCCTCCCGGGTACACCCAGCACACTGTGTGTGTGTGTGTGTGTGTGTGTGCGCGCGTGTGCGCGTGCTTTGTGTCTGACGTCCTCCTACTTCTGGCCTCAGCAGTGAGGGGACCATGTGGCTATTGTGTGATCACCCTGGTGACCCCTGGGGCCAGAAAGTGCAGTGTATTCCCATGTGTCCCCTCAGCTGTCCCACGATGCCAATGAGACTCTGTCCCTACACCTGTACGTCAAGTCCTATGGCAAGAACATTGACAGCAAGCTGCAAGGTGAGTGGGTCCAGGCAAGGGTGGGAGTGGGCAGTCAGGTGGTCCAGCTGACCACTGCACTTTCCTCCACAGTGACCCTCTACAACTGCTCCTTTGGCCGCAGTGACTGCAGCCTGTGCCTGGCTGCTGACCCTGCCTATAGGTGTGTGTGGTGCCGTGGGCAGAGCCGGTGTGTGTACGGGGCTCTGTGCAGCAATGCCACATCTGAGTGCCCGCCACCAGTCATCACTAGGGTGAGTTTTGTTCCAGCCTGGCCTGGGCCCTGTCCTCACATCCCCAGCCTGCCAGAGCCACCAGGTCACTGTGCTCTGCCAATTTCAGATCCAGCCTGAGACTGGTCCCCTGGGTGGGGGCATCCGCGTCACCATCCTTGGGTCCAATTTGGGCATCAAAGCAGATGATGTCAAGAGGATCACTGTGGCTGGACAGAACTGTGCCTTTGAGCCAGAACGTTACTCTGTGTCCACCCGGTAAGTGGGTTGCCCTCAGACTGGGGCCCCAGGACCCATGGCTGGGCAGGTGGAGACCTGAGGACGGTGAGGGACCTAGAGCAGGTGGGACGCACTCCCAGGTGTGCAGGAGCCCGTGGGTTCTGTTCCGCCAGGATCGTGTGTGTGACCGAGGCTGCAGAGATGTCCTCCACCGGGGGCATCGAGGTGGATGTCAACGGGAAGCTTGGCCACTCACCACCCAGTGTCCAATTTACCTACCAAGTAAGCACCTGGGCCTGAGTGCTGGACTCCATTTACTAGCTGGGAAGGTTGGGGGCTGCTGAACCCGGGCTCTGTCCTGCAATCTAGCAGCAGTTACTGTGTGGTGGAGGTCCAAGCCTGGGCGCTGCGTCCCCCAGGCCCCTGCACTAACCCCACACGCCTGTTACTCTTTCAGGAGCCCCAGCCCCTGAGTGTGGAACCAAGGCAGGGGCCACAAGCAGGAGGGACCACGCTGACCATCAGTGGCACCCATCTGGACACAGGCTCTAAGGAGGACGTGCGGGTGACCCTCAGTGGCGTCCCTTGTGAAGTGTGGGTGTCGCCACAGCTGCCCAGTCTGGTTGGCCCTGGCCCTGGGGACAGGATAGGGGTATTCCCACCATGACCATGAGTCTGCCCTGGAGTGCGCAGTGGAACCAGCCCAGTGTGCTGACCCAGGGCTGGTTGATGCTGACTGGCACCTCCCACCCCAGGACCAAGTTTGGGGTACAGCTGCAGTGCGTCACAGGACCCCAGTCCACTCTGGGAGAGGTGGCCCTGGAGATCTCCTACGGGGGCTCCCGCGTGTCCAGCCCTGGAGTCTCCTTCACCTTCCGGGAGAACCCAGTGCTGCGGGCCTTTGAGCCGCTTCGAAGCTTTGTCAGGTGCAGCCCTTCCCCACACTGGCCAGTGCCCCTCCTTTCCCCGACCAATATCGTGTCCAGCTACCTCCTTGGTGCCCTCTACTGACCTAGCTCAAAGGAATGTGGCAGGGTGGGGCAGGGCGGGACAGGGCTGGGCAGCAGGAGTCCTCTGGAAAACCCCACTGCACCCAGATGGGCTTCCTCCTAGGCACGCTTGGGCACGGTGCTCTCAGGCCCCAAGTGCCCCTGCCCTGCCTGTGACACGGCTGCATGCCTCCCCTGATCTGTGCCCATGCCGACCTGTGGTGGGGACACATGGGAGGTGGTGGGATAGCCTGCAGGGCACCTACCCCAGCTGCCAGGCGCCTCCTGCTGAAGGCACCACTCCCATCCCCTAGTGGTGGCCGGAGTATCAGTGTCACTGGTCAGGGCTTCAGCCTCATCCAGAAGTTTGCCATGGTGGTCATTGCTGAGCCCCTACAGTCCTGGCGGCGTCGGCGGGAGGCTGGACCCCTACAGCCCACAATGGTCAGTCCTGGTGTGGCCCAGGGGCTCATTGCCGGTGTTGACTAATGGGGATGTGCCTGTGAGGGGCAGGTCTGCATCTAGTGGCCTGATGGCCTGGCCCTTTTCTACAGGTCACAGGCACTGAGTATGTGTTCTACAACGACACCAGAGTCGTCTTCTTGTCCCCGGCTGTCCCCGAGGAGCCCGAGGCCTACAACCTCACAGCACTGATACAGATGGATGGGCACCGTGCCCTGCTCAGGACCGAGGCCGGTGCCTTCGAGTATGTGGCAGACCCCACCTTTGAGAACTTCACAGGTGGCGTCAAGAAGCAGGTCAACAAGCTCATCCATGCCCAGGTGATGATGGCACAGCTCTGGGGCCCTGGGGTATGGTCTGGGTTGAGTGCTCCCTCTCGGCCATGCTGACCTCTGCTGCCCTCTCAGGGCACCAATCTGAACAAGGCGATGACGCTGCAGGAGGCCGAGGCTTTTGTGGGTGCCGAGCGCTGCATCATGAAGACACTCACCGAGACGGACCTGTACTGCGAGCCCCCAGAGGTGCAGCCCCCGCCCAAGCGGCGGCAGAAGCGAGACACCACACACAACCTGCCTGAGTTCATTGTGCGTGAGGCTGGGAGGTCGAGAGGTTGCCTTCCTGGGCTGGTCCAGGGTGACCACGGCGGCCTCGCCTTCCCGCACTGAGCCTTCCTCCCTCACAGGTGAAGTTCGGCTCCCGCGAGTGGGTGCTGGGCCGGGTGGAGTACGACACGCGTGTGAGTGATGTGCCGCTCAGCCTCATCCTGCCGCTGGTCATTGTGCCCATGGTGGTTGTCATTGCTGTGTCTGTCTACTGCTACTGGTAAGCCCCTGGGCAGACTGTAGCACCCCCATGTTCCACACATAGCCCCCGGAAGGGTCACGGGCACCTAAGTGGCCGAGGACCCTCTGTGCCCTGCAGGAGGAAGAGCCAGCAGGCTGAGCGGGAGTACGAGAAGATCAAATCCCAGCTGGAGGGTCTGGAGGAGAGCGTGCGGGACCGCTGCAAGAAGGAGTTCACAGGTGCGCCGCCTCTCAGGGCGGGCAGCCAGCGCGCAGGGCCAGGGCTGTGTGGCCAGGCCTGCCTCACCTCCCACCCTCCTGTCCCCCAGACCTGATGATCGAAATGGAGGACCAGACGAATGATGTGCATGAGGCGGGCATCCCCACGCTGGACTACAAGACCTACACAGACCGCGTCTTCTTCCTGCCCTCCAAGGACGGCGACAAGGATGTCATGATCACGGGCAAGCTGGACATCCCGGAGTCGCGGCGGCCTGTTGTGGAGCAGGCCCTGTACCAGTTCTCCAACCTGCTCAACAGCAAGTCCTTCCTCATCAACGTGAGCAGGATTGGGCCCGGGGTGGACGGAGGGCTAGGTGGGACCAGGGGCCAGACAGAGGTGCCAAGTGGGCTCTGACGGCTGCCCCACAGTTCATCCACACCCTGGAGAGCCAGCGTGAGTTCTCCGCCCGTGCCAAGGTCTACTTTGCATCCCTGCTGACGGTGGCACTGCATGGGAAGCTGGAGTACTACACAGACATCATGCGCACGCTCTTCCTGGAGCTCATGGAGCAGTACGTGGTGGCCAAGAACCCCAAGCTGATGTTGCGCAGGTGTGTGGGTGTGAGCAGGGGGCTGGGCCGTGGAGGGTGGCCCAGGGGTGGAACTGTGGCCCAGGTGACAGACACAGCTAGCTTCAACCCCTTGCTGCCCTGTGTTCATGCTGCTGCCCCTATCTCAGCCTCAGGTTGGGGCAGTGGGGATGGTGGCTGGGTTGCCTGTGTTGCCCACACGCCTGTCTTGTCGGGGACTCGGGGCCTGAATGGAAAGGCCAGGCTGGTGTGAGAGTTGGCAGGGCTGGAAAAGCCATCTGGGCCTTGGGGGTGCAAGCCTACTCTGCATCCTCAGGTCTGAGACAGTGGTGGAGAGGATGCTGTCCAACTGGATGTCCATCTGCCTGTACCAGTACCTCAAGGTGGGTCCCCCAGGAGTGGAAGTGGAGTGAAGTAAGTGGTGCCACCCCTCTAGGTGCCCAGCAGCTGTGGTCAGTCCCACCCCTCCTGCTCATACAGCCACCTGTCTTACTCCAGGACAGTGCTGGTGAGCCCCTGTATAAGCTCTTCAAGGCCATCAAGCATCAGGTAGAAAAGGGGCCAGTGGACGCCGTGCAGAAGAAGGCCAAGTACACCCTCAATGACACCGGGCTGCTGGGGGATGACGTGGAGTACGCACCCCTGGTGAGCCGCCCGGGGCCAGCGGGCTGCGGGGACCCTTGGAGGCTGGGCAAAGGAGTATGGACCCCACCCTGCTGCAAACAGGAGCCTCGAGGGCCAGGGGGGGCCAGGGGTTCCCAGGCCAGCACCAAGACCACAGCCTTCCCTGGGTCTGCATCCATGTGGCACATTGTGCTGGGCATGTGCCAGGTGGCCGATGCATGTCATGCTCAGGAGGACTGTGTTTGGTGGCGTGGGCATGTCCTGACCCCAGGCCAGGTGCTTCAGCACCCCAGCCCACAACAGGGCACATGGGGTGGTAAGTGGGTGCATGAACTCCTGTGAGGTCGAGTGGCAAGGTGAGAGTGGGCCACCCCTGAGCTAACCCCAGACTGCCTGCTAAGCCAGGGGAAGGGCAAAGCGGAGTCCTCTTAGGTGCCCCAGGCAGAGGTGGTGAGGGGGTCTCATCCCCACCCTCTCTTTATCCTGCGTCCCTCTGCAGACGGTGAGCGTGATTGTGCAGGATGAAGGGGTAGATGCTGTCCCGGTCAAGGTCCTCAACTGCGACACCATCTCTCAGGTCAAGGAGAAGATCATTGACCAGGTGTACCGCACACAGCCCTGCTCCTGCTGGCCCAAGCCGGACAGTGTGGTCCTGGGTGAGCACCCTGGGGCCAAGGGCACAAAGCCCTGGGCTTGCTCTGTGTCCCCAGAAGGGATCTTGCTGGGGGCTTCTGAGTTGGGGACAGGCAGTCAGCCGGACCATGTCCCCCCACAGAGTGGCGCCCTGGGTCTACAGCCCAGATCTTGTCTGACCTGGACCTGACCTCCCAGCGGGATGGCCGGTGGAAACGCATCAACACCCTGATGCACTACAACGTGAGTTTGGGCAGCGAGCCCAGGCAGTGGGGTGGGCTGGGGTCCCCAGTGCCAGGGACTCGCGGCCCACCCTCAGGACTCTGTCCTCAGGTTCGGGATGGAGCCACCCTCATCCTGTCTAAGGTGGGGGTCTCCCAGCAGCCAGAGGACAGCCAGCAGGACCTACCTGGGGAACGTGAGCGTGTGCCTCCTGCCCACCCCATGTCCCCTGTCCTCCCTGTGTGGCCACCTGGGGAGCTGCTAGGTGCACAGGGGACTGGCCAATCCTCAGCTCCCCACTCCTTACAGGCCATGCCCTCCTGGAGGAGGAGAACCGGGTGTGGCACCTTGTGCGGCCGACAGATGAGGTGGATGAGGGCAAGTCCAAGCGAGGCAGCATGAAGGAGAAAGAGCGAACCAAGGCCATCACCGAGATCTACCTGACGCGGCTGCTCTCTGTCAAGGTGGGAGGTGGGCAAGTTGCGCATGCGCACATGCACCCTAGCACCGCCACTCGAGGGTCACGCCGAGCCCCTCCCTACAGGGAACACTGCAGCAGTTCGTGGACAACTTCTTCCAGAGCGTGCTGGCACCTGGTCACGCGGTGCCACCGGCCGTCAAGTACTTCTTCGACTTCCTAGACGAGCAGGCAGAAAAGCATGACATCAAGGATGAGGACACCATTCACATCTGGAAGACCAACAGGTGAGGCCGCAGCGGCCGCCCTCCGCCCTCCGCCCTCCGCCCTCCGCCCTCCGCCGCCTCTCACTCCCGGTCTTGGTGCCGCAGTTTACCGCTCCGGTTCTGGGTGAACATCCTCAAGAACCCGCACTTCATCTTTGACGTGCATGTCCACGAGGTGGTGGACGCCTCCCTGTCGGTCATCGCGCAGACCTTCATGGACGCCTGCACGCGCACGGAGCACAAGCTGAGCCGCGTGAGTGCTGCGGGGGGTCGCATTGGGGAGGAGCTGCCTCAGCTCCCCGGGAGGACCTGCTGGACAGGGTCCATGCAAGGTGACCTGGGGAACCGTGGTGAGTGACTGAGATGGGAGTGAGTTTGGGAGGTGCCAAAAGCAGTCCGGTGTGAATCTGCACGTTTTGGGGTCAAAGCTTAGGACAAAGCCAGGTAGAAGGTGGCCAGAACCATGGGGCTGCCTCTGAAAAGATCCCTGGGACGTTCTACTCTCTTCTTGCAGGGACCCTCGCTGTCCTCTTCCTGGGGTCCCCACTCTCCTCTTCCTTGGGATCTCCCCCCTTCTCTCCCTAGAGGGCCTCCTCTCTCTAGCCCCCCTCCTTTTTTTGTGGTCCTAGGGATTGAACCCAGGGCCTCGTGCATGGGAGGCAAGCTCTCTACCAACTGAGCCACACTTCCCAGCCCCGAGCTCCCGCTCCTTGCATAAGCAGAAATAGTTTTGCTACAAAGTACAAAAATATAGTTTTAGTTCTTTATTTTTACCCCTTTTTTTGGTAGCATTGGGGATGGAACCTTCTGCATGCTAGGCAAGCAGTCTACCACCCAGACCTCTGTTGTTTTGTTTTGTTTTTGTACTGGGGACTAAACTCAGGGGTGCTTAACCACTGAGCCACACCCCAACCCTTTTTATTTTTTATTTTGAGACAGGGTCTTGCTAAATTGCTGAGACTAGTTTAAAACTTGTGATCCTCCTGCTTCAGCCTCCCACGTTGCTGGGATTACAGATGGACGCCATCACACCCGGCCCTTTTTGATTTATTTTAAGACAGGGTGTCACTAAGTTGCCTCAGATGGCCTTGAACTTGCAATTTTCTTGCTTCAGCCTCCCAAGCAGCTGGGATTACAGGCATGTGCCACAAAAATGATTTTTTTTTTTTTTTTTTAATGAAAGCTTCAGGAGTCTGGGGAGGGCTGACACTGTTCCTCTTGGTGGGGATCCTGAGCTGGTATGACAGGGCTTCATCCCATAGGACTCGCCCAGCAACAAGCTGCTGTATGCCAAGGAGATCTCCACCTACAAGAAGATGGTGGAGGAGTGAGTGCTGCCTTGCCCTGGATCCCCTGTGGTCGGGAGGAGGGCGTGGGCTTGCTGTGGGTTCCTGGGAGGCCCCGAGGCCCACCCTCAGACTCCTACCACCGTCCCTGCAGTTACTACAAGGGGATCCGGCAGATGGTGCAGGTCAGCGACCAGGACATGAACACACACTTGGCAGAGATTTCCCGGGTGAGCGGTAACAGGCCTGGCAGAGTGGAGCCTACCCTCCCGCTGCCCCAGGCTGAGCCAGGGGTGAGGTTATGGCAAGAGGGCGGGACTGGGAGGGCTGGCTGCTCAGGCTGCTTGGACCTGGTGTGACTGCCCTGGAGTGGGTAAGCACAGCACCCTGGGCCTTGTGCGGAGAGAGCCTGCGAAGCCTGCCCCACCCGCTGTGCCTGCCTCGCTGACTGGCTGAGCTCCTTACTGGAGCAGGAGAGGCTGCTCGTGTGTGTGTGTGTGTGTGTGTGTGTGTGTGTGTACGCGTGCGCGCTTGCACTCACATGCACACACTACCACACAGCCACCACAGCGCAGTCTGACGTTTCATGGGCTGGCCTCCCTGTCTCCCTCTGGGGTGCCACACAGTCTGCCTGCCCTGGGGCTCACTGGGTGACACTCTCATCCCCAGGCACACACAGACTCCCTGAACACCCTTGTGGCACTGCACCAGCTCTACCAGTACACACAGAAGTACTATGACGAGGTAGGGTCTGGTCCCTGGGGTGGGACACATGGGACACTCCTCCCTAGACTGTGATCTTCATGCCAGCACCCTTCTCCCCACCTGCCCAGATCATCAATGCCCTGGAAGAGGACCCTGCTGCCCAGAAAATGCAGCTGGCCTTCCGCCTGCAGCAAATCGCCGCTGCTCTCGAGAACAAAGTCACCGACCTCTGACCTCAGACCATCAGTGCAGCCGGGGCACAGTGCAAGGTGCCCATGCCTGGTGCTGGGTGGCCCTGTGGCATGAGGCCCCGTTAGCAGTGGCTGACTATCTCTCTCCCCAGCAGAGGATGTACCCCGGCACCTGGGGGGGAGGGTGGCGGGCCCACTCCTGCTATACTGTGTCGACCTCTTGAGCAATACTGCTGGGCGCTCTGGCCAGCACCAACTCCTGCTCGCACCAGCATCGGGTGCTCTCCATGGGGAGCAGTTCGCAAACGTGCCTTACCAAGCTGCCTGGGCCACTGGGGCAGCGGGGCCCCAGCCTCCCTCCCAGTGCACCAGCAGCCTTCTCAGATGCCCTGGGTTTGGCCTCCGGTGGGATCTGAGTGCCTGCAGTCCCCAGGGCAAGTTCTTGGACTGAGTGTCTGTCTGTCAGCCAGATGGAAGGAGGAGAAAAAGCGGTACGATGCCCCCTGACCTCACCTGGCCTTCCCAACGGGGCACGGGCACTCGAGGTGGACTCAAGGGCCCCTGGGCCCCACCTCGAAGGTCAACTGGACGTCAGACGTCAGGGCTCGGGTGGCCAGAGGGGACTCAGCAGACTGGGGGTCCCGGTCTTGGCCTGTCAGACAGGCTCCCTGCAGGCCCACCCAGATCTGGGGGGGTCAGGGAACAGCTCCACCAGGACCACCACCACCCCCCCTTTTTGTAAATCTTGTTAATTGTAAATCCAATACAGTCGTCTTTCTCACTCTGCTGGGCTGCTGGGCTCCTCCTGGGACTGCCCTTCTCCTCCTCACTGCTCTCCTCCCTGGGCCTGCACTGCTCACGGATTCTCCCTGTGCACATGGGCCGCCTCGGGCCCGAGGGCTGCCCTGCTGGACACAGGGATTGGAGCAGCTCCAGCACTGTCTGTCGCCTTGCTGTCTGCCTCGGCCTCTTCATCTTGGCCTGGGCTGCAATGAACTGCACAGAGGGTGGCCAGTGGGATGTGAGCCTTGTTCTCACCTGTGCTCAAGTGCAGGTGTGATGGGGGCTGGTTAGCTTGTGTGCACACGGCACCTGTGAGGCCTGGGCTTGTTCCTTCCACCCATTATGACTGAGGTCCACTCTGTGCCTGGCACAGTCCTAGACCCTGGGACCCAGCAGCAAGCAGGGCAGGTCTGCCCTGGGGGAGCTTCCTCCTGCTCCCAGAACACCCCCACAGGGAGCAAAGTGGCCCAGCTTCCTTCTGGCTGGATCTTTTGAGTTCCGTCTTTCTGAACTGCCCCTCAGCAGGGGCTGGTTTGTCCCTGGGCAGTCTTAATGGAGAGCCACCATTGATCATAAACCCCTCTGCATCTGGGTGACTCCATTTGAGCCACCTGGAGCAAGGGCGGCTGTCAACCCCCAAGGAAAGGTTCAAGGCCAAGAACTGACCTCCCGACACTGGGCCCCCTGAAATGACACTTCTAGGGTCCAGAATAGGGCTCCCTGCTTCCCAGAGACCTGGCTGATTAGGGAAATCAGAACAAGATGCTGCTAAGAACAGGGGTGAACAAGGTGTGGTCTGGGGGTGTCCAGGGAGAGGCCCAGGAACCTGGAGGCCTAGTCTCCAGTCTGGGCCCTGCCCAGCTGCCTTTGCTCCTTGCTACTGGATGGTGAGACTCCCTACACACTGCTGCTCCAGGTGGGATTCCACCCTCACCCCCACCCCTTGGAGGATAGGTAGGCTGTAGGAAGAGATTAAGGGCCTGTCCTTAGGTGGGGCCAGAGAGGCATGGGTTTGGGGGCACGTGGGGGTGGGTAGGCCAGACTTGAGTGGGCAGAATGCCAACAGATCCAGGGGTGACCTGTCGTGGCATCCCTTTCCCATTTTCCTCCCAGTGTAGTGGGAAGGGGAAGAGGTGGGTATGGGGAAGAGGTCAGGGGTAACCTTAATGACCTTAACTGAGTTGTCCCTGAAATCAGCCTCTCATGCCAGGTTTGTCTTTAGGAAATTCATCCTGACCACAGGCAGAAGCCCACCCAGGAGAGCTGAGGGGCAAACTGACCATCAAGCTGTCACAGCTGACAGTGAAGGGGTCCTGGACCAGCAGGGGAAGTAGACGTGGAGAAAAAGGAGGGGTGCCGGGCTTCTGCTCTCGGCGACTAAAAGGCTCAGGGGTCACTCCAGTTAAACTGGGCCGACTGGGCTGCGCAAAATAACCCCACCAGAGACACAAATACCTTTTTCTTTGGGGTCGCTGTGACAGCTCCTCTGACCTTAAGGGTCTGCAGAAAGAGAGAGCGAGAGCATGCGGCTGACCCCTTTTATTGAGGAGAAGTTATTTAAATGAGGCAAGGTCAGGTTTCAGGGGGCTGAGTCTATCTTCATGATGTCCACTGTCAGCAGGTTGACTGACACCTGGGTAGGCCACACCCAAGGGCACAGTAAGAGAAGGGGACACACACAAGGCACTTCCATGCAGGATTCTCTCCTAAACAGGGCAAGGGGTTAGATTACAAGGGAACAGGTGAGCATAGCTTCACCCGTGGGGCTGTAGCAGGACACACCCAGGCACAAGACACCGACCCTCGCCCATGTGAGGGGAAAGCTCTGCCACATTTCTGTGACTGAGCGTCTCAGCACCCAGCCCGGGAGTGTGACTCAGTCACGTGTGAGGTTGGTCTCCCACAGAGGGGGGTTGATGTTTGGGGTGACATTGAATCAGGATGAGGGCCCTGGGTGGGCTTTTTGTACTGTGGACCCCTCTGCCTGCCCTCTGCCCTTGCAGAGAGCTGTTCCCCCTTCTGGACCCCACCTTCTGGACTCTGCCTTCCTTCCTGGATATACCAAGTGTGACCTCTGTCCTGTTCTCACCTCAGGGCTGACTGGAGGCTTGGCCCAGCCTGCTACTGTGGTCACCCCTCCAGGGGCCTTCTCTGACCTCTGCCAGGATCTGAGGGTCTCTCTCCTTAGGGGGGCCTCCAGCACCCACCACCTGAAACTCCAGGGGTCCTTTCCCCCAGTAGTAGATCTCATGCCAGCCCCAGAAGGCATTGGGGAGAGCTGAGGGGCAAACTAGCTGGCAGGCACAGTGGGGGATCCCAGCAAGTTTGCCAAGGCATGAGAATCCCCCCACCCCCGCCGCAGCACACCGTGGAGAAGGTGGGGGCACCTGGCCCCGCAGGGAGGTGGCTCCATGCTCAGTTCTGCCTATAGGACTTAGGGAGGGGTTCCGGGAGGACGGAGGGGGCTTCCTTGGTGTGCAGTCATCTCCCCATCCCTCTGGCCGCGTGTAGTCCTCGCCGTCCTGGGAACGCATCCCCACCCCTCCGCCGCGAGGCTCAGACAAAGGCGGCTCCCTCCCCCGCGGCTGTGGTCCCCACTGCCCGGGCTCGGCTCCGCCTCCGCCTCCACGGTCTTCAGCTGAAGCTCTTTTACTCCGCCCCAGAGAGGCGCTGCTAGGACCCCAGCTGGGGCAGGGCGGGCCAGGAGGCTCCAGAACTGACACCGGCTCTTCTTCAGGTGCCGGGGGGCTCGGTTTGGCCCAGGGCACGCTGAGGCTTCCTTCTACTTGGGGCGCCCCACAGTGCGGATCTGGGGCCGATATGCGTGTTTGGCTTGTTACTGCGTGCACTTGTTTTCACTGGTTCCATTTATTTATTTTTGGTACAGGGATTTGAATCCAGAGGCACTTACACACTGAGCTACATCCCCACCGCTTTTTATTTTTGAGACAGGGTCTCACTAAGTTGCATAGGGCCTTGCTAAATTGCTGAGGCTGGCGTCGAACTTGGGATCTTCCTGTCAGCCTCCCAAACTGCTGGGATTGCAGGGGTGAGCCACCGCGACCAGCGCCAATTGTTTATTTGGTAAATTTTTTTTTTTTTTTTTTTTTTTTTTTTTTGCGGCAATGGGTATCGAATTCAGGGCCTTATGCATGCCGGGCAAATGTTTTACTACTGTGCTACACTCCAGTCCTAATTTTTATTTAAAAATCGGATTTCACATTAAAACATTTTATTTTTATTTTCATTATTTTTCCAATTTTTTTGTAGTTGTAGATGAAAAGAATGCCTTTATTTTATTTGTTTATTTTTATGTGGTGCTGAGGATCAAAGCCAGTGCCTCAAGCATGCTAGAGAAGCACTCTGCCACTGAGCTACAGCCCCAGCCCTATTGAAATTTGTTTTTAAACTATAAATCCGGGCAACTCAGAGTATGATTTCCTGGTTTCTTGGGAGGGGCGGCCCAGCCACACAGCTCCCCTCCTCCTGGACGCCGGCTGCTCCCCCACGGCCTAGGGTCAGGAGCCCTTTCTTCAAGGGGCAATGCTCCTCCCATTCCCGGTCATCCTCAAGTCGTAATAAAAGCAGTCCTGAGCTAACACTCCCACGAGGCCTTGCTGGAACGTGGGGAGCATCCCCACTGGTCATAAAAGCCACCCTCTGGCCGTGCGTAGAGCCCTGCCTGCCTCTGCTGTGCGCTCGCTTGGTCACTCTGCCCGAGGGGCGGGCCCCTAGTCTGTGCGGGCTTCCCGGGAGAGCCGGGGCCGTTTCAGGAGCGGGCAAGGTTCCCGGCACCAAACAAGACCCACTTGAGGACCGTTCCGGGTGGCCACAACACCCCAGAGGACCCCTGGTGCCGCCGCTGTCCCTGGTGCTGACTGGCCTGGCCCGTGGACTCACCCCTCCCAGGAGGCGGTGGGGCCAAGGTCAGGGGCCAGCTCGGCGGAGAGGCTTCCCGGAGGAGGCCGAGGTCAGACTAAGGCAGGTGTTCCAGGAGGCCAACCACCGTCGCCAGGCGTCCTCCACTGCCCAGGACCCAGCAGAGGGGCCTGGCCAAGGAAGGCTTGTGCGGGAGTTTCCGACGCGCCTTGCTGTGGCTGTTCTGTTTTTACTGGCCGCGTTTTCTTCTGGGTGAAAACATTTCCCAGGACCCGCCCAGGCCTCGCCTTGAGGCTCCCCATTTCTGAGGAAGAGGCTGAGATGGAGGCTGCGCGGGCTGCGGGAGGGGCGGCGGCCAGGCTGCGGTGAGAACCAGGGCAGTACGCGGCCTGGGCGGTGGACGCGGGGGCGACAGGCGGCCTCCTCGCCGCCCCGGGGAGGGCAGGCTTCCGCTTTGTGACGGTCCCCGCGGGGCAGGAAGCAGCGCGCGGCCTCCGGGAACCCCCGGCCCGGGAAATCCGCCGGGCTCCGCCCCGGCCCTGGCCCCGCCCCGCCGCCGCCCCCCCGCTCGGCGCGGCGCGGGCTGGGCGCGGGCTGGGCGCGGGCTGGGCGCTGGGTTGCGCCCGCGCCAGCCTCGGCTCCGGACATGTCGGGCCCGCGCGCCGGTTTCTACCGGCAGGAGCTGAACAAGACCGTGTGGGAGGTGCCGCAGCGGCTGCAGGGTCTGCGCCCGGTGGGCTCCGGCGCCTACGGCTCCGTCTGGTAGGGGCGGGGCGGGGCAGGTGGGGCCGGGGCGGGACCGAGCGCGCGCCCCCTCCCCGCGCCGCGCCGGTGCCCGGCGTGGGGAGGGGCCTCGCCCTGCCTCCGCCCCCGGCCGGCGCGCCCCGAGGAGTGAATGGGGGGAGGGCGCGGAGGAAACTTTCCTCCCAGACGCGCCTCTCGGCAGGGCGGGGGTCGCCCTACGGCCCTGCAGATCTCGAGTGTCCCCCCACTGGGGCGGAATCCTGTGGCGTCACAGCTGAGGGGAGGGCTGGTCTTCCGTGGCCCTCAATGTCCCAGCAGCCCTCCGGGACTCTCTTGGGCAAAGGCCAGCCGCCCCCAGAGTCTAGCAGATTTCCCGCGTCCCAGACAGGCGCTATTATTTGAAAAGGGAGAGGCCAGTCGAGGAGGTCAAGACCTCTCCCTGAGAATGGCTTCAGCCCTGTGTGTCATGCCCCTCCCCCACTTTTGGGGTGTTTCAGCTTCTTACCCGGCTTAGGCTGGATCAGAGACGCCTACCATTCCTCCTGCAATCCTTAGGTGGTGTCTATGCCCCACCCAATCTGGTCCCCACCGAGGAAACGGACTACAGTTCCAGCAGCTAGAGTCTGAGGCCCAGAGGATAGACTTGATGGGTGCTGTGGCCAGGTGCCCCTTTCCTGTAGGCACCTGCTGAAAGGTGCTTAGAGAAACCCTAATTGCTGCTGCAAGGCCCACAGTGAGGTTGATCAAGGCAATGGACATTGAGAAGTGCTCGGGATCCTTGTGAGGCCAGTGTCAAGTAGCTGCTGTCCACGGTAGATGGTGTTGGGGAAGGAAGGCAGGGGCTGTCAGGCTCTGCAGGGTACAAGTGGGTGTCTCCATCCCTTCCGGCCAGTTCCCAGGAGCTTGCAGCAGGCCCACATCTTCAGCTCTTGCTTGCCTGCCGTTAGAAGCCTCCAGCAAGTCCTGTCGATCCCAGGGCAGGGCTCTATCTTCATCTCTAAGACTCAAGGGCAGAAAGAGTAGGGAAGATGTGGAAGTAGTTCTAGAGGGACTCTGCCTCACTGGACTCACCTTAGTATCCGCATCTGGGAGCCCCTGGGAGGTGTCGAATTCTCCAAGTGAGGCTGCCTCTCTGGCCCTGTGTCTGCTGAGCTCCACTGCTGAGGCTGATGACCAGGTACCAGTTCTCTCCCACTTGATTGCACAGATGCAATCAGACAGAAGGATCTGAAGCCCCACATGAGGGGCCACTGCCCTCATCCAGACACCAGGAGTGACTTGGACCTTCCCCTGCCCCTGATAGGGGCTTTCTACTACCCTGCAATGAGCATCGCAGACCCAGCCTGCCTACAGTGTGGTGAGGGGCGGGGGGGGGCTATCTCCACTTTCTGGAGGGGGATAGTCCTGAGAGGAATCGAGGTGCGAGAGAGATAAGGGAGATAAGGGACAGGCATCAGCCAGGGGAACAGGCTATGCAAAGGCCTTGCTGACAGACTCATGCAGATGGTTCATAGCTGAGCCCTTATCATGAAGGACCAGCAGAGGATCGGGGACTCTGTCTATTTGTGATTGTAGATGATGATGATGACTGCATCCTCTCCAGTGAAGGGGTAGATGGCTGAGAAGCCCGGTGCGGAGGTGGAGGATCAGAACTCTAGGGAGTGGGTCTGAACAAGGGGATGTTCTGTGGGCCCCTAGTCCCCTTCAGCTGGACATTTCCTACAGTCTAGTTGCTCATTTAAAAATTAGCATGCACCTAATTTTTAAATGAGCAACTAGACTGTCACCTCCCCTTGTATTTTAAATAAGCAGAGGTATGGGGATTCCAGGGGCTTAGAGTTGGCTCTAAATTCTGTAGTGAACCTCCCTGCTCACGGGATTCAAGGGTGAGGGGCCAGGGGCCGTGGGGTACCGCGGGAGCGGCAGTGGCTGCTTTCCTGGCGGATTTTTCCATGCCCAGGCCTCGCTGTGAGCGGGGTCTGGGTTAGGGGCGAGAGTCGCCGGACAAGAGAAGACCCAGGCCCCACAGGAGAACGCTGTTTGGTGGTGACCTGAAGACTCCTTCCTGGAGCATGCATGAGGGGTGTGGGTGAGAATCAAGGGTGAGCCGGGGCTCTAAGGCCGGACCGACCTGCGGAGCACCGCCTGCGGCCCTCTGCCCAGGGCCCAGCGCGGAAAGGTCCCGCGGCCTGGGCGGCACCCTCTCACTTGCCCGCCTTGCAGTTCAGCCTACGACTCACGGCTGCGCCAGAAGGTGGCAGTGAAAAAGCTGTCGCGCCCCTTCCAGTCGCTGATCCACGCGCGAAGGACCTACCGCGAGCTGCGGCTGCTCAAACACGTGAAGCACGAGAACGTGAGCCGGCGGTCCCCGGGCGGTGGGAGGGAGGGCGCCCGGGGTGGCCCGGTGGTTCTCTGGGGCTCCGCCAGGGCTGGGCCGGACCGGCAGGGAGGGGGCGGAGCCTATGGGAGGCAGTCCCCGGCAGGGTCCTCACTCCCGGCGGGCGCTGCCCGGCCTCTGAACCGTGAGCCTGCCTCCGCTCCCCACCTAGGTCATTGGGCTTCTGGACGTCTTCACACCAGCCACATCCATCGAGGACTTCAGCGAAGTGTGAGCAGCTGGACTGGCGCCGGGGTGGCTGGGAGAGCTAGCGCGTCCAGGAATGGGGGCAGGCTCCGTCCTGACCCCTGATCTCACTGCAGGTACTTGGTGACCACCCTCATGGGCGCCGACCTGAACAATATCGTTAAGTGCCAGGCGCTGAGCGATGAGCATGTCCAGTTCCTGGTTTACCAGCTGCTGCGTGGGCTGAAGGTGAGGCGCTGGGCTCTTCTTGCCCTGACTGAGGTCTGGGTGCGAGACACAGAGCGGGCCTGGGCTCACCACGGCCTCTCCTCTCCCGTAGTACATACACTCGGCCGGGATCATCCACCGGGTAGGTGCGGTGCGGTTGAGGGTACGGTCTGCGGGGTCTGCGGGGTTCCGGCCTCCGCTGACGCCCCGCCCACCCCGCAGGACCTGAAGCCCAGCAACGTGGCGGTGAACGAGGACTGCGAGCTCAGGGTGAGGGGCGTGGGGTGGGTGGGCCATGGGGGTTCACATGGAGGGGCCTAGAGAATGTCTGTGGTCGCTGCAGATCCTGGACTTTGGGCTGGCACGCCAGGCAGATGAGGAGATGACAGGATACGTGGCCACACGCTGGTACCGGGCGCCCGAGATCATGCTCAATTGGATGCATTACAATCAGACAGGTGCTGTCAACCCTTGACCAGAAAGGACCGGCAGAGGCACACCAACGCTGGGGAGGGTGGCAGAGTGGTGGGAATGAGGCCAAAGGGGGGCAGACAAGATCTGGGGGCTGCTTTCAGAGGAGCCTGGACCATGGTGGAGGGTATCCTCTGGCTCGTGGGACCATCCTCTCCCCTTTTCAGGGCAGGGTACAGAGAAGGAAGGACCCTGCTAGTCTTTGGGCCTACATGTGACTTGAGGGTTACTGGGATGACTCCTCCCTACCTCCAGAGCATACTGACAGGCTCTTCCCTCCTCCCCCAACAGTGGACATCTGGTCTGTGGGTTGCATCATGGCCGAATTGCTCCAGGGAAAAGCCCTCTTCCCAGGGAATGACTGTATCCTTAGTCCTGGCTGTGGAGCAGGGTGGGGGTGGGCTTTAGCCCTCTCCGGCAGTCTCACTTCCTCTGCTCTATGCCATACAACCTTGGGCTCATTGCCCTCAGCTGCAGGACAACAGGCTCCAAATTCTGGGGCGTAGGGGCTGGTGAAGGTCCATAGCTTGCCGTACGGTGTTTCCTGAGCCAGGTAGACATTGACCAGCTGAAGCGCATCATGGAAGTGGTGGGCACACCCAGCCCTGAGGTTCTGGCAAAGATATCCTCGGAGCATGTGAGTCAGTGCCCAGTCAGCCACCAGCTTCCTCTGCTGACCAAGCCTCGGGGAATGGGTGGTGTGGAGAGTATGGGCAGGGTGGCACAGAGCCCACGTTAGACACCCAGCCCCTTCAGGGGGGAATGGGAGAATGGGGAGGGATTTCCTGGCACAAGGCTCAGTGAGGACAAAATCACAGCACACCATAAACTGTTCTGGCCATGGGCAGTAGAGGGGAGTGGGGTGCAGGGAACTCTTGGGACTTATCTCCTGCAGGTGCTGGAGCCATCCGATCCCATGAGGGAAGAGGTCTGTGGTCTCCTGGGTCTAGAAGCTGGAGATGAACAGTCCTCTCAGGCTCTTCTCATGTGCCCCCAGGCCCGGACATACATCCAGTCCTTGCCCCCCATGCCCCAGAAGGACCTCAGCAGCATCTTTCATGGAGCCAACCCCCTGGGTGAGGACTGACCCTGGGGCTAGGCTGGGCTCCACATCTGATCCTGGACATGGAGCTCACCCCCATCCCCACTGCCCCTTCTGCAGCTGTAGACCTTCTTGGAAGGATGCTGGTGCTGGACAGTGACCAGAGGGTCAGTGCAGCTGAGGCACTGGCCCATGCGTATTTCAGCCAGTACCACGACCCAGATGATGAGCCAGAGGCTGAGCCCTATGATGAAAGCGTTGAGGCCACGGAGCGCACGGTGGAGGAGTGGAAGGGTGGGCAGGGGCATGGGAGGGGTAGTGGGGCTCAGGGGCCTGAGGACTGTGTTCTCCAGAGCAGGGTTTTGCCTGTTTCCTGCAGGAAATTCTCCAGTTTCTCCCCAGCATGGTCTGTCCTCCACCCAGAGTGGAGCAAGTGGAGATGAGTGTGTGTGTGTGTGTGTGTGTGCACGTGCGTGCGTGTCTCCAGCAGAGGTGGGGGCAGCATAGGGTGGGTTCTGGTTCTCAACCTGAGTTGAAGCTGCTTTTAGAGGGTGGTGGGCATAGACCAGGCAGTGGGTGTTGACAAGCAGGTGCGGGGGCTGGGCTGAGGGACGTACAAATTCACCCTTTTCTTTCACCTCCTCCAGAGCTCACTTACCAGGAAGTCCTCAGCTTCAAGCCCCCAGAGCCACCGCAGCCGAGTGGCAGCCTAGAGATTGAGCAATGAGGCGCTGCCCAGCAGCCACGCTCCAACACATGGTCCTGAGCCTGGCCTTTTCCTCAGACCTGACCCTGCTCCTGGGACCCTTTGCCTTAAGGGGAATCTATACACACATGAATGCAGGAGTGTAGGCACAGGTGTCTGCCATGTGTCGAGAGTCTGGGCAGAAGTGTCCCTGGGCCTACCTTAGTCCTCCCATCCTCTCCAACCCATCAGGCTCTCCCTCAGGATCTCACTCTGTGGGATCTGGGTGCCATTGGGGATGCCCCTGAGGAGTGTAACTCTCTCTCCAGATCAGACTCATAGGGTCTGCAATGGGATGAGGGTGAATGGGCAGGGCCTCTGGAGACTCAGAGGGAGAGTTTCAGTAGTTAAGCTGCCCAACCTGTAAGTGGGGCACTGCCCTAGGAATTGCTGAGCTGAGGCAGGGCCAGTGCCCCACCAGGATGGGCAGGGTCTAGCTGAGGGGTGGCAGGGTGGAGACCACCACCAGATGTCCAGTCCACAGCTGCTTGCAGCCCTGTGTTCGCCTGTGGCATGTGTGCAGGAGTACGCACTCTTGTGTTCACATGTCGGGACATGTGCAAGTGTGTGCTTGTGTGTGAATCTGTAGGTACCCGGGGCCTAGCAGCCGTGTCTGGCAAGAGGTGTGAGTTGGAGGAGTCACAGTGCTCACTGTCCTCCCCCAGTTCCAGATTCCCAAGGGGTGTTGAGACCTTGGTAGGTACCATGTTAGGGCTCTGGGGGCCCAGGGGCACCCCTGTGGGCAAAAGCTGGGGCTTTCTCCTTGGGCAGGGAGGCTTCAGCAAGTTCCGGAGGCCTGCAGGTACAGTGCCAGCTAGAAAGCTGATGAGCAGGAGGTCTAGCCTTGAGCAGGCTAAAGCAGACAGTACACGGATGCTGATTTGGACACTCCTGTCCCTGGACCCTGGCCCAAAGCTGACAAGCCTTTGCCTGCTTCTACCTCTGCCCACTGTTGTGGCCCTACAGCAGGAGATCAGGGTACTCAGGTCTGTGGGTCAGTCCTCATCTTCCCTTCTCCCAGAAAGGAGCTGACCACGTAAACTCTGGGACAGGATCCTGCTTGGAGATCTGCTGGGGGTGTGGCTCCTCCCTGGAGAGGCAGTGACCTCTTGCCTCCAGGGACCCAGGAAGTTCTGGATGTCAAGTGCCTGCACCCCCAGGGGTACACAATAAAGGGGTTTCCTCTTGCTCAGTTTGTGTTCAGGCCCCAAACCTTCTGTCCCCTACTATCCCTTTGTCTAGAGGGGATGGCTGGATCTCCATGCTTCACACATCTCCAACTGGCCTTGCCCCCCAGAATTCTGTACTGGCCAGCCCCCTTGGTCCTCCAGTGAGACCATCAGACATCTGGCACCCTCTCTGCTCCCTGGAGGGTCTGAAATCCAAGAGGCCAGGGAAGGTGAGGCTAGGGAGCTCCAAGGGGAACAGGGTGTGATGGCCACTCGTACACTGACTCCAGCGGCTTTGTTGGGGAATCCCTTAGGTGGGTTTGGCTCCTGGCTCACACTCATACCCTCCCTCACTCAGTGGTCAAGGAGACCACACAGGCGTCATTTAGATGTCTCTGGGAACAAAGACCTGCCCTTCCTCAGGTATTGAATGGGGTAGAGGAAATGGCTTTCCTTTCCTTCCTGGTTAGGGACAGAGAGGCCTCTCTAACCCAGGGATTCACACCATAGCTGCTGTTACTGCAGCTCACATGTGGGGACAGTCTAGGTCTTGGAGGCCTGGTCAGTGTGAGGGATGTCCTGGGGAGAACCTCAGAGGCCAGGCTGTTCCAAATCCAGTGTTTGAGGGTGGAGAATGGGAGCAGAACTGGGTACGTGACCCCACCTCCACAGTCTAGTTTGCCCCTGGACCCTTGGGTCCCCACAGGGCTAGGAAGGCAATTCCTTCCTAAAGAAGCCGCCTGGAGTGGGTGGGGGTTTCGACTGAGGCAGCCCAGGGCAGGAAGGACACAGGATATAGGCAGTTGTGGTCTGAGTGGCCCTAAGCTGCCCCTGCTTGCTCTTGTCACCAGCTCACGAATTTGTCAGATCACCGGCTCCAGCCCAGGTGTAAAGCTGCTCTGGCCTGGCCTTGCTGAGCTGCTGATTCATGACGGCAGGCGGGGCATGAGGGCGGAGAGGGGGCCCTGGGGATCCTGTTACCCACCAGTCCAATGGGCTCCTGGGGTGGACCCCATATTCCCTCTTCAGACCTGGGTCACTGAGCTGTGGGAGGGGTAGGGGCTTTGTCCGCCAGAAGCATCTGGTTCAGCACTGGGCCAGACCCAGAGAGGATACCTACAAGGAGGGGTAGGTTGTAGGCCCAAGCAGGTCCCTTCTTTACCCCGTATGTGGGAACACCTTTACAAGTGACTGAGGCTCAGCCTGCCTTTGAAGGACAAGCTAGGCAGGGGATGGAACAGACAAGGCACAAACCTAGAAAATGCCTGGAGCAGATAACCAACAGGGTAGGTGGGGGGAGAGGAGAAGTTGGGGGTGAAAAAGGGGGATCTATAGGACCAGCCCCTCTGGCTCCTGCATGGGGAAGCTGGGGGCTGGTGGCCAGTAGTTGAGGATACCACCCGAGAAAGGCAGACACAGAACCGATCCTCCTCCATGTGGACGGAGGGATGTCTGCAGGTCAAGACTCCTGGGGATGGGTGGGTTAGCTTCTGGGATGAGGCATCCTTGAGGGCACAGCAGGGAGCTGACACTGAGAACCCAGGGTCCAGGGCCCTCAGGGCTGGGGGGCTGGGTAGGGGTGGGGCAGGAGTGGAGTCTGGACAGATGGAGAGTGATCGGGGTTGGGGTTAGGAGCCAGGTGGGCTCAGGCTGCCTAGGATGGGCTTAGTGCCCTGGGAAGAGGACAGTAAGGACTGGAGCCCAGAGAGACTCCCGCTAAGACACCAGGGCTGGGAAGTCCAGCGGGGGGCGGAGGCCGGCCAGGATGTCAGGTCCGGCCCAAGCCCTGGGGCGGCCTCCCCTCCCCCTTCCCCCAGCCTCAGGCCCTCCCCCGGCGGCCGCCTCGGGTTTCCGGAGGGGCCGGCGAGCGGGCGGGGGCGTCACGTGCGCGGGGCCCCGGGGGCCGGTTGGTCCGTGGGCGGGGGAGGGGCCGTGAGCGCCCGCCGGGCGGGGGTCGGGCGGGGGTCGGCGCCTCGGGAGAGCCCAGGGCGACGGCCTCTAGAGAAGGGCGCGCGCGGAGCAGCCCCAGCGGCGGGCAGCGCGGAGCGGGCCGGGTGGCGCGGTAGCTCCGGGCGACTGCGGGGGCGTCCGCAGAGCCCGGGTCCCGTGGGGCCGCGGCGGGGCGGCGCCCGGCCCGCGATGACTTCGCCGCCTTCCGCCCGCAAGGGCTTCTACCGCCAGGAGGTGACCCAGACGGCCTGGGAGGTGCGCGCCGTGTACCAGGACCTGCAGCCCGTGGGCTCGGGGGCCTACGGCGCCGTGTGGTGAGCGCGCGCCGGGCGGCGGGGCGGCGGGGCGGGGCGGGGTGGCCCTCCCGCTAAGCCGTCCGCCCCGCAGCTCGGCCGTGGACAGTCGCACGGGCACCAAGGTGGCCATCAAGAAGCTGTACCGGCCCTTCCAGTCCGAGCTCTTCGCCAAGCGCGCCTACCGCGAGCTGCGCCTCCTGAAGCACATGCGCCACGAGAACGTGAGTCGCGTGCGGGGCCGGCTCCCCCCCAGCCAGCCGCGCCCCAGCGTCAGCCTCCCCCGGGAAGACCAGACCCTCTTCCCAAGGACAGGCGGTCGGAGCCGGGCAGTGGGGACAGAGCCCAGCCACTTTCTGTGGGTCACTCCTTCCCCCAAGCCCAGTCCCTCCTCAACTCGGCCACAAAGCCGACCTCCAGGCCGGGTGGTGGGAGGAGGGGTCTCCTGGAGGAGGCACTTCCCCTCTTCCCCGCGGCAGGTGGCTTCTCCAGCCACTAGCTCTTCTCCTGTCCACTTGGGAGCCTTCTACTCCAGGGGCCTTGGGGGTGCAAGGCAGGCAGAGTGCTGGGGTCAGGCACTGTGGCTGTCACCTGCGAGCAGTGCAGACTCTGGATGAGGGGTTTAGGGAGCTGTTTTGTTGGGGGTATAACTGGGTCCCCAGTGGAAAAAGCCATCTTATTTCCAGTCTGGTTGCCCCTGGGCCTCTCACATGGTCATCGTGAGTATAGCCTCTGAGTTCTGTCCCTTCCACCCCAGTCTGGACACCCACACCTTGGCTCCTGACAGATGTTCTGGCCCCTTCTGGGTCACCAGAGCCACCAGCCCCCTGGGAACATGAGGTCCCGGTGTCCACCATGAAACTGACCCCTTGATTCCTGGCCCATGCCACTTGACCCCTCTGGCGGGTTCTTTATTTTTCCTGGCTCCCTGTGTCCTTTACAGCCTTGGGCTTGGTTGGCTCCCTTTCTGTGTTCGGTCCACTTGGGGTACCCTTCCACTTCCCAGTCACACTTGGGCCTCATCCCACGAGTTCAGCCACCTCCATCCTTGGTTTCATCCAGCCTCCCACTTCTACCCACCCCCACCCAGGGGCCTATCCATGTCCTCTGTTTAACCAAGGGCTCTGGGCCTCCTCCTCAGTCACCTCCCACCTCTGACCCAGTCTGTGCTGGGTCACTCTGCCAGGCTCCGGAGTGCCCACAGCTGGGCATTGCTGCATCCAGAATGTCCTGAACACAAGCTGGGAGGTTCTGCCGATTGTGATCCACCTTCCCATGAGGAGACTGAGGCTCAGAGAGGCTGGGTGCTCCACTCAGTGGGGACAGGGAGCTGCCACAGACCCCTTAGCCATTTCAGGCTTTCTCTTCTCAAACCCTGGCCCCTTGCTCTGGGCCATAGTCCACACTACAGAGGTGCCGCAGTCTGGCTGGGCACAAATGCCGCAGTCTGGCTGGGCACACAATCACGAGCCACCACACAGCTTGTAGATTCAAACAGCAACTCTTTATTCCCGAACTCACACCAGCCGTCTACAATCACATTCTGGGGAAATCCACGTTCTCTTCCCAAATCCACGTTCTCTGCCCAAATCCACTTCCACTGGGCTTCTATCTCCAAAATATATTGTCTAAATCCCGTGAGAACTCAAGGGGAACTCAGGCAGCAGGATACGCCCTATTCCCAGCAGGAATAATCTTAAACCTTAAACCTGGAACCTAAACCGGGAACGCCCTAAACACGACTATCTTAAAACCGGGAACACCCTAATCTGCCTTGGTCCTTGAGCAAGGTCACGTACATTCAATGTCACTGCAACATGGGGTACGCTGGCAAGGAAATTGTCATACCTACTTGGCTAATGGCTCCCAGCACAGAGGGCAGATGGACACTGTTCCTCTTCTTTCTAGAGCTCTTCCAGTGCTCCTGGCCCCCATTCTCAGGTCATGTCTGCTGCTCCATCTGCCCACCAGGCCCGTGGCTTCACCCATCCATGTTTCTGCCCACGGGTCTGGCTTTAAGTGCTGTGGTCACCCAGTTGCCTCTCCATTTTGGTTCCGCTGTTTCTGTGTTCCACTCTGTTCCTACACTGCAGCGGAAGGTCATGTTCAGCATCACACCTGGGCTTCAACCCTTCTAAAGTGGCTCTTCAGATCAAATTCATCCTTCCTCTGGTGTGTGTGTGAGGTCCTGCTGGGCTTCCTCCGGCCTCTCCTCCACTCTCCCCTGGCCTGGGCATCAGCCACCTGGCCTCCCCCTCTGTTACTCAAACCCTAGAGGTGTTCTCCCTCCTGTCTTGGCCACCATGTGCCTGGCCTCTACTGGCACATCCACCTGCCCCTCAGGTTGCTGGCATATGCAGTCCCCCTTCAGGAGGGCTTCCTGGGCCTCTAAAGACCCCATTACCCCCAAGTGCTAGAACTGCCATTGTCACGTTGCCTGTCTGCTGTTTATCCGCAGGAGCCAGGTCTGCCACTTAGTCTCGACAGCAGAGGCATGAACCCAGGAAGGAGCTACCTGATGTCCCCACCCTGGTCCTGGGTCGACTTGGCTGGGGAAAGGGACAGGGAGGGAGGGCCTAGAGCTGGTGCCCTAGGACTGCTTGGATCCAGCCCAGACTTAGGACTGCCTCTCTCCCAGAGAATCCCGGCTGTCACCACCCAAAAATAGCCTGTGTCTGTGGGCAAGTACACCAGTGCTTGGCCACACTGCCAGTGGGCACAGTACAAGGAGACAAGGACAGCTGCAGGGGGGGCTTCCTGCCTTAGTGCAATGCTACCTGCGGTGTGTCCTAAAACCCTGCATCCTCTGTATGTCCTTGACACCACCTGGCCCTCTGCCCTGCAGGTGATTGGGCTGCTGGATGTGTTCACTCCTGATGAGACCCTGGATGACTTCACAGACTTGTGAGTACTGACCTGGGCTGGCCAGGGGTGGGAGGGGGACAGGTGGCTCCTGGGTGCTGGCTTCATGTTTTGGGTGGTCTTGGGGGCCTTCTCCCCATAGCATGAATGGGGGTCCAGGGGCACATAGCCCATCCCCCACTCACATCACAGCCTACTGCACACCTTCCCGTGTTCCTGGGACCCACGGACACTGGCATGCCTGGGAAGAGCTGGGGCTTCCTCTTCCCTCCAGCCTGGCGCCTGGGCCCTTCATGTTGGAGGTGTGAACCCTGGACCCAGTGTTTGTGAACAGGCAGGTCCCGTGCTTCAGACTCTGGCACCTGGTGTGTGCCTCGAAACCAGAGCTGCTGACCTTTGTTGGCAGATGGGTCAGAGGCGGTGAAAGTACCCACCCTGTCTCTGCCCTGCTGAGCTTGCCCTGCAGCTGGCCAGCCCACACTTGCATTGCTGTTGGCCGAGGTCACAGTAGGTCTGGGAAGGGCTGGAGAAGGCAGCAGGCTACTTGTGGCTTGTCAGAGGTCAAGGCCCACACTGGCCCAGTGTTCTCTGGAGGGGGCTGATGTCATGTTTCCTCTACCTGCCTGCTCATCTCTCTGGCCCAGATGTCTGAGGTCCCCCACCTCGGCCCCAGACTCCCTCCTCCCCTGCCTGTGAGGCCTTGGGTCTAGTGGCCTTCAAGGCCCAACCCTAGCCCTTGCCTGGCATGCAGCACTCTTCAGATGGAAGTCCAAAATCCCTATCACAGCTGGGTACAGTGGCATGAGCCTGTGATCTCAGTTTATCCGGAGGCTGTCGCAGAAGGATCATAAGTTCGAGGCCAGCCTTAGCATTATAGCAAAACCCGGTCTCAAAAAAAAAACAAAACAGCCAAGTCATGGTGGTGCATGCTATGATCCCAGCAACTCAGGAGCCTGAGGCAGGAGGATCACAAGTTCAAAGCCAGCCTCAGCAATTTAACAAGACCCCTAAGCAACTTAATGAGTTCTTGTCTCAAAATAAAAAAACTAAACAGGCTGGGGATGTGGCTCAGCGGTTAAATACCCCTGCATTCAATCTCTGGTACCAACGAAATGAACAAACAAAACAAGCAGGACTTCTGCTCAGTGGCAGAGCCCTTGTCTAGCAGGGGTGAGGCCACAGGTTTAATAACGACAAAACCAAAAACCCCAAGGAGCAATTCCTTCCCCACCAGACATTCCAGGCAGGGTAGGTGGGAGGGAGGGAGGGTGGGAATGTGCTGGAGAAGATGAGGCCATTGCTCGCTGACTGGTAGGGGTCACTGACCAGTGATGAGTGGGGCTTGGGGCATTGACTGGACTGGGATCCAATGAGGACTGGGTGCTACAGGGTACCCCTTGAGGAGTCCCTGCTGGGGCTTGAGCCTGGGCCCTGCCCAGATCCTGAGGCTGGCCCTGCCTGCTGACTGTACTGGGGCGTCCCTTCTGCAGCTACCTGGTGATGCCATTCATGGGCACTGACCTGGGCAAACTCATGAAGCATGAGACACTGAGTGAGGACCGAGTCCAGTTCCTGGTGTATCAGATGCTAAAGGGGCTGAGGGTGAGGCCTGCAGGGTGGCCGCAGGGAGGTGGGTGGAATAGGGCATGGTGGCCCGGAGGGCCTGTGAGCTGACCCCCTCTTTCCCACAGTATATCCATGCTGCTGGTGTCATCCACAGGGTGAGTCCTGGCAGGGGTGGGAGGCCACCTGACTGTCCCTCCCTAGTTGTGTGGGCACAAGAGGGGTTTCATCCCGGACTCGGTTCTTACCTGTAAGGTGGGTGCAGTGTGGTCTGATGTGGAGGTGCACACAACACCTCATGCACAGCCTGTCAGAAGTCTGCCCTGGGGCCCCGTCCCTCTACTCTTCCTTGAAGGTCTTTGGGGGCCAGCGGCCAAGCCTCGCCTGGTGGCCCTAGTCGAGGTGCTGCCCAGGCCCTTGGATTGTACCTGCTCTGGCAGGCAGGACACAGTGGCCACCTTTTCTCTGCCCCAGGACCTGAAGCCTGGCAACCTGGCTGTGAACGAGGACTGTGAGCTGAAGGTTTGCTGGGCAGGGTGGGCTCCTTCTCCATCTGCCCGGCCACCTACGTCCCTCAGACCTAGGCAGAAGCCAACCAGTGGGGGCCACAGACACCGGGTGGGGAGGCACTGAGCACGCTTCATCCTTACTTAGGTGAAGGGCAGGTGTCCCCAGTCTGATGTCTGACCCAGGGCAGGGCTGTGAAGGCCCTCCACAGGTCAACAGGGTGACTCCTGCTCCTGAGGTGGGTTAGGCTGGGTGCATTAGCCACAAGGAGGCACCTTGGGGTCCAAGGCGAAGTGGCAGAGTCCCAGGATGGAGGCTTTGAGTGCTGCTCCCTTAGGATCTCCGGGGCAACAGTGGCCTGTCCACTTCTCAGGGGTTCCCTCAGCCCCACCCCAATTCTTCCTCAGATCCTGGACTTTGGTCTGGCCAGGCAAGCAGACAGTGAGATGACAGGGTATGTGGTGACCCGGTGGTACCGGGCCCCTGAGGTCATCTTGAATTGGATGCGCTACACACAGACAGGTGAGAGGCCTCCCTTCATGCCTGGAGACCCATGCTGCCTCTGTCTCCCACCTGGTTCTTCCTGGGGTGCCCCATGGCCACTGCTCCCCAGGAGGCTGTGGGCAGGGTGAACCTGCATGGCCTGAGTGCACATGCCCTCCCTTGCTCCATGTCTGTGTTCTCCTCCTACCTTCCCCTGTGTCTGTGTTCCTATGCCCCCTGCCCCTCGTGTGCCTGTTCGTCCCCCTGCCTTCGGGGCACTGACAGAGCTTCTGTCTCAGTGGACATCTGGTCGGTGGGCTGCATCATGGCGGAGATGATTACAGGGAAGATACTGTTTAAGGGCAACGACCGTATCCTCCCTAGTGGGCATCATGAAGTTGGGGAGGTGGGTGGTTGTATGGGTCCTGCCCTCTGGCCTGTGCTGTGCTCCTGACCTCCATGCAGACCTGGACCAGCTGAAGGAGATCATGAAGGTGACAGGGACACCTCCTGCTGAGTTTGTGCAGAAGTTGCAGAGTGCTGAGGTTGGTAGGGAGTGGGCAGGCCAGCTGGACCTGGGCCTGGGAGCTGGCCCCTCACCATTCTTCCTGTATAGGCTAAGAACTACATGAAGGGCCTCCCTGAGCTGGAGAAGAAGGATTTTGCCTCTGTCCTGACCAATGCAAGCCCTCTGGGTAGGTCTGAGTTGGGTGGGGGTCCTGGGTGCTGGGGCACAAAGCAACCCGGTGGGCCTGATGCCTCCCCCCCCAGCTGTGGATCTCCTGGAGAAGATGCTGGTGCTGGATGCAGAGCAGCGGGTGACGGCGGCTGAGGCACTGGCCCACCCATACTTTGAATCCCTGCACGACACAGAGGACGAACCCAAGGCCCAGAAGTATGACGATTCCTTTGATGATGTGGACCGCACCCTGGATGAGTGGAAGCGTGAGTGGGGTTCCCCATGGGGCCCGTGTTGGGGCCTTGTGTGCCCTGGGCCCCTAACCTATGTTCTTGGGTTGCAGGTCAAGTGAGGAAGAGGACAGGAGATCAGAGGGCAGCATGGGGCTGTAGGACTTGGTCAGGGTGACCTCTGGCTAGGGCGGAAGGCCGTGGGGAGGGGTGTTCCTGGCAGAGGCTCCACACAAAGGTTGGCACAGGATGTATCCCAGGAGCTGTGCAGAGCAGGTCTGAGCTCAGGGCAGCAGTGCCCCCTGGCCTCTCCCAGCCCCCAAGCCTGCTAGCTCAGCCTCCCTCATTGGGCTACCTAGCCTCTCCCAAGTCTAGGCCAGAGATCCTGCCAATTGGAGCCCCTCCACATCCATCTGCTTGTCCTCAGGCCTCTCCGCTCACAACTCTTGAAATGGTTCTCACCTCTTCTTGCTGGTTTCAGGACCCCTCTCACCTGGACAACTGCACACTTTTCATATCCTGCCTGCAGGGAAAGTCAACCCCCATGCAGGCCCCAGGGCCAAAGCCCCCCTCGACACCCCGCAGTTCTCCTGGAGCTCCCAGCTCTCCAAGGCTGTGCTCAGCACCGTCAGCTACGTGCTGACTGTCCGCTTACGCAGAGGGCCGCCCTTCCCTTTTTTTTTAGTTGTAGATGACACAGTGCCTTTATTTTATTATTTATTGATTTATTTTATGTGGTGCTGAGAATTGAACCCAGTGCCTCATATGTGCTAGGCAGGTGCTATACCACTGAGCCCCAGCCCCTGCCTGCTCCTGGAAGGCTGTTCGCAGATGCAGCCTGGGGGACAGAAATGTCTGATGCCAGCACCAAGGTGTGCTACTGAGTGCCAAGCTTCATCCTATTGATCTCCTCGACCTGGGGCTTTGGTCCTGCAATCTGGGGTGGAGGGGCTGGACAGGCTGGGGTTTCCAGATCACAGTGCTTAGGGATGCAGTGTTCCTCTGTGCCTCAGCAGGAGCTCCACCCTTCTGCTCTCATGTGCTTATGAAAAGTTTCTGGTGCTAAACAAGATAACACGAAAACCATAGACCTCAGGATCCTCTCTGTGGTTTCCGCCCACATACACTGTGGCTAGGAGCTTTTGCTTTTACAATAGGCCACGGAGGACACGTGGCCCAGCCCCTGGGTGGAACACGAACTCCCATCACCTCCCGTTTCCCTGGGACAGCCGGCTTTTTCATGCAGACTTTCCCTAGGTGGGCTGGCCTAGTTAGGATAAGAAGAAAGCCCCATGAGGTACTGGCCTCTGTCCTCCAGTGAGAGCAGAGGCTGACTGTCTGGTCTGTCTCTTGTCCCTCTGCAGGTGTCACTTATAAAGAAGTGCTAAGCTTCAAGCCTCCCAGGCAGCTGGGTGCTAGGGTTCCCAAGGAGACGGCCCTGTGAAGACCCCTGGGTGACATAGGGATATGCTAAGAACTCTGGCTGGGAGCCTCATGCCTTAGCCTCCCTTCACTGGGAGGGATCCTGATTATCACTGTGGCCTTGCCTGGAACTTACATCCTAGGGCAGCTGCTTGGAGAGGCCGAGTAGACCCCCTCCGTGAGTGGACTCCCTCTTTTCCCACGTCTGTATCCCTGCTCTTGGGTGCTCCCAGAGCATCTTGACCTTAGGTGACCTTGGAGCATCTTCGCTGTCTGCACAGTACCTCTACCTATCCTGGAATGGAACACAAACTCCCATCACCTCCTGTTTCCCTGGGACAGTCGGCTTTATAGCTGGCCTTGGGCCTTGGGCTCTGGAGCAGTAGTCCCTTCCAACAGGGCGCAGCAAAAAGCTCAGAGATGTTATGGCTCAGGGTCAAGTGCTGGCCTCTGAGCCCTGCCTGCTCTGGACTGTGCAGAGGTCAGCTCTCAAGAAAAGGAGAGGAAGGGCAGTGGGCTTTGACTCAGGGACATCATCTCTCCTGGGGATGGTCATCATGGATTCTCCTGCAAACCCAAGCTGGAGTGTAAACCAGACATTTGGTGTGCCCATCTGGCCAGAAGGAAATAAACCCTTTTGTAGACCTTCCACTCTGGCTGTGTGGCCTGATGCCTGAGCCCCTCCTCAGACTTCTAAACTCCTGCCCTGCATACAGAAAGGTGGCATCCTGAGCTCAACCCTCCAGCCTGCGGGGTCCAAGCACCCAGCCTCCCCACAGATTACATCACTGGTGTCCACCTTCCGAGCCCTGTATCAAAACCGAAAGCCCCACATTAGGGCTTGGCCCCCTCCATTCTTGTGGGGTGACCTTAGTCTTTATTCAGGCTTAAATTCTGAGCCAGTTGGGGGCAGGGCTGATGCAGGATCAGCCAATGGGAAGGATATTAGGACCTCACCAGGATCTCAGACCCTGCTGAATTACCTTCACCCTCCAAGGCTGAGGCTCCTGGGGAGGAAGGGGATGTGCATGCCAACTGAGGTACCTCTGATCTCTGAGGTGGTCCCTTTCCCTTTGACAGTCTCTTGCTCCTCCCCTGGCCACACCCGGGGGGCATCCCCGAGCACATGCTGCCCTCTGTGGGCCATTCTCCTAGGACAGGCCTCAAGATCAGAGGCCACACTGGGCTCCTTAGATTGTTCTTGCTCCTCTACACTGTCCCTCCTGTAGATGTATCCAAACCGGGGTGTATGTGGGGTGGACCATGGAGGGCCCGGTGTCCCTCTCCCACTGCTGGAGTTCCTGTGGACAGGTGCACAGTTGGCTCTGGCAGATAGGGTCAGATGAGTTGCCACCAAGGCCACCCGCCTGTTCTGCCCCAGGGCCTTCTCATGCCTTTGGTTCAAACCTGGTCAGTCCCTGTGGCTGTCGCATGGCGGAGACCTGCAGGAGGCACCTGTTCCCAGGTGACCAGCCGGTGTTCACCCCTGGCTGTGGCGCTGGTCCTAGGGAGGGCTGGAGGTGCCAGTTAGGTGGCCCAGGGCCTGGATGAGCTCTCCAGGTGTGGCAGGGTGGGCCTGGCACCACCCACTTCTGAGCACCCCAAGACCCTTTCCCCAGGGCCCCTGGATTTTGCGTGTGGCTCTGAGTCTCACGCCTTTTGGTCATCTGCGGCTCCTTTTATCCTTGCCCTTCCTGCTTCCCGCCTGTAGCCTCCTGCCCTGCCTGACCCGACACTGCTGCAGCCCCTGTCCGGTCCTGTCTGCGCCTCAGCCCAGACCCGACGACTTTCCACTCATGGTCTCGGGGTCTTCCTGAAGCCTAGGTCGGATTCTGGCAGTTCCTTCTTGAAGCTTGCCGTGGGGCTGCACGTTGATGCCGCCCAGGACCAGCTGAGTCGGGTCCCTGAACCACTTGCCGCCCCCTTTGAGCCCACGGACCCTTGGCCACACCGACTCTTCCCTGAGCCCTGGCCAGGTGCCGGGAGCCGCACTGGACTCAGCGGGCCGCTAACACGTCTGACCGTGTGTCCTTCGCGCTCGGAGTGGGTTCCGGGGACATTTGAGGCAGAAGACAGACGGATGGGCGGGGCTTCAATGGCAGTCCACAGGAGGGTCTGGGGACGATTCTCTCTCCTCTCACCCTACACCCCTCCCATCACCAGAAGGGCTTGGGGGCGGGGACCCTCCCCAGGCTCCCAGCGGTGGGAGAAGGTGCCTCTAGAGCCCGAGAGCCGGCCGAGCCACGGGGCGAGGCCGAGAAGTCTAGGCCGCCCGGTCCCTCTGGGGCGGGGCTTGCGGGGGCGGGTCCGGGACTCGGAAGCCGGAAGTCAGGCCCTGGGGTCCACGCTGAACCCTGGCCGCGCTCCCTCGGTGCGCCTGCCTGGCCTGTGTGTTTATGCCCAGACTCGGTGCCCGCTGCCGAACTTGGTCTCAGGAGGGTTCCAGGCGTTGGGCTGTTCCCAGTTTGCAAGTTGGGGACCTACAGTGCGGTCACCAGCCAGCGGAGGGCGTGCCACATCAGAGTGGTCCAAAGTGACTACAGTCTAGCCATGGGGACCGCACTCGTGTACCATGAGGATATGATGGTCAGCCGGCTGCTCTGGGACGAGTAAGTGTGAGCTGGCGGAGGTGGGTACAGGGAGGGGACTCTGGACACTGAGCTCCCAGTGTACTTCAGCCCCGAGTGCAGGATCGAGTGTCCGGAGCGCTTGGCCGCAGCCTTGGACGGCCTTCGGCAGTACGGCCTGGAGCAGAGGTGCCTGCGCTTAGTAGCCCGCGAGGCCTCGGAGGAGGAGCTGGGCCTGGTGCACAGGTCAGAGGAGAGCCCACCTAGAGAGCTGGGCTAGCCCCAGCCTTCAGGGCCTCCCAGAGGGAGCCTGTTCCCCATGTGCCTCACCTTCACCTTCCAGTGGAGGTGCTGCTCAAAGGCTTGAGGGAGCTTGGGAGGGACTCCCTGTGGCCCCACCCCACTCCCCTGCTGGTGACCTGCCTCCCTGACTGGCCATCTGCAGCCCTGAATATGTGGCCCTGGTGCAGAGGACTCAGGCCCTGAGCAAGGAGGAGCTCCAGGTACTGTCTGGACAGTACGATGCCGTCTACTTCCACCCGGTGCGTCCCCCTGTACAGCACCCACCCACCTAGATCTAACACACCCACCGACTATGTGCATTCACACCTGTGGCTGCCACCTGCCAGCATCCCCTTGTTCCTGCTCACTGCTGGCACCCTGGGCCTGCCTGGTCCTTTCTGCTCAGCAGCATGCTCTGCAAAGGCAGGGGGCTGATCTGTATTCCTGCCCCCATAGAGTACCTTTCACTGTGCCCGGCTAGCTGCCGGGGCTGCCCTTCAGCTGGTGGACGCTGTGCTGACAGGAGCCGCACACAATGGGCTGGCCTTAGTGAGGTGAGAGCTGTTCCCCTCACCTGGCTATTCCCTTTGGCTGGCTCCATGAGAGGACAGAATGACCCCACTCTCACCCTCCAGGCCTCCTGGGCACCATAGCCAAAGGGCAGCTGCCAATGGGTTTTGTGTGTTCAACAATGTGGCAATAGCAGCTGAACATGCCAAGTGGAAACACGGGCTGCACAGGTGGGTGCCGAGCTGTGCAGGGTGGAGCAGGTGGCAGAAAATCCCTACCCATTCCCTTCCCAACCCTGGCTGGGCTTCTGGCCTGGAGGTGGGAGGCCCTGCCCTGTAGTGACCCCAGCATTGTCTGATTTCAGGATCCTCATTGTTGACTGGGATGTCCACCATGGCCAGGGTATTCAGTATATATTTGAAGATGATCCCAGGTGAGCTGTAGGTGAGGACATGACACTTTCCTGCAGCCCCATTTATGTATTTATTTAAATACTGGGGATGGAACCCAGGGCTTTGCACATGCTAAGCATTCTACAGCTGAGCTACACCCCAGCCTGCAACTCCACTTTTGAGGGAGTGCAGACTGACTTGGGAAAATCCAAGGGGGAGACTTGGCCATGTGTGCAGGGGTCAGTGTTCTTTAAGGAGCTGTGGAGCTGCTAAGCTTCCTGACTTCTGACCCTGCACACTGTCTGCAGTGTCCTTTACTTCTCCTGGCACCGCTATGAACATGGGCACTTCTGGCCCTTTCTGCAAGAATCCAACGTAGATGCAGTAGGGAGGGGGCAGGGGCGAGGCTTCACTGTCAACCTGCCCTGGAACCAGGTACCTGCCCTTGACACCCAGAACTTGCTCCCAGCCCACCTCCCAGTCTGCACCTCTCCCCTGCCCCACAGCTCTGGGCCGTCTTGCCATACTTTCTACAGCCTGGGATCCAGCGGGTAAGACCCTGAAGTCCCCATTGGCAGGGCTGCCCACTGACACCTCTTCCCTGCACCCGAGGCAGGTTGGGATGGGAAACGCTGACTACCTGGCTGCCTTCCTGCACACGTTGCTACCACTGGCCTTCGAGGTGACTTTTCGGTGGGGGCTCTCTAGGGCAGATGACCCATGCCTGCTCATAGTTCCACCACAGAGGAAGAGGGTTGTCATCCGCTTCACCTGTGTAGGAGCAGATCCCCGGTGGGTAGGGAGGGTCTCTGACTGACATGAATAGTGGGCAGGCAGCTCATGGAGGTTTCCCTGGCTCCAGCCGCTCTCTTTCTCTTCCTCACCTGATTTTGCCTGCAGTTTGACCCTGAGCTGGTGCTGGTCTCAGCAGGATTTGACTCAGCCATTGGGGACCCTGAGGTGAGGCCTGGTCTGGCTGAGGAGGGCCTCTGGGGTCCTGGACTCAGGCCCCCATCATACATGGCTCTGGTTCCAGGGGCAGATGCGGGCCACACCAGAGTGCTTCGCCCACCTCACACAGCTGCTGCAGGTGCTGGCCAATGGCCGGGTTTGTGCCGTGCTGGAGGTAACTGGGGGCAGCTGGGAGGATGCCTAATACTCAGGAGTATGGGAGCCAGGTCAAGACACAATCTTGTGGGGCACCTGTCTGGGAGAGCTACCCACCCCAGTGACACCCTTCCTCTATCCTGTCTCCACCCTCCCAGGGTGGCTACCACCTGGAGTCCCTGGCCAAGTCAGTGTGCATGATGGTACAGGCACTGCTGGGTGACCCTGTACCCCCGCTGTCCGGGCCTATGGTGCCATGTCGGAGGTATGAAGGGCTGGAGGGTGGGAGAGGCTAGGTATGAGTCAGGCCCATGGCCGTGCTTCTCCCCACAGTGCGCTGGAGTCCATCCACAGTGTCCGGATGACCCAGGCCCCCTACTGGATGAGCCTCCAAAAGCAAGGTCAGTGTGGTCTGGGCTGGTGGGTTCACCTCACACTCCTCTGCAGTGGCCATGACTCTGAACCTCCTCCAGATGTGGCCACCGTGCTGAGTCCTGGCAGCCACTCCCCAGACGGGACACTTGCAACTCTGCTGCCTGGAGGACCCACATGCGAGGCAGCAGCAACTACACTGAGCTCTTTTCTGGACCCGCTGCACCTCTGCCCCATACCCCCTATCCGCACGGCCGTTGCCCTGACTGTGCCAGATGCCACCTTGCCCCTGCCCCCTGGTGTGCTGTGTCAGGAGGGCTCAGCACCAAGGGAGGAGACAGAAGCCTGGGCCAGGTGTGCAGGATGGGCCCAGGGAGAGGGCTGAGGACATGCATGTGCATATGACTGATGCACTGTCACTTGGTGTCCATGTGTCCCTCTGGCCTATCACAGACTATACAGGTCTTTAGCCCAGGATGAGGCCCTTGATGCACTTGGGAAGCTCCTGTACCTTTTCGATAGGATCCTGGATGGGCAGGTAGGGTTGCTGAGAGGCTGGGGGGTACCTGGATCTGGGGACTGGGTCTGAGGCATGGCTTGTCCAGAGGAGGCAGTGCAGACACATTACCCTTTGTAGGGATTATTATCAGAAATATTCTTTGGCAGAGAGGGGAAGTGGATGACTTTTTATTCTTTCCAGCTTTTGGGATTGAACCCAGGGCCTTATACTTGCTAGGTAAGCTCTCTCTCTTTGAGCTATACCCCCCGCCCTTTTTATTTTTGAAACAGGGTTTTGCTGTTGTCCAGCTGACCTTGAACTTATGATGATCCTCCTGCCTCATTTTCTTGAGTAGCTAAAAGTATAGGCATTGCAACTATTGGGCTTGAAAGTGCAGTTTCAAGCACCTTGTTTATGGACGCGGACAGATGTGGTATGAAGGAGGACTGATGAGAGCTGTATAGGCAGGGACCTAGTTTGGGAGTTGGCTGGGGCTGCACCCATCACTGTTGTCTATTTTTTCTTCCCACAGGTGAGCAGTGGCATCACAGCCACCCCTGCCTCTGCTGCAGAAGCCATCCTGGATGTGGCCATTAGGCGAGCTCTGTGCCATAGAGCCCAGAGGTGAGCCTCTCTTGGTTGTGCTGATACCCCAAGGGCAGGGTCCATGTGGTGAGGGCTCTGGGAGTAGACTGGGCAATATGCACAGCCTATGCTGGGTGGATTCTTCCTCAGGTTGTTCTGTGTGGCCCTGGGACAGCTGGATTGGCCTCCAGACCTTGCTGATGACGGGTATGGTCCAGATGGCACATCTGTCCAGTTGCACATATGGATGGTCAAGTGGCAGGCGTGCAACTAGGTCCCCTGGGGTGACTGGTGGGCAGGGTACCATGCAGTATAGAATGGGGCCTTCCAGCCAGGTGCGGTAGTGTACATATTCCTGCAATCCCAGCAGCTAGGGAGGTGGAGGCAGTTCAAAGCCAGCCTTAGCAACTTAGTGAGGCCCTAAGCAACTCAGTGAGACCCTGTCTCTAAATAAAATACAAAATAGGGCTGGAGATGTGTCTCAGTGGTTGAGTACCCCTGAGTTCAATCCTTCTTATATATAAAAAAAAATCAAAACAAAAAAAACCCCAGAAAGAATGGAGCCTTCCACAACTAGTCTGGGAAGGGAGTCTGTGGGGCAATGCTAGGCCAGGAGAGTTGGCAGTTACAGTGCCCCTGCTCCACTCCTCCCAGAGCTCCCCTCTGCTGTCTGGGCTTAGGAGAGCTGAGCAGGGTCTCACACATATGCACCTGTCCATGGTGCTCTCTCTCTGGAAGGAGGATTCTGTGGCTGAACATTGGGGGCAAGGAGGCAGTTGCCTCATCCATGTTTCACATCTCGACACCACTGCCAAGGGTGAGTGGTTCTGTGATGGTGGGCAGCCCTGTCAGGAGAGCCAACAGGCCCCTGGCCCTTCTTGGCTTCATACTCACACTCTGGGGACTCTGAGTTTGTGAGGTGGGATGGCAGAAGCCAGCAGGAGTGACCCCTAGAATGGGGGTTGGGGTTTTGCTGCTTTCCCCACAGACGACTGGAGGGTTCCTGAGCTGCGTCTTGGGTCTGGTGCTGCCCTTGGCCTATGGCTTTCAGCCTGACCTGGTGCTGGTGGCACTGGGGCCTGCCCATGGCCTGCAGAACCCCCATGCTGCTCTCCTGGCTGCAATGCTTCGTGGGCCAGCAGGGGGCCGAGTCCTGGCCCTCATTGGGGAGGTAAGCTGCGCTTGGTGGAAACGCTGAGGTAGAAGGTGCCTGGAGAGAAACCAGTGGCTCACTGCCCCATATCTGGCCCGGTCCAGGAATCCACACCCCAGCTGGCAAGCACGCTGGCCCGCGTGCTGCACGGAGAGGCACCTCCCAACCTAGGCCCTTTCTTGATGGCCTCTCCAGAGGATATCCAGGCCCTGCTGCACCTGAGAGCGCAGCTGGAGCCCCGGTGGAAGATGCTGCAGGTGGCCGGTGAGGCCCTGGGCAGCGGTGGCTCTGAACCAGCTGCGCAGAGCCAGCCGACTGCGCGCCCCTTCCCCGCCGCCCCACCTGGGCCGCCCTTCTGGGTAGCTTGAAATCGGCCGAGACGGGCCACTGTCACTCGGGAAGCACCGCGCGCGCCGGCCCCGAGAGCCGGAAGCTGGCGTTCCCCGCGGCCGGCCTGAGGCCTCGTGCGGCCGCCCGCGCTCCCTCTCCCTTAGTAAACGGTTAAAGGAAGTCCGGCTCCGCTCCTTTGTCGAACCCCCGGGCGCCGTCTGTCCCCCGACACGGCCGCAGACAGGAGCGCGCGGAGCGCTCAGGGCTCGGGCTGGGGGGGCTGGGGGCCGCCCGTGACGCAAGCCGGCGCGCCCGCGCTCTCGGCCGGCGCGTGGCTGTGACGTCGCAGCGGCGGGCGCGAGCGGAGTCGAGGCGCTGCGGGCCGGGCGGCCGCTCCCGAGCAGACCGCGAAGCGGACGCCCGCGGCTGGCGACGTTTTCGTTCGCGGGGCCCGAGCTGGGCAGCGCGGACATGGCCGGCATCACCCAGCTGTTCGATGACCTGTGCGAGGCCCTCCTGCCAACGGCCCCGGCTCGCCCGGGCCAGCGCGGCGTGCCCCGGAGCAGGGCGAAGCAGACCCTCAAGCGCGTGGCCTACAATGCCCTTTTCACGAGCCTGTTCCAAGAGGAGACTCAGCAGCCGCAGCCCGACCTCCCGAAGCTCCCCGTGAGGAACAAGGTCCTCATGCTGTCCTTCGACCTGAGAGTGGGCGGCCTGGGCCCCGAGGCTGACCGACTGGAGGAGCTGGTGGAGGGGCTGGAGGCAGACCCGTGCTGTCCACTCGTGGAGCTGGGGTCTGCGTTGGACCTCCTGGTTCAGCTGGCAGGGAGCGGCCCGCCACGCACCCTGCGGAGAAAACGGGACTACTTCTGCCACAACAGGCACGCGGGCCGGAACGTCCCCTACGGCGGCTACAACTGCTGCGACCTGCGGCTGTTGGAGATGGACGTCCAGTCCCTGATCGCCAGCGAGGAGTACTCCTGCCACAGCATGGTCCAGGAAACGCTTCAAGTGATGGAGGCTGCTCCAGGCACTGGCCTGCCCACCGTAGGGCTCTTCTCATTCGGTGACCCTTGTGGTGACAGGTTTGAGAGAGAAACCCGCATCTCGATCTTCGGTGCTCTTGTGCACAGTCGCACTTATGACATGGATGTGCGACTAGACCTGCCCCCTGTGCCAGATAGTGCAGACCTCTCTGGACTGGCCATTAAGGTAGTGTGTTTTCTCTCCTTAACCTCTACAAGGGCTTAGAAAATGCCTTTGTGCTGGTTGCTGCTGTCAGCTGGGGAGGCTAAGGCAGGAGGATGGCAAGTTGGAGGCCAGCCTTAGCAATTTAGCAAGATCCTCTCTCAAAATAAAAAGATAAAAAGGACTGAGGATGTGGCTTCATGGTAAAGTGCCCCTGGGTTCAATCCCCTGTGCCAAAAAAGAAAAAGACAAAATGTTTCTAACCTCTTTCCTCATGTGAAGGTGGGATAGCTCAAATCTAGGTTATGGGTGGGCTGAGCTGTCGGGAGGCAGAACTACTGGAGAGGGCTTGCTGGTACCAACCGTCCTGGGCAACCTTCTGTTCTTCTTTTACCGAACAGGGTATGTTGTTTCTTCTGCCCTTAAGACCTGCTGTTTAAATTAAAATTAATGAAAATGAAGTAGGAGAATTTCTGTTGAGTTTCACAAACCATATTTCAAGAATTCAGCTACATGTGGCAAAGATATTTGTTTATGGTATTCATGCTATTTGATATACTTTCTGTGTTATAATGTGGGGACTTTTTTTCCAATTATTGAGTAAATTGTCATTTGCTTTTGCATCTTATTGTATTATGATAAGTGGTGGTAAAGGATACACTGTTACTCTTCAGTCATTCCCTTACTGTAAATTGTTGAGGTTATTGCCAAACATAAATAATGCTGTAGCAAACATCTTGATGTATGTAACTTCATCTACTGTGATTTTCTTTACTGGCTTCTCCAAAATGGAATCTCCGGGTCAGAAAATTATATTGAGACTATGTGCTATGTGAAAATGGAAATTGGTAGTTTTTTTTTTTTTTTTTGTATCAAGAATTGAACCCAGGGGCATTTAACCATTGAACCACATCCTCAGCCTGGGTTTTTTTTCTTTTTTTTTGAGACAAGAGTCTCACTAAGTTGCTCAGGGCCTTGCTAAATTACTTGAGGCTGGCTTTGAATTTGTAATCCTCCTGCCTCAGCCTCCCAAACCACTGGGATTACAGACATGCTCCATTGTGCCCAGCAACATTGGTAGCTTTAACAGATTTTGTTTAATTCTTTAGGTGATTCATGGGGTGGGGGGTGTTGTGTAATAAAAATATGCTAAAGAAAAATACAAGAGACCTTTTGCAAGGTCTGTCCTTCTAGTGAGTGAATAGATGTAGGTAAAGTTCCGGGAATTCTGTCATAGTTGGAGAATGCAGACAAAAAGTAATAGGGATGGTTGACTTTATCCTGTGATCTCCAGGTCCCTCAAAGTGTGGATCAGTGGGAAGATGAAGGGTTCCAGTCAGCATCCAATTTGACTCCTGATTCTCAGTCTGAACCAAGCATGACCCCAGATGTGGACCTGTGGGAAGCTGCCCTCACATATGAGCCCAGCAAGCGGAGGTGCTGGGAGCGAGTGGGATGGTGAGTGATGCTTTCTTTGCCTTTAAATGCATGACCCAGGACTGGGGCTGTAGCTCAGTGTTAGAGCACTTGCCTAACATGTGTGAGGCCCTGGGTTCGATCCCCAGCACCACATAAAACGAAATAAACAAAACTGTCCATCTACAACTAAAAATATTCTTTTTAAAAAAATGCATGACCTACCCACCCCACATCAGCCTAGCCTCAGGGTGTGCTGTGGTCTAACCCCAGAGGGCTGAGATCAGGAAGTCTCTACAATACTGATGTACCCGTGTCTGAGAGAGATGCAGAGGGAAAGCGAGGTTCCTACTGTGCCAGTGACCTCTGCAGACCAGGCCTTCCAGCCAGATTAGTAGTACGTCCTTACCACCAGGGCTGCTCGTCAGGTGTCTGGGGCCACCTGGCAGGCTGTGTGGTAGGTGCTGGGAGGAGATGCTCCCTGAGCAGGGTGTACAGACAAGGAACCTCGTCCACATTTGGAAGCCTTGGGAGGAGTACTCTGTGCTGCTGGATGTTCTGACTGGTGCTGGCAGCTTGCTCCCTGGGCAGAGTGGTCACTTGTGCCCTGGGCTTCTCAGGGCCCAGAGCCTCTGCAGTGAGGTCCTCTCAAGGTTCTCGATGGTACCTGGTGAAAACCCCCAGGATGGTGTAGAGGGTGTGCTTTCCCCAAATGTTTGTTGCAGATCCCTCATCACACCCTGTCTGTGGGTCAGTCTGGGAGACCAGTTGGGGAGCACTGAACAGAAGAGTCTGGGCTGGAGGAGCTGTGAGCTGTCTGATACAGAGTCTGGGCCCCTGCAGGCTCTCCTGGAGAGGAGCATGTCACTGGGGGCAATCATTCAGTGTCCCTGTGCCAGGACACTGCCTCCAAGGGAGAACTTTCCCAGCGTGGTCATCTGCGCCAGGAGGATTCCTCCTTGCTTCCCAGCACAGTGCTGTTCTAAGGGGCTTCTGGGTCCTGTCACTTTTCTCTAGGCTTCCAGTCCTGTCTCCTTGTATGTGCAAAACAAGTCGGATGGTCCCGCTCTCTGACAGCCCCTTGCATGTTTAAAAATTGGTTCTATGGTTATTGCCTCCTTGTGCGAATAATGGCACTTTGTCTGGAGTGTTCTGGTTGCTGTCTAGGAAGCATGATCATGTCCTGATTTGTGTGTCACCCTGTTAGGAATGCCCTTGGTCCTGTCTGTGTGCCTGCAGTGCTCCAGTGCTGAGGGGCACCCTGGTGGTCTTTCCAGTGAGGAGAACTGATGTTCCTCAGGTGATTAGGGTTAGTGGTAGTGTGTAAAACACGGTTTGCTTTGTTATCCCAGCTAGCCTAGAACTCCTGGGCTCCCACAATTCTCCCCCTCAGCCTCCCAAGTAGCTCGGATGACAGACACACTGTCACCTGTTTCTGAGTTGTTTTAATGGGTCTTACGATGGGAGAGGCCCACCTCAGTGCTTAGGAGACACAAGATGGAATAAAGATTCCATCACACACAGGCCCCCAGGTACACAGCCTACCCGGCGGCCACGCATGGAGGTCCAGGACTTGGGGGGGCATGGGCCCATGCCTCTATCAGGCCCAGAGTGTTATCCAAACAGATTTCCCACAGGCAGTTTTAACTGGGCGTCCAGATCAAGCACAGAGTTCCAGGAAGTCACGTGGAGGCAAGAGGTGGTCACTGCAGCAGGTCTACAGTCCTTGCAGGTGTGAGGGTGAGGTGTGGGCGGCCCAAGCAGGCCTCATCTAGCTGACCCATGGGGAGGTGGTCATCAGGGGCAGCCATATGAGGCAGAGATCTAGGTGGGCCGCAGGAGAGCTGGGAGGAGGTGCAGAACTGGGAACCGTCAGGGGCTGAGCCCTGCTTCTGGTGCGAGAACGTCCAACGTGCATTCCCATGGACGCTGAGGCAGTGTAGACTTGTGCAAGCTCACTGCCCGAAGCGTTGGTGTACCTAACAGAGTGCTGATGTAGCCTGGGCAGCAGCTGAAGGGACCCCAGGGAGGCGAAGGCACTGTTGTTGTCCCAGTGCACAGCCACTGGCACGGCCTCTGTTGGGACCATGAATCAGTCTGTGATTCAACTTTGTGGCAAATCTGTCTTGTTTATATTTATTTATTTATTTATTTTGTGGTGCTGGGGGTGGACCAGGGTCCTCTCACTGCTAGGAGACACGAGATGGAGCTTTACCACTGAGCAACCTCCCCAGCCCCTCTTGTTTGGTTTTAAATTCCTATTGTGAGCTCTGAGCAGGTGGTTGAAGGAGCTGCTGCTGAGCCAGAGAGAGATCTCTTCCACCAGCACCCAAACACCCTCTGCCCTCGCCTTAAGACCACTAGAGCCAGGCACAGTGGCACACATCTGTAATGCCACCAATTCAGGAGGCTAAGGAAGGATTGCAAATTTGAAGCCAGCTTTAGCCATTTAGTGAGACTCTTGTCTCAAAATGAAAAATAAAAATGGGGATATGGCTCAGTGGTAAAGGGCCCTGGGCTCAAGCCTCAGAGAGACCCCACAAAGGGCTGCTCCCCCTTCTGATTGCCCTGAAAGCCAGCACTGGTCTACAGCCTGGGGCCTGCTGCTGGGCCACAGGACTGGCCCTGAGGCTGAGGTTTCTCAGGGTCCGGGACAGCCAATTTCTCTGTGTTTATCACATCCCTGGGAAGTTCCATTCCAGCACCACAGGAAAACAACACACACACACACACACACACACACAGAGCTGGGCTGCAACCAGGCTCCAATGCGTGCCTGGCAGTGCTTTACACTGAACACCTCCCCAATCCTCAAACTGCGTCCTTGATTACTTTAAGTGTAAGGGTGTATGTATGGTATGCAGGGAGGGTGCTCAGTGTGGGTGTGTGGTGTGCAGGGAGGGAGTGCAGTGTGTGGGTGTGGTGTGCAGGAAGAGTGCAGTGTGAGTGTGGTGTGCAGGGAAGGAGTGCAGTGTGTGGGTGTGTGGTGTGCAGGGCGGGAGTACAATGTGTATGTGTGGTGTGCAGGGTGGAGTACAGTGTGTGGGTGTGGTGTGAGGGTGGAGTGCAGTGTGAGTGTGGTGTGCAGGGAAGGAGTGCAGTGTGTGGGTGTGTGGTGTGCAGGGCGGGAGTACAGTGTGTATGTGTGGTGTGCAGGCTGGAGTGCAGTGTGTGGGTGTGGTGTGAGGGTGGAGTGCAGTGTGTATGTGTGGTGTGCAGGGTGGAGTGCAGTGTGTTTGGGTGGTGTGCAGGGTGGAGTGCAAGTGTGTATGTGTGGTGTGCAGGGTGCAGTGCAGTGTGTATGTGTGGTGTGAGGGTGGAGTGCAGTGTTTATGTGTGGTGTGCAGGGTGGAGTGCAGTGTGTGTGGGTGGAGTGCAGGGTGGAGTGTTGTGTGTGTGTGGTGTGAGGGTGGAGTGTAGTGTGTGTGGGTGGTGTGCAGGGTGGAGTGCAGTGTGTGCTTGATGTTGTGCAGTGTGTGTGTGTGCTTGGTGTTGTGCAGTGTGTGTGTGTGCTTGGTGTTGTGCAGTGTGTGTGCGTGCTTGGTGTTGTGCAGTGTGTGGGTGTGCTTGGTGTTGTGCAGTGTGTGTGCGTGCTTGGTGTTCTCAGAGGGTGAGGATGAGGTGAGGGTTTACAGGACAGTGTGCACCCTATTTTAAACTGGCAGCAGTTACCTTCTCACACTTGTCTTGTTATTTGGTACTGGGGATTGAACCAGTGGCGCTCTACCACTGAGCCTCATCTCAGCCCCTTTGTATAATTTAAAGACAGGGTCCTACTGAGTTGCTTAGGGCCTGGCTAAAATGCTGAGGCTGGCTTTGAACTCAGGATCTTTCTGCCCTGTGCCACTGAGCCTGGCTGTTCACGTGCTTCTTGGCAGTGTCTGACTCTGTGCATTCCTCCCACTGTTTCCACCTACCTCTTCTGTTTCAGCAACTAGATGGGTTGTTACTGTTTCCATCCCATGTGGTGTGTTTGGAGAGGTTGTAAAACGTAGGTCATAGAAGAGTCTTCACCTTTTTTTAAGTGTCCAGTTCTGTGGTACTAGGTATATTCACCATTGTGCAGTGAGCACAACTTCCATCTTGCACACGGAAACACTCCTCCCGTTGACTCCTGCCCCCAGGCCTGGCCGCTCCCACTGCCCTGGCTCTAGGCCTTGACTGCTGTGGGGGTTTGTCAGTGGGATTCCCTGGACTTGACTCTGTGACCTGTGCTGCCCTCAGCAGTGTCTTCCACCCCGTGTGCTCTGGCATGCCAGGGTGAGGGACGCTCCATTGTGTGCTTTGCTGTGCTTTGTTTCTCCCCTTGTCTTGGTTGAATGCAGAAGTGGCTTCTGCCTTTGGCTGTCGTGGATGATGCTTTGTGAGTCAACATGGATGCATAAGCCTTGTGATTGGTTTAAGAAACGCATCATAGTGAGTTGCCATCTGAGGACCACGGTGCTCTGGTGGCCCTAGCTGTTGTCCCAGGACAGGCTGGGGAGACACGCTGTGGAGGTCAGGGCTGTGCTCCAGTGCTAAGTGGAGGCTGAGGGGAGGCTGGTAGTTGATGGCCTTCGCGCTGGCCCTTTGTCAGATGAACCTGCTCCTCGGTGGGAGGGTACTAAGATGCCTGCTGCCCCTCTGTTCACCATCTTTTCCTCCATTTCCCTTGCAGCCCCCCTGGCCACAAAGAGGAGCCCTACCTCACTGAAGCGGGAAGGGACGCCTTTGACAGGTTCTGCAGGCTCCGCCAAGGTGAGCTTCAGGCGCTCAGTGGGGGCCTCCTGCAGGCCCCAAGGCCCATGTTGGTGAAGGAGCAAGAGCTGGTGAAGGACTCGCTGAACGTCCTGCTTGGGGTGGTGTCCGCCACGTTCTCCCTCTGCCAGGTAAGAAGGCCTAGCAGTCATGGGGCCAGCTTATTGCTTGCTGGCAGCCTGCCCTCTACCAGGCACACTTAGAGCACGTCCAGGGGTGGGGTAGGTCAGTGCAGTGGGTGGCAGGGAAGGTTAGCTCTGCAGACTCTCAGTGAGACAGAAGAAATGCTTCACCCCCTTTCCTCCACTCCCATGACAGGAGGCCAGCTTCATTCTTTGCCTTGGACATCCAGTTGTCCAGCATCTTCTTGTCAAAAAGCCTGTCTCATCCCTGTTGAATGGTCTTGGCACCTCCTTGTCACTCAAACTTTGCTTTCTGAACTCCATTTTTGTGTGCATTTGTTTCTGAACTCTGTAATCTGTTGCTGGTTTACACGCCCATCTTCACGCCATGCCTGTCTGCTGTGTCAAGGACTGAGCTTGACTGGAGCTTTTGAACTGGGGAAATGTTTGAGTCCGGCAGCTTGCGTTTTGTGCATCTGTGGTTCTGGGGATGGAAACCAGGGCCTCTCAAGTGCTCCACTATGGAGCTGCATCCCCAGCCCCCCAGTTTGTTATTTTTCAAGACCATTTTGGCAACTTGGGGTCCTTTAAGATTGCAGATGAATTTTTGTATAGTTTTTCTCTTTCTGCAACACCTGGGATATCTTTCCATTTATGCTCTTAGTTTGTTTTAGTAATGTTTGGAGTTTGCGGTTTATGAGTTTTTTTCCCTTGGTTGCTTCTTTGTGGATTCTTGAGGTTTCTGCACATCTGCAATGAGTTAACTTTTGTTTTATTTTGATTTTTTTTTTATGTGTTTGCAGTGTTGGGGATTGAACCCAGGGCCTCACGTACCCTGACAGTAGGAGCCCTACCACTGCGCTGCATGCCCAGCCCTCCGTAATTTTTGAGACAGGGTCTTGCTAAGTTGCACAGGCTGTCCTTTTCTTTTATACTGGGGTTGCACTGCAACGTGATTTACCATTGAGTTACATTCTCAGTCCTTTTTTTATTTTTTCATTTCATTGCATTTATTTATTTATTTTCTTAATTTTTATTTTGAGACAGGGCCTTGCTAAGTTGCTGAAGCTGGCCTTGAACTTGCAGTCCTTCTGCCTCAGCTTCCCGAGTCTCTGGGATCATAGGTGTGGCCACCGCACCCAGCCCCCCAACATCTTTCTCCCTCACTCATTCTAGGTGAAGGTTCCTCAGTTGTTGGTCTCTTCAAAGAGCCAGCGTTTGCTCTGGTTGGCTCTGTTCTCTGTTTCATCTCTGCCTTTGTCTTTGTCATCTCTGCTCCTGCTGGTTCTGGCTCAGCTGCTGCCTAGCCTCCCTAGGTGTGCCGCATGGCCACTGGCCGGCCTGGGCTGACGGGGCCTCTGCGGCTCTCTGCGGCTCTCGCCCCTCCCAGCGCTGCACAGGGTCTCCCACGGCCGTCCTTGTCAGCAGCCTTGTAGGAGGTGCTGTGACTCATCTTGTTACTTTCTCTGCACTGACCCCTGGGAGCCAGGGGAAGCCTCAGAGCTGGGTCTGCCCCAGAAGGTTGTCCCCTTTATTTTTTTCCTCATTCAGATGATAGCAGTGGAGTTTATCTATTTATTTTTGTTTTTATTGACCCTTGACTCTTTCTCTTTTGAGATGGGGTCTCACTAAGTTGCCCAGGCTGGACTAGACGTAAAAGACAATGCTCTTCCTGCCTCGGCCTCCCAGACAGCTGGGGCTGAGTGTGTGCCGCTGGCCTTGGCTTGTGTGTGTTTCTGGTACTGTGTGGAGGGGCTGTTTGTCTGCGCCCTTTCCACAGCTGGAACTGTGAAGATGGGCTTTTTTTTAATGTATATTTTTAGGTTGTTGATGACCTTTATTTTATTCATTTTATTTATATGCAGTGCTGAGAATTGAACCCAGTGCCCCACACATGCTAGACAAGTGCTCTACCACTGAGCCACAGCCTCAGCCCTTGAACATGTTTTTTAAATTTTATTTTATTTTAATTTTTATTTTTTTAGTTGTAGATGGATACGACACCTTTATTTCATTTATTTAAATCTATGTGTTGCTGAGGATCGAACCCAGTGCCTCACAGGTGCCAGTTGAGCACTTGACCACTGAGCCACAACCCCAAACCGAACATGTATTTTTTTTAACTTTTTTTTTTTTTTTTTAAGTGTTGTGTTTTTTTTTAAAAAAATATTTATTTTTTAGTTTTCAGCGGACACAACATCTTTGTTTGTATGTGGTGCTGAGGATCGAACCCAGACAGCACGCATGCCAGGCGAGCGCACTACCGCTTGAGCCACATCCCCAGCCCATTTTTAACATTTTTTTTTAGTTGTAGTTGGACACAATACTTTTATTTTATTTATTTATTTTTATGTGATGCTGAGGATCGAACCCAGAGCCTCACACATGCTAGCCAAGCGCTCTACCGCTGAGCCACAACCCCAGCCCCTTGAACACGTAATTTTAAGTGTGGTCAGTGAAAGACCATATGCTGTTATGGTATATAATAAATACACACAAGTGGGTGTGTTTGGGCCATTTTCCTTTCACTTTTGGAACTTCTGCTTGTGTGTCTTGGTCCTGGGGGGCTCTGGGTGGTATGTGGCTGGGTGCCCACGCTAGGGGTCTAGATGCCTGGCTTTGACTCCACCTCTCATCCTGTAGCTCTCTCAGGCCTTTGTTGTGGAGCGGGGTGTCCACGTGTCAGGGGCTTCTCCCGAGAGCATCAGCAGTATCCTGTCAGAGGTGGCTGAGTATGGGACCTGCTACACACGCCTGAGCCACTTCTCCCTGCAGCCCGTGCTGGGCGCCTCCTGCAGCAGGGGCCTTGTGTTTCAGGTATTGGCTTGAGGAGAACATTGTATTCTGGGTACTGTTTCCATGTTGGGAATGGAACCCAGGGCCCATCATGCTAGGCATCCTCAGGTCCTACTCCAGGATCACCGCGTCCAGACCTTCCCAGGAATGGGTGACTGGGGTGAGGTATCACTTATCCATTCTTCCACGGGAACCCTGGGGCAGATGAGTTTGGGCCAAAGGCTAGCCGGAGGTAGGTGTGGCCAGTGTTTGGGGGCTGGGGGCAACACCAGGTGCTGTGGGGCAAGCCAGACAGGTACCAGCAGCAACTCAGTGGGGCCTGAGTCACCTGTTCCCAGTGGTACAGCACCAGCGGCACTTCTCCTGTTTTGAGGAGTTGACATTCAAGGGGCTTGGGTCCTGAGCCAAGTCTGCTTCTGGGAGTTGCTGTTTTGCTGAAGACTTGCATCCAGCTTAGGTCCTGGTAGAATCCCACCGGACCACAGGTGTGGCCTGAGCTGGGTGAGCACAGGTGCACACAAGAGCTGGGTGCTAGGAGAGATGAGGGGCAGGTGCAGGAAGAGGTGGGGCAGGGCCTAGCCTGGGGGGACTGGGCCACGTGGCCCCTTCAAGCTCTGATGAGGGACAGATGATACACTGAGGCCAGCTTTCCGACTGTAGGCTGGGAGGCAGTGCACGGGAGCTGCATGGGGAAGTCCATCCAGGTAGGAGGGAGTGAGCATGGGACCCGAGGGGATGCAGGGCTTCAGGGTGTAGAGAATGGGTTATGGTGGACACCCAGGCCTCTGAGGGGCAGGAGGGGTGGCTAGGGCTCCTGACCATCTGGCATGTGTTGACAAGACAGGTGGCTCCTGGGGTGGTGGTTCTAGGTTGTCCTGTCTGGGTGACTCAGGGCCACACTGCTGGGGCCTCAGAGCTGGCGACTGTGGTGGAGCCTGGCTGAGGCCCGGCATGTGATGGGCCGTCCTGTGCATATCCCTACTTCTAGCTGGGTTGAGCTGATAGGTGGCACTGCCTGGGAGGTGGGCACAGGATGGGTCTGGAAGCAGAGCCATGTGCTCTCCAAACCGGGTGGTGGCTCAGTCTGCGTGCAGACCTTCCTCCTCGCCTCCCCTGCAGGCCTTCACCAGCGGCTTGAGGCGGTACCTGCAGTACTACCGGGCCTGCGTCCTCGCCACCCCGCCCACACTCAGCCTCCTCACCATTGGCTTTCTCTTTAAGAAGTTGGGCCGGCAGCTCAGGTGAAGCTCTGCACGTGCCTGGAGACTTGGGGGGTAGCATGGGACTTGCTGCAGGGAGCTAGTTGCTTGCTGTGCTGGGGAGCACAGTGAGCTCCCCCCAGCAAGGTCCAGAAGAGCAATCGCAGGAGGTAACCAAGTGTCCCTGGCCCACTGGTGCTAGGTGTCACTGGGTGCTGCCGTCCACCCACCACACCCACGTCCACCCTGCCTAGGTTTGGGGGTTCCCACCTAAATAGTACACGGGTCCATGGACGTGGCCTCTGGGACTCACAAGCCTGTTAGTAAAAAGCCAGGCAAGTGTCTGTGGCTAGTGCTATCTGAAGAAGAGGGGTGGAGGCCTCACCGAGAAAGACACCCTCCCGACAGCAGGGAGTGGGGTTGTGGGGGGAGGGCGGGGCCTGGTCCTTGGGGGCGTCAGGTGGAGCAGAGCAGCAGTTGGGCAGAGAGGGCGAAGGGCCTGTGGGGGTCTCGGCAGTCATCAGGCCCCAGGGGGTGGTGACCTGGGCCAGGCTGGGAGAAGGCAGGAGGGGGTCTTGGCAATCATAGGCATGAACTGAGGGAATCGTGGGCTTGGGATGGAGTGGGGAGGTGGCTGCATCCAGGCATGGGTGTGTAGTGATGCGGGTGGACACATAGGCATAGGCTCCTGGACTGGTCTGGCAGAAAGCTCAGCTGTAGGTAGATGGGGTATGAGTGGTTTTTAAAGCCTGGGCAGGCCAGTCATTTAGAGGAGCCTAAGATGGGCAGGGATTTCACTCACCTAGTCTGACCCTGGCCTCAGGGACCTCAGCCCCGTCACCTGCTCTGGTATTAGCCTTGGGGATCCTGAGACTGTCACCTGGTCTAAGCCTAGCCTGGGAACCTGAGCCCTATCACCTGGTCTGATCTAGCCTCTGGGCCTAGGTACCTGGCTGAGCTTTGTGGTGTTGGCACTGTGCTCCCTGGGTCCAGCGGAGGAGAGCCCGGGGATGCATTCCCTACCGTGAGTTTGCCCCCTTGCTGATTGTGGGGGCCTGGTCAGCTCCGGGGGTGGGGGCTGGCTAGTGGCTCCGGGTGCTGCTGCCCACCTAGGCAGGGCTCCAGGCACTGCTGCTGAGCCTGCGTCTGCTCCTTTGTGCAGGGGGTGAAGCTCCTGTCCTACCTCTACCAGGAAGCCCTGGACAACTGCAGCAATGAGCACTACCCTGTGCTGCTGTCCCTGCTGAAGACAAGCTGTGAGCCCTATACACGGTGGGTGTGCTGCGTGGCAGGTGGGCCCGGGCTTCTGGGGCAGGTAGGGCAGGGCTGTGTTCAGATCAAGTGGTGTTTGGGAGCTTTCTTGGCCACACGTGAGGCAGGAGGGTGAGTGGACTCAAGTGGTGGGTGCACTAGGGAGGAGGGCACACTCACCCCACGCCTACCCACCGCTGGCATTGCCTGTCCATGTTATACCATGTCCACTCACCCCTGGCACCCCGATGCTATGGCAGGTTCATTCATGACTGGGTGTACAGCGGGGTCTTCAGAGACGTGTATGGGGAGTTCATGATCCAGGTGAACCACGAGTACCTTGGTTTCAGAGGTAGGTGACCACAGTCTCTTGGGTTGGGCCTCCACATCTATGGGACAGGGACAGCACTGACTGGAGGCCACTCCGTGTTCTGTTCCACGTTTAGACAAGTTTTACTGGACCCATGGCTATGTGCTCATCTCCAAAGAGGTGGAGGACTGTGTGCCTGTGTTCCTGAAGCACATTGCCCACGACGTGTACGTCTGTGGGAAGACCATCAACCTGCTGAAGCTCTGCTGTCCCCGGGTGAGCGGGGTCGGGGCACCTGGGGGAGGAGCTGTGGGGCCCAGTCTGTCCTGGGGTGTCGTGTTCAGTGACACATCTCCACACGGGGTAGGTGTCAGGGTTCTCTCAGCTTCCTTTGAAGGGGTGTCTGTGGGACCCTGCCGTTACTTCTGCAGGCACCCCGTGGCCCTACACGTGGCGTCGCTCTGGATGGAGCCCCTGTGCAGCCGGGACTGAGGGAGGGTCCTTCTGGGAGGTACCCTCACATCTGAGAAGACCGGCTGTGTGTTGCCATTGAGGGCTGCTGTCTGGACATAGGAGAGAATTATTTCTGAGAAAGAGCATTTGGCTGTCCACACACATCCCTGGAAACCCAGAGGCAAAGCTGGGTCCCCATGCCCCGTCCCACTGCGGGCCAGTGCTCACTGCAGCCCCCTTCTGGCAGCACTACCTCTGTTGGTCGGATGTCCCTGTGCCTCGCATTTCGGTGATTTTCTCCCTGGAGGAGTTGAAGGAGATAGAGAAGGACTGTGCTGTCTACGTTGGGCGGATGGAGAGGGTTGCCCGCCACAGCTCCATCAGCAAGGAGGAGAAGGTGCTTCCCTTGGGCCTCAGGGGCTTCCTTTGCCCCCTTATCCAGGGTGGCTGAGGGGCTAGGTGCTAGACATGCACAATGGGGCAGCCCCTTCTGGTGTTCTCTGTGCTGGTGCTGTCTGGGGTGCGATAGTGGAACACATGTCCTGGAGTCAGGTGTCCAGGCAGGGGCCCTCCCTCTTCCTGGGTCTGGGTAGCCCAGCCTTCACTGGGCTTTGCTGATATAGGCAGCAGCAGCAGGGCTTCCCTGGGGCCCTGCGTTGTGGGTAGACGTCCTGGGCGAGCTCCAGGCGGCTGGGGGACTAGTGTGTCTGGCAGGGCCACGTTCCCAGTGTTCCCTGGCTGATGGTGGCCAATGCCATTTCCCAGAAACCCTCCTGGCCCATAGCATGGTGGGCAGCAGGGAGACCCATGCAGAGCCAACCCAGCAGGCCGAGCAGGGAAGCCCCTCTGAGTCGCGTGGTCCCCTCTAAGGGGGCATACAGCCTGGGTGTTGATTGAGCCCAGGTGTCTCTGAGAGTGTGTCAACTTTTCAAAAGCTGGGAATACCTTGTTATTGATCTAAATCAGAGGTTCTTGACCTTGTTGGGTGGCCTTCTGGCCTCAGGTGGAGGGAGTATCATGCCTGCTGGCCCCAGATCTATGCAGGTGCAGGGGAGGCTGTGGATAACAGCAAAAGCTGGGTATTTCTGATGGCCAGCCCCTCTCCCAGGCCATCTCAGGAAAGGGACCAAAACTGAGGGTGCTTTGTTTGTTGTCTTTTTAGGAACTACGTATGGAAATTGCAAAACAAGAATTAATTCTCCATGCCCGGGAAGCAGCCTCCAGGGTCCTGAGTGAGCTGAGCGGTAAGTTTGGCTCCAAATCCTCCCCTCTGTGGCCTGGGTCCTCTGTTGGGGCTCCTCATGACTTCCAACACAGACCGGCAGATGTCCGAGCAGATGGCCTTGGATGCCCGGAAGCGAGAGCAATTTCAGCGTCTAAAGGAGCAGTTTGTGAAGGACCAGGAGGTGGGTGGGCCCAGCCTGCAGGTCCTGGACCGGAAGGTGGGTGGGCCTAGCCCCCCTTGGTTCTGGCTGCTGAAGCCCCATTTAGCAAACAGGGCTGTTTGTTGGGTAGCGACGCCTGGCGGCCCGACAGGAAGAACTGGAAGATGACTTCAGCTATGCTCGTGAGGTCCGGGACCGAGAGAAGCGGCTGACAGCCCTGGAGGAAGAGCTGGACAGGAAGGCCAGGTGGGGCAGCCGCAGGCACAGGCACAGTGCAGGCTTAAATGTCAGTGATGGCTATTTAATCTCAAGGAGTGCAGGCACGCAGTGTGGTGGAGAGGCTGCTGCATTGAGCCATGCCCCTGCTTCGTGCTGGGGCCGCTGACAAGCTGGGTGCCCTCAGCTATCTAGAGTGCCCTTTTGCTGGTTGGCATGTCACATGGCATGATTGGTGTCTAGGCTCTTTATCTATTTGTTTACCTTAAAATTATTTATTTTGGGGCTGGGACATAGCTCAGTTGGTAGAGTTCTTGCCTCGCATGCAAAGGCTCTGGGTTCAATCCACAGTACCACCAAAAAAAGAAAAAAGAAAGCTTAGTTTTACCTTTAAAAACTTTTCTCATTGTTCTGGGAATGAACCCAGGGCCTCACGAATGCTAGGCAAGTGCTCTAGCACTGAGCTGTACCCCGCTGTCTTACTTTTAAACAGCTCCTATTTATCTTAGCCCTGTCACTGGCCCAAAGGGACAGCCCACATCTCATGTAGCTCCTGAAAGTCTGTCTCCTGCAGTACATTAGTTTGTCCCATGAACTGGGAGTTGAGTCTTCCAGTAGAAGACTTTCATCCCTTTGTGAGGGGTGGCCACTTCCCTGCGTTGTCACAGGACGCTTGCTGCGCCTGCTTCTGACACTGTCATGGACCTGGTGAGGGTGTGCCTCCTGTGTGTGCTGGGCTTGGGCTGTGTGGCTCTCCATGTGAGTAGCCTTCTGCTTACCCACACAGGGAACCAGGCAGAGGCCCCTTCCCCACCCTGTGGTGGTCAAACTAGGGCGAGCCAGTCCAGGTGTGGGTCCAGCTGCCTGCTTGTGGCAGGCTCAGAATCACTGGGTTTGTGTTGGGTTTGCTCTGTGTGCTATTTTGTGTCCGTCTTCAGTTCTGTGGGGTCTGAACTTGTAGAGCAGGAGAGTGCTCACTGCATCTGAGTGCATCTCCCGTCAGGCTGGGCCTCAGCTCTGTGCTCAGTTCCTTACCTCAGGCCGTGTAGGTTCTCTGGGTATTGTTCAGAGACGTCTGTCTAGCCCTGACTGGCCATCTACCGGCTAGGGGCCCCTACCAGACTAGCCCACCCAGGGAGCCCCAGGGGTTCTTGGGGGAAGATGGAGGATAGGGGCCCCAGGAACACGCCCATGGGAACATTCCTCCTGGCCTGGGGGTGCCCACAGACAGTGCAGTGACTGGTGACTGTGTCCACTCTGGGTATGGCTTCAGGCAGGCACTGGTGGACCACTATAGCAAGTTGTCTGCAGAGGCAGCTCGTCGGGAGCAGAGGGCACTGTGGAGAATCCAGAGGCACCGACTGGAAAGTGCACGGCTTCGTTTTTTCCTAGAAGATGAAAAGCGTGTCCAGGTATTGTAGTGACGTTAAGTAGCAGCTCTTTGAAGGGTGCCATGTGTGTCTGAGCTTCTGAAATGGCACAGGGCTTTTACCCCTCCTCAGCCTGCCACAGGCGCTGTGCTGTCTCTCGGTGCCAGATGCAGGGGGTGACCCGGCATCTGCTGATCCAGCATAAGCACCATCACCAGCATGTGTGGGCAGCAGGGCTGTGGCTTCCATGGGCCAGGGAGGCCCTGTGGAGAGTGTGCTGGGCTAGGTGCCAGCTCTGCTGGTCGGTGCACAGGTGCTGCTACCTGTGTCCCACTGGCTTAATTTCAGGAGATGCTGAAGAACGTGGCTGAGGCTTGCCAGCCCCAGGAGCTGCTGGGTCACCTCCCAGGTACCTGCTCCCAGGTAAGGACTAGAGCAGGACTGAGGGCCCCAGCCGGAGAGCTGAATGTGGGGAGTGGGGTTAGATGGCTCTGGGAGACCTGAGACCAGGCTAGGTCAATGCCCTGTTGCAGGTCACATCTCCAGGCCCTGAGCACCCAGACAGAGGTCCTACCTGTAATTCAGCACCCACAGAGCTGCACTTGGCTGCCTGGGATTGTCCAGGCAGGCCGAGTGTGCCCACTACGCAGGCCATTGAGTCTCCAGCAGTTGGGGCTGGTGGCTCGGGGACCAGGCTGGCAGAGGGGGCTGAGCCGTTCTCTGCTGGCCTCAGCATCACAGACTTCCTGCCCTTGGGTCCCAGCGCTGAGCAGCCTGTGCAGACCAACAGGGCCCTTCCCCTGGAGGAGGCGCTGCAGACCATCAGCTCAGACCTGCCTGCCGTTTCCCCTGGGGAGGCCCATGCCACAGCTAGTACACAGCCTGCCCAGCCACAGGAGTACGACTTCAGCACCGTCCTGAGGCCAGCTGTGGCCACCTCACCTTCCTCAGGTCCCCTCCAGGCTGTTGAGGGCAGCTTGGGCCCTGAGGAGCACGTGCCATGGGAGGGCACGCATGAGGGCACACAGATGGCTCTGTCCCCCCCACTCAGGCATGTCACCTCTGAGGAGGGAAGCAACCGGCCCACAGGGCAGCTCCATAGGCACGTGTCAGATGCCAGCATCAGGGTAGGGGAGAACATGCCAGACGTGGCTCCCTCCCGGCCACGGTGGAACGTCCACGGGCACGTGTCAGATGCCAGCATCAGGGTGGGGGAGAACATGCCAGACGTGGCTCCCTCCCGGCCACGGTGGAACGTCCACGGGCACGTGTCAGATGCCAGCATCAGGGTGGGGGAGAACATGCCAGATGTGGCTCCCTCCCGGCCACGGTGGAATGTCCACGGGCACGTGTCAGATGCCAGCATCAGGGTGGGGGAGAACATGCCAGACGTGGCTCCCTCCCGGCCACGGTGGAACGTCCACGGGCACGTGTCAGATGCCAGCATCAGGGTGGGGGAGAACATGCCAGACGTGGCTCCCTCCCGGCCACGGTGGAACGTCCACGGGCATGTGTCGGATGCCAGCATCAGGGTGGGAGAGAACAGACCAGAAGCTGAGCCCAACCCACCCTGGCCCCACCAGAGCCCCCCTAGCCACGTTTCTCAGGCAGGCTCAAGCCTGGAAGTACAGAACCCTGCCCTGGAACATGGGCCACAGCTACCTGCAGACACGGAGCCTTCCATCTGCTGTCCCAATGTGGGCAGCCTGCAGACCTTGCCCTCTGCTGCGTCCAAGTCCAGCACTTTGGGAGACAGTGTCTCTGAGGAGCCAGGTCAGAGTGGAGCAGTTGGTGGTCAGGCTGGGGGCATTGGGGCCCACAAACTGGGGAGGGCACAGGAGTGTGGAAAGTTGCCCCCAGGTGCCAAGTCTATTAACCAGGACCAAATCCGTTGTGGGGCATGTGTGGGGACTCCCTGGGCCACCCATGCTGTGTACCCTGGGCAGATGCTCAGCTCTGATGTCCCTTCCACTCATTTGTGTCCACTCAGGTGCAGGGAAGAATGGTGACAATGATGACCTCTCTCCAAGCTGGCCTCCAAACTCTCAGGTTGGAAGGACACAGCCTGGGGAGGGGAGCATGCAGGGAGCCCCACATGCCCTTTTCCAACACAAACCCAAGGGGGCCTGGGAGCAGCTGCTGGGTGGGGAGCCCACCTTGAGTTTGGATTCTCAGGAAGGCACAGCTGCCCCGAGCAGCCCTGAGGCAGCAGCTGAGGTGGAGGCTCTGCGCTGGGGCAAGGAGCAGGCCTATGTGGCAGGCCTGGCCAGTCGGTACCGCCTGGAGCAGTACCCGGACAGCTACGAGTCCATGTGTGAGTCACTGTCCACCCGCTGGTAAGGCAGGAGCCCCAGGCCAGTGTGCCTCCACGCTGCAATGACAGCTGCCTTGTTCTCTGCAGCAGAGGCCCCCGCTGCCCACCTGGTACGCCACGTGCTTCCCCTGGCCTTCGCCTTCCCCGTGGACCCCCGGGTGCAGTCGGCCGTGGACGAGACCACGGTGCAGCTGACCGAGCTGCTGACGCTGCCGGTGCTCATGCAGCGCTCCCTTACTGCCCCGCTGGCTGCCCAGTGAGTGTGCGCCCCTCCTCCACCCGCCCGCCACGGCCCCGCCCCTCGCCCCGCCATGACCCCGCCCCTCGCCCCGCCCCAGCGTCTCCCTGGTGAACAAAGCTGCGGTGGACTACTTCTTTGCGGAGCTGCACCTGGAGGCGCACTTTGAGGCTTTGCGGCACTTCCTGCTGATGGAGGATGGGGAGTTTGCCCAGTCCCTGAGTGACCTGCTCTTTGAGAAGGTGACCCTGGATGTGGAGTTGGGGGGAATTGTGCCAGAGGGGAGCCCCACAATAGCGGGAGTTTGGTGCTGGCCCAGGGCCCACCCTGGCTGCCCTCCAGACACCACAGCCCCTGGCAGCTTGGAGCTTGGCTGCCTGGCTGTGGGACAGCCTGGGGATTGGTGATCAGGCAGGCACCAGCCCTACCTAGGTGGCCTGGCTTGTACTTGGCCCTCCTGGGGACTCTGTCCCTTTCCTGCCTCAGCTCGGGGCTGGGCAGACACCCGGGGAACTGCTCAACCCCCTGGTCCTCAACTGCATCCTGAGCAAGGCCCTCCAGTACAGCCTCCATGGGGACACCCCACATGCCACCAACCTCTCCTTCGCCCTCAAGTACCTGCCTGAAGTGTTTGCTCCCAATGCCCCGGATGTGCTGAGCTGCCTGGAGCTCAGGTACAAGGTCAGCAGCACATCGTGGGCAGGCGTCACAGGGAGGCCTGTCCTGTGGGGCCAGCACTGACCAGGGCTTCCTGAGCAGGTCGACTGGCCCCTCAACATCGTCATCACCGAGAACTGCCTGAGCAAGTACAGCGGCATCTTCTCCTTCCTGCTGCAGCTGAAACTCATGATGTGGACGCTCAAGGACATCTGCTTCCACCTCAAGCGTACAGGTGAGGTCTTTTTGGACCACCTGCCCTGTGTGGGGGCTCCAGGCTGTGCTCACCCTTTGTCCTCTGCCAGCCCTGGTGAGCCACGCAGCTGGCTCGGTGCAGTTCCGCCAGCTGCAGCTGTTCAAACACGAGATGCAGCACTTTGTGAAGGTCACCCAGGGCTACATCGCCAACCAGATCCTGCACGTCAGCTGGTGTGAGTTCAGGGCCCGACTGGCCACAGTGGGCAACCTTGAGGAGATCCAGCGCGCCCATGCAGAGTACCTGCACAAGGCTGTCTTCAGGTGAGGCCCAGACACCCAAGGGAGGGACACTGCAAGGCCAGCAGCCTACCAGAAGCCCTGCCCTTCCCTAGGGGCCTGCTCACGGAGAAGGCAGCACCGGTCATGAACATCATCCATAGCATCTTCAGCCTGGTGCTGAAGTTCCGCAGCCAGCTCATCTCCCAGGCCTGGGGCCCAGCCAGTGGCCCCCGGGGTGCCGAGCACCCCAACTTTGCTCTCATGCAGCAGTCCTACAGTACCTTCAAGTACTACTCCCACTTCCTCTTCAAAGGTGAGCCTTCCCCTGGCCAGGCAGGGTGGGGGCAGCCAGGCACAGGCAGGGCAGAAGCCTGAGCAGCCCGCTGCCTCCACAGTGGTGACCAAATTGGTGAACCGTGGCTACCAGCCCCACCTCGAGGACTTCTTGCTGCGCATCAACTTCAACAGCTACTACCAGGACTCCTGAGGAGCCCCTCCTGGGCAGGGAAGGAGGCAGAGCCACCACAGGCCTGAGGAAGCTGATTTTTATTAAGGGACCTGGCCCAGACCTTCTTTGAGGATGAGGTGGACAGGGGGCTGCCACTGCTGCCCCAAGGCCTGGCCCCCTCTGCATCACCTGCAAGGAGGTGGAGCCCTTGTCCCCACACTCGGAGAGCTGGGCTCAGGCAGTGCTGCTGAGCTGGCTTCCAACAGAGACTGGTCAGGGTCTGACTGGAGGTCTCTGCCGTCATGGAGAGAGGCTCAGGGGCAGCCTGGCACATCTCGGCAGCTCAGCAACACTGAGCGCCTCGGGAGAGGCCGAGGCACTACGAGGATCATGTCACACACAGCTCTGCTGCCCAGAGTGGGGGCTTGCTGCTGTAGGACTGTCCCCCAGGGGCTGCCTCCGCAGCCTCAGAGCCTCCAGCCACTTCCCCATCGCTGTGGTAAGGCGCTTCCAGCAGCTTCAGCACCCGCCGTACCTGGAGGGAGAGTCCAGGTGAGGGATGCTGGCCAGCCCACCCTCCCAGGGACAGAGTGGGGACAGGGGCATGCTTGCCTCTGAGAAGTCCCCCTTCTCGGCGGCCTCGATGGCGCTCTGTGCGATGTAGTTCCTCAGGACGTACTTGGGGTTGTTGGCCTTCATCACACGCACTCGCTCTGCCTGCCAGGCAGCCACATCGCCGGCACCCTCCATGTCCCTCTCCAGCCGGACTCTGGAATCACAGCCCAGCTGCTCTTTCAGCAGGAGCAGCCACAGGGCGCCCATGCAGGATCATCTGCGACCACCTGAGCCGTGGCCGCGGCACAGAGCAGCGGGCACCCTGCAACCCTGCGTTCGGGGCTCACCGGTATTCCTGCAGCCAGTCAGCCCAGCGGCCCCTGTTCCTGCTCTGCAGCTCCCCGGGGCTCAGCTGCTGCAGCCGTGACTGCTGCTCCACGCGGTCCAGCTCCCTTGCCAGGTTCGCCTGGGTGCCAATGAGTGCGAAGAGCTGTGGGTTCGACTGCGCCAGCATGAGCATCATGGAGAGCTGCCTGGGGGAGGAGGCATGAGCCTGCAGCCAGGGCTGCTATGCTTTGCCCCAGGTGGGCACCAGCTGCAGGTCTGCTGTTGGGGTGTCAGCCCACATGCTAACACAGCGTGTCCTCCTGGATAATCACCAGCCCCAGAGCACAATGCCTGTCACTCCCCACTAAACTCCTTTCTGTGTGACCAGCCTGTGGTTCTTATTCAGAAGCCACGACCAGCACTGCCGGGGTCTCGTCCTGAGTCTGAGCAGCATTTTGCACATGGCATGCCCATTCTGTTGGGAAATGGCAGGAGGTGTGGTCCGCCTGGGATCTGAGTGCCGCAGGCTCTTGCCAGGTATACCACAGCTGTCCTGGATGCCCACTATCCCCATCCAACCTGTGCCCCACCCACATCCGTATCCCTGGGTTTTCCTCTGACCAACAGGCCCAAGTCACAGTTGGAACCTAACTGCCCCCATTCCCAGGAGGAGGCTTGTGTGGGTCCCCTAGGACTAGCTGTCTCCAGCAATCCCCAAGATCTTTGTTTCTGAATGCCCCTCCCCTTCTGAAAGCAAACCCCATGGTAGAAAGACCTGAGTACCCACCGGGGATCCATCTGGGGCCGGAAGGCAAGCCTCAGCTCCTCCAGGGAGGCGCACTGCGAGGTCAGGGTGGTCAGGAATTCAGCCAAGCCAGGTGACTGTGGCTCGAGCGGGAAGGAGCTCAGCAAGGAGAAGGTGTTTGTGAAGTCAGCACCTGTACACAAGCTGCTCAGGTGGAGGCTGGTAGACGCCAGCCCCACACTCCCTCGAGGCCAACCCATGTCCCCTCTCCAGTGTGTGCTGGGCCCTGACCCCTCAGCTACCACCCATCTGCTACCGTTTCCTGTGACTCTGTAGGTTGTCCCCGAAACAGATAACAACAGACACAGCTGTCCCTGCCTGCAGTGGGAGCCATTGCCACCCTTGTGTGTCAAGGCTGGGCACAGGAACCATGGCATCCCCTAAGAAGGAAACTAAAGAAAACAAGGGACCAAAGCAGCATGCTCGGGTGGGGTGGGCAGGGAGGTCGTCAACAAGAGCAGTCATGGAGAAATGAGGGACAAAGTTTCAAGACATACAGAAAATAGAGCAGAACAGCCCAAGTGCTTCCCTTGGTAGCTATGTCTGCACTCATGGATCCAGAGACAGGTGACCACATGCTGTCCATAGGGGCTTGCCTGAGATAAGATGAGACTCCTAAGCAATGTGACCCAAGGGGCTGAGGCCACTCTGAAGTCAGACAAAACAGGCCAGGCCCAAACCATTACAGAGACAGCACAGCCACCACATCAGGAAGATGTGGAAGTGACCAAGCACGTAGTTAACGAAGCTGGAGGAGAAACAGCGGCTCCACAGCAGGTGCTGGCTTCTAAGAATATGGCACTCTCAGTAATGCGCAGACCATCTGGGCAAGAGCAGGGAATACCCTAGCTCTGAAGTGCACAGGGGCTTCTGCCGCGGGCACTGTCTAGGCCACAATGGGATGAAGCTAGATACCACTTGAGTGCTCTGTGTTCTGTTAGTTTCATTAACAGGAAGGAAAAGTGTGAATTATAGTTTTTGGTGGTACCAGAGATTGAACCCAGGGGTGCTCTACCATTAAGCTACATCCACAGACCTTTTTAAGATTATTTTTAATTCTGAGATTGTCTTGCTAAGGTGCCCAGTCTGACCTGGAACTTGCCATCCTCCTGCCTCAGCCTCCCAGTGACTGAGATTTCAGATGTACACTGCCACATTCAGCTTAGACACCATACTCTTCATCTACCATAGGTTAAAAAAGAGATCACAAGCAAAATTATAAAGTCCTTAGAGCAACATGCAGCAAGAGCTGTGCTCAAGGGATGTGTACAACAGTAAATGTGTACATTTTAAACAATCTAAAATCAACTATATAAAAGCAAAACAAAACCAAAAAGGAGTAAAATAAGACCAAAATTAGCAAAAGTGAAAGAAATCTAGTTATAAGGATCAGAGGGGAAATGAACAGTGGGAAAAGTAAAAAAGACAATGAAAGTAGGAGTCGGTTCCTGTAAAACATCAACAAAATTGGCTGGGTGCACGTTTGTAATCCGAGCAGCTCAGCAATGGTGAGGCACTAAGCAACTCAGTGAGACCCTGTCTCTAAATAAAATACAAAACAGGGCTGGCATGTGGCTCAGTGGGCGAGTGTCTGAGTTTAATCCCCAGTACCCCCCCCCCCCCCAAAAAAAAAAAATCAGACAAGAGGAGGGGATGCATCAAATGTGCAAGTGTGTGTCACTGGTGGAGAGTGAAGGGGGAATTCATGGAGGACACTGCCCACTCTCATTTGTGAAGTGCCTGGTGTGGAATGGGGCCTGTAGGGGCTGAGGAGGAGCTCCCCTTCAGACAGGAGGTTCTGCCAGGCACAGGGGCCACACCTGTGACGCCATCTGAACAGCTTGCTGGGGCCTTGTCTCACAGAGGAAAAGCGCCGGGAATGGGCTCAGTGGTACTGCACCACTGTGTTCAACCCTCAGTGCCAAAAACAACAACAGAACCTAAACCAAACCCAAAAGACTAACAATGCCTCTGAAACTTCTCTGGGGGAAAAAAAAGTGGGGGGAAAGGAAGCAGCCTGTAATTCAAAGGCCAGCTTCTGCCTGGATGTCCATGCCAGGCACTACAAGGAGACTACAGGCCAATATCCCTCAGGAACACAGGGACAAAAATCCTCAACCAGAGATTAGCACACCAAATACAGGAACTGTACTGAGTCTTAACAGGACTGCACTTCACGACCAAGCAGGATTCATCCCCAAATGCAAGGAAATATGGTTGGAGGAGTACAACCCCATGATCATCTTGATGGACAACTCCAACAGCCTTTCCTGGTGAGAACAGTGAATTAGGAATAGAAAAGCTCATTGACAAAAGCTACATGCAAAAAGCCCACAGCTGATGGCATGCTTGACGGACAAGGACAGGTTTTCCCCAAGACCAGGAACAAAGTGAGGCTGCCCATTGTCACCATTTCTGTTCAACATGGAGCCAGAAGCTGCGGTAAATTAAACACAGTTGGGCAATCCTACCAACCACCTACAAAAGAAATGGAAGCAGGGACCAGACTGGTGTCTGCATGCTCATTTACAAAGCAGCACTGTGCACACGAAAGCCAACAGTGGACATAACCCTCGCCTGCATCAGCATCCTGTGTGTAGCCAAACATCCCTCCCAGGACGGGATGTTACTGGGCCTTAACAGGTCTGGCCAGGTGACCTGTAATCCCAGCAGCCCGGGAGGATCACAAAGTCAGCCTCAGCAAAAGCAAGGCACTAAGCAACTCAGTGAGACCCTGTCTCTAAATAAAACACAAAATAGGGCTGAGGATGGGGCTCAGTGGTCGAATGCCCCCAAGTTCAATCCCCAGTACCAAATAATAATAATAAGAAGAAGAAGAAGAAGAAGATCTGGACATATGCTACAAGAGCCAGTCATGGTCACACTTGGAAAGTGGAATGGTGGGTGTCAGGGCTGTTTGTTAGGGCTCTAAGTGTTGGAGTTTCAAGGAGGCCAAGTTTGGGTTCAGGATGGTGGTGGTGGCTGCATGGCATTCAGACGTGCTCAAAGACACTGAGTGTGTATCTCTAAAATGGTCAATAGGGGCCAGGCCTGGTGGCCCAGCTGCTGAGGCAGAAGGATCGTAAGTCCAAGGCCTCAGCGACTTAACAAGACATTGTCTCTAAAAGGACTCGGGGTGCAGCTCAGTGGTAAAGCACCACTGGGTTCAGTCCCCAGTACCTGCCCCCCCCCCAAAAAAAAAGGTGAAAAGGGAAAATTGCAAATTTGCCCACAGTAATAATGCCAGAACTGGCTGCAGTGTGTGCCCACTCACCAGTCTGGTGCATGGTCTCCAGGAGCCTGGCCACCAGTGCTCCATCCCCGTCCTGTGCCACACGTACGAGGCCGAGCTTACTGCGCATCTTCTGCAGGTAGTGCCTTTGGAACTCGGAGTCAAACTCCTCCTCCAGGGCGGCTTCAGCTAGTTCGCGGGGCAGCTCGGGCTCCAGTGCCTCCGCCAGCTTCCGCAGGTTCCACTTGCACACCTCGGGCTGCCTGCTGTACGAGTAGCGCCCAGCGTCGTCCGAAGCATTGCACACGTGGTCAGGGTCGTACCTGCCACACAGGCCAGACTGCAGTGCTGTGAAGGACACACCCAGAGGGCGGGCCCTGTGTGGCCACCACCCCGTCCTGCCCTGACTCTGGATGGCCCTGGTTCTTCTGCCTACACCTCAAGTGCAGGGAAGCTGGGCTCTCCTCATCCCGCCAGGGGCCAGACAGCCCTGACTTCCTGCCCACCACCTGTGCCCAAACCCACAGGGGAGGGAACCTTTCTAAAATGCCACAGACAGCTCACACTGCTTTTGCTCAAAACCCTCCGGGAGATTCCTGCTTCCAGGAATGGCCAGTCAGGCGTTGTTAAGAATTAAACACTGAAAAAAGACTTGTGCACACAATCCCCACGCCCCAGGTCAGATGCTCCCTGCCTTCCCTCACCCTGTGACTGCGGCTGGGGCCTGCACCTCAGGGGTTAGTTCCTAGGTGGGCAGCAGGCTGCCTATAGCTCACCACTTGCAGCCCAAGGGACGGCTCACCTGTCCAGGAAGCCAAAGGGCCCATAGTCAATGGTAAGCCCCACGATGCTCATGTTGTCAGTGTTGAGCACGCCATGGCAGAAGCCTACACACTGCCACTCGGCCACCATGCGGGCTGTGCGTCGTATCACCTGGGGAAGGACAGGTGCTGACAGCTCCCTCCCTGGTCCTGCCCCACCCCACCCACCCTCACTGTCCACCGACCCCCGCAAAGCCAGCAGTGTTTCTGAGTGATTCCTGCTCTCCAACGACGTCTGGGGGTCTCTACCCAGGGCCCCTGTAGTCCCTGCTCAGTGTTCCAGCAGAGTTGTGTCTGGGTGAGCTGGCACGTGGGGCCTCAGCTGCCACTTACACCACCTTCCGTTCCTCATATGCTCACCATTTTGGTTTTTAACCAAACCAGAAAAATCAGGCACCGATTTGGTTGGGCAGACTTGGGCCCATTATAAAGGCCCCATGGGGGGCTGGGGATGTGGCTCAAGCGGTAATGCGCTCGCCTGGCATGCGCGGGGCGCTGGGTTCGATCCTCAGCACCACATAAAAATAAAAAAATAAAGATGTTGTGTCCGCCGAAAACTGAAAAATAAATATTAAAAAGTTCTCTCTCTCTCTCTCAAAAATAAATATATAAATAAAGGCCCCATGGGTACCAGGAAGGAACATGCCACCTGGCACAATGTGCTGGGTCCAGGCTGAGGTGCCCTGCAAGCTGCTGCCTATCCACACTGGGTGCCACAAGATGGGGTGTGCCCACCAGCCCTGCTGCTCACCCAGCACTCCCACCACATGGTGCCCCCCAACTAGTGCTGCTGGAGAACAGGAGTCTCAGGATGCAGGGCTGCCTCCAGGGCCCTCACTGCACCATGCCCTTGCCCAGCAGGGTCCTGCATGTGTCTTGTTTCATGTCAGAGCACAGATGCTCCTGAGAACTGGGCAGCACTGTCCTTTCAGCTTTGCTGTCAGACCAAGCTCAGAGGGATGGAGCAAGCTGACCAGACCACCTACCTACACCTGTGCCATGTGGCTGAGCTGGCCAGAGGAGGGACCTGTTGTGTAATGGGCCCACCGACACCTGCTTAGTGCCACTGCTGTTGACCTGTGGTGCCCCAGCCCAAGCCACTGGGCAGATGGGCCTGAACCTGCCCTGGCTGCAGTGGCTCCATGGTGGTCTGGCCCTTGGAGACGACCCCTGTGTACCTTACCTGGCCTGGACCTTCCTCTTTCCCTCTGCCCACTGAGGCTGCAGGCTGTGGGCCAGACCAGGTGATAACCTGACTGAGCAGACGAGTGTGCTGCCTGGGGCAGGGGCCCAGACCCAACTTGGGCAATCCATGTCTCCCCCAGATGACAACAGGCCAGTCCTCCCCTCCAGTGCTCTCCCCAGGCCAGGGCCTTGCTGGCTCCTGCAGATATACCCAGCACACAGACCCCTCAAGGAAGCTCAAGTACCACAGTGCCCCAGGCCCCAGCAGTGCTCAAAGCCTGACTCGTGTGCCTGCCAGCTGCCCAAGCCACAAGGCTGCAGGAGAGGATGGCACCTGGTAAAAGCTTTGTCCATGGCTGAAATGACTGTGTTCAGCAGTGGGTTGGGCCCTGCTATGGTTTAGATGGGAGTGTCCTCCAAAAGTTTACGTGCAGACACTGCAGGCAGGCTTACCGTGAAGTAACTGGGCTGGGAGAGCCCTGGCACAATCAGTGCACTGATGGCCTGTGGGAACTAGCTGGTGGTAACGGAAGGCACAGGGTGTGGCTGGAGGAGGGGGTCACTGGGGTGTGCCTTTGGGGTGTACATCTTGTGCCTGGTGAGCAGAGCTCTCTCGCTCTCTGCTTCCTGGTGCCATGTCCTGAGCTCCTCCCTCGTCACACCCTTCTGCCATGATGTTCTGCCTCACCTGGGGCCCTGAGGAGTGGAGCCAGCTGACTGAGACCTCTGAAATCAGGAGCTCCCAAATAAACTTTTCCTTCTCTAAAATCAGGTCTTTTGGTCACAACAGCAAAAAAACTGACTGAAACAGGCCTCAAGTTCCTGGGCATAGGGGCCCGTGGTGCTTGGCCTCCACCTACCTCTCGGAAGAAGGCAACGTTTCTCTGCACCTGGTCGCTGCAGTGGGCGTGGGCAGCCTGGATTTCAGGGTAGAAAGAGCCAATCACATAGTCAAGCATCTGGACTCTGATGTCATTCCGTCCCACACTGGGACCTGCACGCCCCGTATGCTCATCAGCAGGCTTAAAAATCTCAAAGGATCCAAACCTGGAGGGAAGACCCAGGTGTTTGGCAATTCAGAGACCCCAGCACCTTGTAAGAAAAATAAAAAAGAAGCAGCTGAGGCCCTGCAGGAAAGCACCCTGGTCAGGCAGCAGGCCACCAGCTCTGAAGGCCAGGTGCACCTGGATCCTGGCTCATTTTCAGGCAGACAGCTCCTACTCTGGCAGCCTGGGGCCCAGGGATGGCCACAGCTTCTCCTGCCCCACTCCAGCATCCCGGCAGGGAGGACAGGGCGGGTTCTAGGCTGCAGGTCCCAGTGGCTCTCAGCAGAAGCCACAGCAGCCAAGGCTGCAGGCAGTTTGTTGTCATACTGGGATTGTTCTGGCAACTAGTGGGCTGAGGCCGAGAGGCTGCGGGTATGGCAGAGACAAAACAGCCTCCAGCAAGCATCATCAGAGCCACCACAAGGCAGACCTGGGCCCTGGTTCCTCCTACTCCCCCGCTGGTCAGAAAGGCCAGAGACCCTCCAGTCTATCTCAGGCATGAGCAGCTGGTGGCTGTTGGGGACCTGGCAGAATGGGAGAACCACAAGGTGAGCCCAGCTCTTGGTTCAGGGAATCAGTTCTGAAGGTGCTAGAAGTCAGGCAGCGAGGTGATGGCAGAGATAAGATGAGGATAATGCTGAGGTTTCTCATGGTCAGAAACAGCTTTACAGATATGGGAAAACCAGCCAGATGCGCTGGCGCACGGCTGTGATCCCAGTGGCTTGCAAGGCTGAGGCAGGAACAAGGCCCGAAGCAACTTAGTGAGACCCTGTTTCTAAACAAAATATAAAAAGGGGCTGGGGATGTGGCTCAGGGGTTGAGTGCCTTTGGCTCAATCAATCCTCAGTACCAAGCAAAACAACCTTCCACAGCACTTGAGAGATTGTGGTGAACTCGTTATAGTTTTCAATAAATACAGATGTTTACATGTTGTTCCCAGCTGTCCTGAGAGGGCCTGAGAGCAGGGAGCACACCTGGTGCTGTGGCTTCTTGAGGACTGTGTGGCCCAGGGCCTGGGGTAGGAAAGCACCAGAAAGGACTCCGGTCACTGAGCAGCTGGACTGCATCTGGACAGGTAAGGATGACCACAAGGACTACAGCACACCCGCTTTTTATCAGCCTTTTTCTTATGTCACTGAGCCCATTTCCTTGGTCAATTTTAGATAGTTCCTTGTCTTACACTCCTAGCAATCTCCTTTTGGACAGCCCCTCCTCCCAGGCACGGTCCTGTAGGGGTCCCTCTGCCCAGCCAGCCCCACCGTCTACCAGGATGGGACAACCAACCTCCTGCACTGAGTCTCTCCTGGGGCATGGAATACCAGTCTGCTGGCTCCTCTGTTCTGCGCGACCTTCTGGCTGCACAAGCGCAGTCTAGGACTCTACAAGCAGGCGTGCAGGCAGGCCCAGAGGACCAGCATTACCTGATGAAGGTGGGAGCCATTCGCAACACAACTGTGCACTTTTCGTGTTTTGGATTACCATCATAGAACACATCACGCACCACCGTGGACTCAGATGTGACGCAGGCCCCAGCCCGTGTGGTGGGAACCCCCAGGTGGAACATGGCCTCACTGCAGAGAAATTCCCGGATGCTCGACCGCAGGACTTTGCGGCCATCGGCCTGTCTGAAATCAAACACAGAGGCCAGTGCCTGTCAGACAGGTGTCCACTTGAGCAAAGACACACCCAAACGACATTCTCAGCCAAATGGTTCTTGTGCAGCTCCAACAGCACTGTGAACAAAGGCCACCTCAGACGATTCCAGACATTGTGTGCCCAGGTATAAGAGCCACACAATCCAGCCCAGTGGAGGACAGAGGAGACCCCACTAGCCCAAAGCACACCCTCAAGCCTGCAGGCTTTACTCACAGAAATGTATTAATTTATCCACAGAAATGTTCTTATTACAATGCACAGATACACACCAGCACTATTTGCAGTACAGAGAAGACTGAATCAGCCCATGAGAAGGTGAGCTTGGAGTCTCCTGCTCATCAGGGTGAGGTGAGCTGCCAGAGATGGGCACCCCAACAGCTCCGCCCCCAGCACCACCAGCAGGGAGGCCAGGCTCCAAGCATACAATGGGCAGAATAGCACATGGGCACACGGTGGCTGCATCTGCTCCTGGTGACAGGCCCGGGAGGTTCTGCCCATCAGCCAGCCAGCCCGAGAACAGGCCACAGCAGCAGAACTGCACTCTGCTCTGGTCAGCCTTGCACGGCTTGAACTCTTGCACTGAGCCTGTTTCTCTTTTAGAAGTAGAGCATAAAAAGGGAAAGCAGGGGCAGCAGCACACACAACACTTGGACGGGCCATGTCTAGGTCATGCTGATCTCCAAGGGCCCTGTCCAGAACCCATACAAACCCACAGTATGCCCAGGGAAGGGCTGTGGTGGTGGTAGTTGGAAACACAGCAAAGGCAGATGTCAAAGAGCAAGCCCACCTGCGAAGGTGAGGAGTGTGGCTTCCACCTCAGCTGGATACTGGGGGAGAGGGTACCACAGGGTGGACTGCTGTCCACAGACATGAGACTGGATGCTGGGCTCAGCCCTAGACTGGTTGGTTCTCGGGGCCAAGGGCCTTAAGGTGCTGGGCAGACCTGGACTCGTGCGGCAGAGGAGGGCTCACTCCAGGCTCAACTAACACTTCTGGAGACCTAGTGGGGCCAGGCAGTGAACCGGGTTGAGGGGTGACGGTGCCCACCTCGGGTGCCTCAGTCTCATCTGCCCCTTACCTGCCATCTCCTGGGCTCAGAGGAACTATGCCAGGGCCTATATCTCCCAGGGCATGCCACCCTCCTAGCTACGGGAGTTGCTCCTTAGCCCAGCAAGACGCCTCAAGGTTGCCCAGAAGCCAGCACAGTCCAGCTCACCTGGAATCTGATAAAACCAGCCACGTGTCCTGTGAGCCCTGTGGCTTGGGCTGCTGTGAGTCTTGTGTTGGATTTTCATACTGTGGTTCTGGCTTTTGCTTTGTGAACCTTGTCCTGGGCAAGTAGGCACACTGCCTTGCTTTGGGACCGAAGCCCAGGTATTGACTTTCCTGAGCTGGCCAGTAGAGGCCTGTCCTGGAACCCCAACAGCCACAGTAGGCAGGGGTGAGAACAACCTACCTTCCCCTCAAAGTCACACCTAGAGGCTCACAACCACCATGGGCCTCAGCCTCATCTAGAACTGCTGAGGCCACAGAAGGGTAGGCCGAGCCTGAGCAAGGGTCCAAAGACCCCCTTCCTCTTAAAGGAAAATGTTTTAGAAGCTATGCTAGCACACACCCAGGTCCCTGTTATTTGGAGGCCAAGGCAGGACAACCGCAAATCTGGGGCCAGCCTGGGCAACTTAGCCAAAGTATTGTACCATACCTCAAGTCTTGGAACACTGAATAAACCCCCACAAGTCTCTAAACATAAAAAGCATTTTCTGGGGCTGGGGCTCAGTGGTGGGCACTTGCCTAGCATGTGTGAGGCACTGGGTTCAATCCTCAGCACCACATGTAAATAAATAAAAAATAAAGATACAGCTATCTATTTTAAAGCATTTTCTGAGGCAGGGCGGGAGAACATCTCACCGGCAGCACTAGCAAAGAAAAAAAAAGCACCCTCCAACAGGAACCTGATTTATTTCACAAGCTGGTCTTTATAACCGATAAAGACGAAGCATCATCAGGACGAAAGCATGAACTTCAAAGAGGCTCAGGAAGAGGTCTCTGGACACTGTCCACAAGATGCCTGTAAGCAGGTTGCTGGGGACCATGCACAGCTCAGTGAACGTGCCAGAGCTAAAAGGCTGCAACCTGGAGATGAGGACGAGCCAGTCATTCTGAGGACTGGCCTGGGAGATGAAGAGGGAGGGTGCTTTGAGCTGCTGGACATGTCAGTGGCTAGAAAGAGAAGGGGTGAAAGCCTCAGATCTGGAATGTTTGACCACTGAACATAAAATGCAGGTTACGTCTGTTTTTAAGTCACTGAACAAGCACAGAGTATGAGCAAATACGTGAACGGCAGCCTGGCACAGTGGCACACACCTCTAATCCCCGTTACAGTGGCTCAGGAGGCTGAGGCAGGAGGATTTAGAGTTCAGGACCAGCCTGGTCAACTCAGTGAAATCTGGTCTCTAAACAAAATATAAAAAATGGCTGAGGATGTGGCTCAGTGAACAAGGCCCCTTGGGCTCAATCCCTGGTTCACACACAAAAAAAGCCCGTGAACTGCAGTGAAAAGCAGCACAGCAGAACCGGTGCTGGGGTGTCTAGGAGGCAGGCCAGCCATGGGGATAGGCTGCTTCCGACCACCTGTGTGCCTCCACAGGGTGACCAGAAAGGGCCGGCCCAGGAGAAGGCACACAGGGAAGGTGGGTCTGAAGAGCTTCTGTCCCCCAGAGGGTAGGGTGAGCCCACAGGGGCCTCTGAAGGAACACCAGCTGAGATGCTGCGGGGAGGGAGGCCGCCCAGGTGGCACTGGAGGGAGGAGCACGGGCCTGGGAAGCCGGGTAAACATGAGCGTCACGACAGTAATTCGTGGAACTGGCTCTAAAGTCCTCTGCGTGTCATGAGGACAGCGTGGATGGCCATCAGTACTGTGTTCTTAACGGAAAGACGCTTCATCCGACAGAAGGGGCAGTGGGACCGCCCCGCACCGCCAGTCAGCAGGAGCCCAGGCAGAGCCTGGGGCAGCTCTGTCCCTGGTCCCTTCGCCAGGACACGCTACCCACCACGACATCCTTCCAAGATCAGGGCTGGCCCAACTCAGGAGGACACGAGCACGTCCCACCCGCCTCACTGAAGGGCGCGGGCGCGGCCGAGGGTCACCCGCCTCCCCGAGCCCCCGCGCACCTGGAGAAGGGCGTGGGGCCGGCGCCCTTGAGCTGCAGCTCCCAGCGCTCGCCGGCCGCCGTGCACACCTCGCCCAGGTACATGGCGGCGCCATCGCCCAGCTGCCCCGCGAACTGCCCGAACTGGTGCCCGCAGTAGCAGTGCGCGGCCGGCTCGGCGCCGGGCAGCAGCGCGTTGCCGCTGAAGAAGAGCGCGGCCTCGGCCTCCGCCTCGGCCTCGCGCCCGGCGGCCTCCAGCCCCAGCAGCGCCAGCGCCGACCCCGACAGCGCCACGACGCGCGGCTGCTGCAGCGGAGCGGGGCGCGCGCGGCTGAAGCAGGCCCCGGGCACGAGCCGCGGCGCAGACGGGGCGCCCTCGGGGCCCGGCGGCGGCGTCTCCACCGGCAGCAGGCGCAGAGCACGGTTGTCGAAGCGCAGCCCCGCCAGCCAGCGCGGTGCGGGCTCCATGGCGGCGGCCCAGGCCGAGCAGGGCGCGGGCGGCGGGCGGCCCAGAGGCAGCGACCAGACACCGGCGACTGCGAGCGAGGCTAGACGGGCAGCCCGGAGCGAGGCCATCCGCCGAGCCGCGCCGCCCGCCGGAAGCCCCACTGTCCCGGTCGGAAGTCCCGCCCCGCGTGACGCCCTTTCGCTGGGGGGCGGTGTCCGCAGCCGCGCCTGCGCAGGCCGCACCCCCCAGGATTGGCTCTGATTGGCTGGCTCGTCCATCTTTCTGCCACCGCGGGGTGCCAGTCGCCAATCGCCCTCGAGGGCCGGGGTCGAGCTCTAGTCTGCAGTGGCCGCGGCTGGCTCCCTGAGTACCTGACTTGTAGGTCCCTGAAGTTGCGACCCGGTGACATATGACAGACCAGACTGCTCCGAGTGCGCTGACATGCTGAGTGACGTCCCCAAGACCACAGGGGCACTTCCAAGTCGGGGCGAAGCCAAAATCAGCCCCAGCCTCGCGCTGGGCTGCGGGGCTCACCTGGCACGAGCGGAGGAGACAGAGACCCTCGTTTTTCAGGGCTCCAGTGGCAGGAATGGCTGGACATTGAGGCCGCATCTGGAAGTGTTCCGTGGGCCCCAGGTGGGAGCAGGCCACCTGTACCTTCGCATGGGAACAATTCTGGGCCAGCGAGAGCAAGGCCAAAGTGAAGCGTCAAAGGCCACGGCCAGGGGCCATGCCGGTCCTGGGCCCACTGGGAGCCTGGGTCCGCAGACATACATGAGTGCTGGCTCCTCTTCCCCGCAGTGCTTCCTCATAAGCACCTTGCCTCACCCTTTCTCCCCCTGTCTGTCTGTGTGTCTCAGTCACATGCCGTCTGAGAGGGAAGGCATCCTGATGATGGGGTGCCAGGTCCCCCAGAATGGGGCTGGGGCCCCAGAGGAGCCACCTGTGACACCCACAGGTCCAGATCCTCCTGTCAAGCTTAGCTCTCCAGGTGAGGAGTTTGAGCAGGTGCTAAAGGATGACAGAAGGTTCAGACAAGCTTGTGGTGTCCCCCTTTCTAAGCTCCTACCCAACCTGGTCCCAAAGAAAAATCTGAGACCTTGAGCTGGGTTCAGGGACACTAGACAAAGGTACATGGTCCCTCCTGGCTGCAACCAGTCTTTGTTCCATTTCTGTCCCCCACCTCATTCTACACTTCAAGGAACTGGAACTTTCTCTTGGAGCCACAGCATGGGCTTCTGAGACCCCATGTGACCCCAGCTTGCCCCTGTGGGATTGGGTGACCATGAGTGACCCGCTTACTTTCTGCATGGGGTGGAGAGTTATGTGGATGAAGAGACAAAGTAGTTAGTTTGTGCTGAATGGGCATCCTGTCCAGCATTGGACAGTAGCCCTGATCTTTGAGTACCCCAGCTGGGCCTATCTGGGGTCTTCCCACCAGGCCTGCCATTGGAGCCACTGTCTCCAGTTTCCAGTATCCTTTGTCACTGCCCTAGGAGACAGGGCCATAGCTTAGTGTCACCCCTTCCTCTTCCCAGGCCCTGGGTGCTACTGAACCATCCTGCCCGGCTCCCTGTCTCATCCACATTCGGCTGAGACTGGGTTTGGGGAGTTCATGAATATTATTAGGCTGTGTGACCTGCTAGCCTGAGGGGACACATGGTAGGTATTAAGGGTTTCAACAGGTCAGCACAGAAGAGCTGTGGCCCTTCTCAGCCTTGGTGGCTTTGCCTCTGGCTACACCGTTGAACTGCATGGCCTTCTTCAAGAAGCCCTCCTGAGTGTCTGCAAGCAGTCCAGGGTCCAAGGGGCTGGGCAGGATAGGAGCTGGCTGCCCCTCACCCCATACCAGCACAGAAGACGCAGCAGAGAGGGGCTTGAACTTAATGCATGAGTCTTCACCTGCCTAGGCCCAGTGGGGCACTGATATCTCATAGGACTGTGCAAGCACACAACAGATTGGGGTGCAGGGCCCATCCCGTCTCTCCTACACCCCATCACTGCCTGCTGTCCAGCACAGGCTGGAGGCAGCCTGGTGAGACCCTGGCCATGGCCTGTTGATTCCTGCCTGGCCTCATTTGCTTTATTACCGGCCTGTGCCTGGTTAATCTTGGCGGTAGCTAGCAAAGTCTCCAGTTTTGTTCTGGAAGGGTCTTGATCTGGTATGCTGAAGGCGCTGCCCACCTGGCTGTCAGCCTGTCCTGAGCCCTGGAACCATATCCCCTGGATGGTATGGGCAGCCCCTCTCTGTGTGTTTCCATGGCCTTCCCAGTCCCAAGGTGCTCAGAGCTGCTTCACTACATGGGACCCCCAGGGCAAAGTCCTCAGGGCAGAGGTACTGGGAAATCTGGGACCTCTGGGCTGGGGACCTCTCTCCCCCCAACCCTCATTCCTAGCCTGTAGGAGCTTCTCCGCAAAGCAGGAGAGTCCTCCTGGGAGCAGGGGAGGTGGACTGGAGAGCCCCCTGCAGTCCCAGGTGCTCACCAATGTTTCTTGAGTGCTGGCCAAGGTTAGCGGGGGAGCTGACCCTCCTTGCCAGCATGGAAGCTGTTATAGTAGGCTGGGCCCAGGTATGAGGCTGTCCATGTCCTGCAGGCCCACAGCCAACTAGGACTGCAGACCCAGCTGGAGGTCAGGGCTCAGACATGCTTCAGCCCCAGCTAGTGATGGTCTGAGGAGTGGGTGCCAAGGTTCAGGTCAGCAGCTCCCAGCCACATCTTGTTTCTGCTTGACCTAATCTAGAGGCCCCACTCCCCTCCCCTGTGTTCTGTGGAGATCCAAGTTGCAGTCCCTAGGACAAGACTCAGGCCCTTGCCCATGACCAGTACAATCCTCCTGTCCTCTGAAGCTCTGTTTGTACTCCCTGCCAGGACCTCTCAGAGTCCAGGGATTCTTTCTGCCCCAGTGTCAACTCTGAATCACCATCTAGACACCACCCTCGTGTGTTGCAGAGAAACTGGCAGGAGCCTTAGCAGCCCCATGCAGCCTACCCCTCTCTGACAGCCACATTCCCCTAAGTATTTATTTAGGTACTGGAGATTGAACCCAGGGGTATTTCATCAGTGAGCACATCCCCAGTCCTTTTTGTGTTTTGAGATAGGATCTCACTAAGTTGTTCATGCTGGCCTGGAACTTCCAATCGTGCCTTGGCCCAAGTCACTAGGATTCACAGGTATTTATCTGAAAAACATATACCCCGTTGTTTTTTTCCCACTTATCAATGTAGTATAAACACATATTGTAATAGAAATCTGGATTTTCAAAAATAGGATGAAGAGGGCTGCAGTTGTGGCTCAGTAGTGGAGCGCTTGCTTGCCTAGCATGTGTGAGGCCCTGGGTTCCATTCTCAGCACCACATAAAATTAATAAAGGTATTGTGTCTATCTACAACTAAAATAACAACAATTTAAAAAATTAGGGTGAAGATCCACAGTCTGTCAGATGCAGCTGCTACCCAGTGTACTGACGGCGCTCTGAAGTTGCACCCAAGTCTCTACCACCCAGGGACTCAGAAGCCAAACCTACATTCTGCCCAGCACCTATGGAGTGAACAGCACTCAGTGAACACCTCTGTGCCTTCAGGGGGTGGGCTGGAGCCCCACTGGTAAAGCACAGCCCACCTTCCCTGCCTCTTTCCACCCATGTGTATTAGCATCTCACCCTTGGGCTCAAAGCACTGGTGGGTCCCTACCCCAGGCTGTAGTACAGTGTGTGGGTGGCTGCTCACCTGGAAGGGGCACTGGTCCCCTTGGGCTGGATGGTGTACCTGCCACGGCAGGCCCTGGGGTTATCCACCCAGATCTGAGGGAAGTTCCTCCCAGGATGGGGCTGAGCTGGCTCAGCAGAAACTTCCTCACCTTGTCCCAGCAATCAGTCAGCCACCATTCCCATCTATCTGAAGCAGCTGGCCAGGGCTTCAGTCCTGTAATCCTCCCACTGTGCATTGACACCTGTCTCTGACACCCAACATGAGCCCTACTGGCTGCCTGTGGGGGTTTACCTTGCTTAGAAAGGGGGACACACCAGACCCTCCTGCATGAGCCTAAAGCAGCCTGTTGTGTGGATGTCCTGACCTGTCCCCAGTATTCTTGGGCAGGAACCAGGCAGGTCCTGGAAGCAGGAAGCAGTCTTGACACTGAGTGTGGGTGATGGGTCAGAAGCCACCTGGCTGAGTGGGTGCACGCAGGCTAGAAAGACCTGTAGAGGGGCCCAGCTGGTGCCTGACCTCTCATCCCTCATGCCCCACCCAGCCAGACCTTGGGGTTTCAGCAGCACCACCTGGGGCCTGTGGAGAGAAGACCTGGTCAGGCATAGGCGTGGCATCCCTAAAGCCCCTGCCCACCTCTGGGCTAGTGAGGCCCACCTGCTGGTACCATGGAACTCATGCAGGCCAGAGAGGACAGTAAGACCCAGCCTGGGGCATCCAGTCAAGCTTCCTAGGGAACAGACGTGGGGAAGAGGCCACCCAGCACCCACAGCCAAGCCCTCTGCATTCCGGCCTCCTCCGTCCCCATTCACTGTGGGTCTCTTTTTGAGTAGGTTCATGCTGTTGGTCCCCACTGGGCCTCCTCCCCTCATGTGTGCAAGTCTGTACTGGGAGGTATGAAGGGACCCTGAGCAGGCTGTCTTGGCTGGGCCCGGTCTACCTTTCTGGGTGGAGGCCTTTGCTAAATACACGTAGGTGCCAGAACTGTGTCCTCCGTTAAGGTGGATGGCACATTCCCCAGGCCTCAGGCAGTGCCCTCAGCATCCTGCAGGCCCAGGGGGTGGGCATGGGAGGCCAGGACCTCCCTGTGCCTTCACCTGAGCCCCACTTCCACACACTTCACAAAGCAGGAGCTTCCAAAATTAGAATTTATTTCAATTTCTAAGGGAACAAATCCACAAACATGAGACAGGAAGACACAGCCCAGCCAGCTTGGCAGTCCCTGTCCAGCTCAAAATGGGTGGGTTTTACCTGATTCAGCTGACAGTCAACACAGGACAAATGACCCTGGGCCCTGATTGGGGAGTTGTACAGATGCTGGCCACAGCTGACCAGGAGCGCTGCATGGCACAGGCTGACACACAGACTGGGTGTCCACCAAGAGTCAAGGTGGCCCAGGTACCCCCACTGGATGCAGACAGCAGGTTCAAGGCCCTCCTGACCTCAAGGAGGGTGGACCTAGACAGCAACCTCACACCTGACGCAGCCCTGGCCTGTGCCAGCCTTCAGGTACAGCCCCCAGAGGGCTGGGTTGGACCCCAAGCTGACCCAACGTGCACACGCCCACTCAGATCAGAGACACAAAGGAAGCCTTCCTCTTTGTCCCAGCTGGTTTTAAGGCTTGTATTTCCTGACATTTGCTCCAGTTTTTGTTTTTCTTTGAAGCTAAAATTACCTGAGTGAAAAATTTTTAGACATTAAAAAAAAAACCCAAACACAGAATCTCTGTAGGCAGAGATTGCAGCCAGGGCACATCCAGGTCAGCAAATCTCCCGCGGAGCTGCCAGTACACAGCGGTGTGGGGTGACCGGCCCTTGCCAAACCGGCCGGCCCTAAACCCACCGGGAGACGCACTTGGGACCAGACGCTCCTGCCAGCTGCAGCACAAGGCACAGTGAGGTAGGTACAGTCAGCAGCTCACCGGGCCCAGCCCAGGGGGACGGGTCTTGTGCACCTGGCACCTCCCATCCCGCCCCCGGAGCTGGCCTGGGTGCTGAAGCCCATGGACAGCCCCTGCGGTGTGGAGGGGGCTGCTGGGAGGCCCGAGCTCAGATGATTCAATAATCTTTTATTTGGTGGGCAGGGACTGGGGAGGGCAGCGAGGCTTGGCCTGGACCCCCATGGGGGGTGGCTTTAATGCACCTGCACCCAAGACGACTCCAGGGCGGTGCCGGCTTCTCGTCTCCCCCGCGGGCTGCCTACTGGCGCGGCCGGGCCTCAGACGCCCTCTGGAGGCAGTACTGCGTAGCGGGCAGCGACAGGACCAGGCTCACGGTGCGGCGGCCCATCCAGTACAGGCCGTAGCCCAGCAGGCCGAAGAAGGCGGCCTTCAAGGCCAGCCTGGACACTCTGCCCGAGATGGACGGCGGGGGGATGCTGGGGGAGGAAGGGGGGGCTGGGCCTGGCTGGGGCACACGCCCCCCAGCCCCAGCCCCCCACGTGTGGGCGCCACCGAGCATTGGGGGACCCGGCGTGGCCTCCGCTGGGGGCTGCAGGGACGGGCCTGGGCACTCACGTCATGATCTCCTGGATGTTGAGGTCGGTGCTCCAGTTCTTCTCGATGCCGGGCACATGGCCCATGCCCACGACGCCCACGACCACGGAAGGGACACACTTCCTAGGCTCAGCTGTGGGGGAGGGCGGAGGTCAGCTGCAGCGCGGGAATACTGCATCCCAGGGAGCCCCCGCCCGGCCCTCCCGCCACCTTCAGAGGCGCGTGGCAGCTCAAGGCGCCGGGCGGCCTGCCGCAGCGCGTGGGTCAGGTAGACGTCGCGCTCCGCGACGATGGTGCGGTGCAGGTCAGGGAACTCCCCGATCATCTCGGCCATCATCTGCTCCAGCAGGTCCTTCTGCTTGCAGCGCTCCACATCGTCCTTGCTAGGGGCAGAGGGCACGCTGCCAGCCCGCAGAGATAGGCCAGCGGAGGCTGGTCCTGCTGGCCCAGGGCAGGGACCACCACATTGTTTACTTGGGGTTTATGGTGGGAGGAGGTTGGGGGTCCTTGTGGGAGGAGGCTCAGCTGGAAGAGGAGGCAGGGACAGCTGCTGGACATGTACATGGAGGGCCAGGTGGGCTGCCCTACCTGATTGGGTCTGACAGGAAGCACAGGCCCCAGGCCAGCTTGACCTTCTGCCAGAAGGAGAGTGCAGCGATGGCCCTCTTGAAGGTGACTGGGATGGGTCGGTCACCCAGGTGGAACTTGCAGAAAGGCACCTTACTTGCCTGGAGCAGAGGCTGAGTGTCAGGACTCATGGGTGCAGCAGCTCCCCGATCCCTTGCAGGCCAGGCCTGGTACCCACCTCCTTGAAGGCCTCCCTGAACTCTCCGCCAGGGGCCATGCCCAGTTGCTCTGTGATGTGGGCAGACACCTTCAGCAGCAGCATCTGCATGAGCCCAGACATGAGTCCGTTCTGCAGGGAGAGGCCTTATGTTAGCAGGTGGCGCCCAGAGGGAGGGAGGTAGGGCAGTGCCCAACACCCTTGGGCTCCTTCCACACTCAAGGGGAGGCTGCCCTGGCATGTAAGGAGGGTCCAGGTGGGTACCAGAGCAGAGGCATCCTGGCCTCAACAGCCACCTTTCAAACACATTTTCTTTCTGGACATTTTCTTTCTTTATAGGACAGTCAAGGCTTTGGCAAGGAGCCAGCTCACAGTCAGATGGCCTGACCATGTGTGTGAGACACAGGCTGATCCTGGGCAAACAGTGATGTTCAGGGTCTCCAAGAGGCTGCCTCACTGCTCGCCACACCTCCTGCCAAGGCCAATACGAATGGCACTATGGTCACCTGGTAGGCCATGTTCACACAGATCACAGCCCAGGCTGCCTCTGGGTCTGGCCAGACCAGTGGGCTCGAGGCAGTTGGGTACACTTAGGAGATCCCCTACCACCCCGAAAATGGCAGGACCATGAGGCTCTGGTCCAAGCCTACTGCCCTGGGTGGATTCTACCCATGAGCTGCTGGTAGACTGTCCACATCCCAGCAAGGTTGGCCTTTGACCCCTGGAAGGTACCTGGAGCCCTGGGGATGTTCTGCTGACAGGAGTGTCCTTGCTTACCTGGGGCTCAGGCCACACCAGGCGGTCCAGGCTAACCACGAGACTCACAGGAATCTAGACCACATGGTACCAATCTGACCTCCAGAGAGGTTGAAGGCTGAGCCCCCCAAATGCTCTGGACACCAGGGCACAGGAGGCCCTCCATCCCGTCAGCAACATGTTTGTGTTGTCACATTGTAGCTGGGGAGACTGAGTGCTCAGACTCCCTACAGGACTGAGGTGTAGCTGCTGCTGGTGTCTCCCAGACCTGACTCATGCCTCTTTCCTCTGTGCCCCTTTACCTGTGCCCAGCTGCAGCTATGTGCTTCCCAGCAGATTACTGACCCTCTCTCTGGGGGTGGGATGGGTGCTAATGATCCCTGGCTGGAGAGGGAGCCACCTCTCTTAAGATGGCCTGTGAAGGTCCGCTGTGACTTCCCTCACTTGGGGGGCACCAGGTGAACAGCAGGCCAAGCTGTCTGGGATACCCCTCCAGTGCAAGCTGGCTGCAGCTGGGTGTATGGTGCTGGGCTGCCCCCAAGACACACACACACACGAATGAGAAGCATGGCCGGATGAGGGCCATGTAGCCACAAGGTGGGCACAGACAGGCCAGATGCTGCTGAGATCCTGACATCAGGAATCTTTGCCTTAGGGTCAGATCATCATCTACCTTGTCCTTCCTCATCTGAAACTTGATAGAAATGCCCCCTCCCCTCCACAGCCAAGGTGGAGGGTCAGAGTAGGCTGGGTGCTGATCAGAAGCCAGGATGCAATACACTTGGGACCCTGGCCCTGAGCCCAACACCTTCTCTGCAGGGAACAGGGCAGCCCCGCATCCCCACGTAAACCTGGGAGGCCTCACCCACCACCTGCCTGCGCACCTGCCTCACAGCCTGCTGCAGCTTCTCTAGGCTGACCTCCCGGGCCTCACGCAGCAGCGTCCTCTCATCCATCTTCAGCATGGACACACGGTATTGGCAGAGCTCCACCACCACCACATCAGGCTGCACCTCCCGGATGGTCTGCAAGGTGGGTCACCTCTCTCCTAGATACATGCTGGCCACCATAGGGCAGGGCCCACACCCAGACCAAGCCCCCTCCCTCCCGGAGGTGGCCAGGAAGGCACTAGCCTGGTGCCAACAACTGTGCTGCGGGGGACAGTTTACTTCTTTAAGCAACAAATAAAGTCATGGGGCTGTAGCTCAGTGGCAGACTGCTTCTCTAGCATGCGTGAAGCACTGGGTTAGATCCTCAGCACCACATAAAGATAAACAAGTAAAATAAAGGCATTCTGTCTATTTACAACCAAAAAAAATTAAAAAACAAATAAAAATAAAGTCATGAAGCAGGTGGGCTTCTAAGGGAAGAAAGCACAGGGCCACAGTGAGAGTCCACCTTCTAGTGACTGACCACGTCGAAACAGAAACTTCTACTGCAGTCCTGGGGCTCAGCCCACCCAGACCTGCATCCAGGCCGGTGGGGGTGGCCCTGGAGAACAGGCCAGGGCAAATGGCGAACAGAGGTGGTACTGACCTTCACAACATCCCGCTTGCTGTCATCACTGAAGTGGGCAGTGCCCACCACATACACCCGGCTCCCGTCCTCAGCCACCAGCTGGGTCACAGTGCGAGGAAGGTTGGGCTGCTCTCGCCGCCGTTTCAGCTTCATCTCCAGGAGCAGGTTGAAGGCATCCACGTCAGCTGCACCAACAGCAAAGGCCACAGTGGGATGAAGCCAGCACTGCAGGCAAGTGTGTGTGTGTGTGTGTGTGGGGGGGGCAAGCCTCCTGGGCACATCTACCCATGGCTGCTCCTGTGACTGTGTGGGCATCTAGGCTACATCTGTCCCTCATCCCACCCAGGCTGCTGCAAGGGATCACCCAGGGCAGGTGACAGCAAGGGGACCAAGTGTCCCAGCCACTGCTCAACTCCAACTAGGGCTGGATTGGGTAAAGGACAGGGGCTCCGAGCAGGCAGAACTGGGGCACAGCAAGAAGGGGCTCCTGATGCACTCAAGAGCTCCTTCCACTCCCTGGTGGGCCAGGGATGCCTGCAGCTCTGCCAGGCTCTCAGCAGTAGCCAGGCCAGCTGCCTCCCCCAGCCTAGGGGCCCACCCCAGGAAATGTGCCAGGATGCAAGGGAAGACGTACACAGGTTCTGGGGTTCTCCGGAAAGCACCCTGGGCACTGACCCCGAGGCCCCTGATGTCAGGACGGGCTCCCCATCAGCCTGTGGGTGGAGGGAGAGTTCCAAGCTGGGTGATCATGTTCCCTGAACTCTGGCCTCCCAGATCAGGCTGACCTCTGGCCTCCCAGATCAGGCTGACCTCTGCCACTGAAGGCCACCCCCAGGCCAGCCTGTTACAGGGACCTTCCCCTTGGGGGTTTTCCTGCTGGACTCTAGAAAACCCAGTGACTGTGCCAGGTTCTTTGCAGAGAAACAGCTGGAGTGACAGAGGCCACACTGGGGTGGGCACCGAGCTGAGCAGCAGCAGCACAAATGCTGCAGACCCCAGGGTTGTTCAAGAAGCGCCCAGCAACCCCCCTCACCTCCTGAGGTGGCTGCTCCTCCACCTCCATGTCTGGGACTTGGCTTCCTGACCGATGGACGCCTGAGGAGATAGGACATGGTCCTCACAGAGGCCCCAGGACAGGGCTCAGGGCTCTTGGCACAATGGCGCTGGAGTAGGACCTGAGGCTTCCCACCTTGACACTGGCTACTGAAGTCTAGGGTCTTTTTGGGTGGGGCCTGGCTGGGGAGAGGCCGGCAGCCTTGATGAACAAAACAAAAATAGCAAGCAGGGCAGGCACACAGGAGACCCCGCCACCCCCAGCACTGAGAGCAAGCGGGAGTGGATCAGGTCAGGTAGTACCAAACTCCTGAAGTCCATTTCAGGACACAGCAATGTGGTAATCACTGCAAAGAAACCCTCCATCTCTTTTAGTAATGGCAGTGCGGGTGGTGACAATAGTACGGCTGTCCGTCAGACAGTTATCATCCTTAGATTACCATTTCTTCAGTTTAAGACAAACACAATGCAGAAGAACCTGCCTTAGAAATGCTGACAAGGGACCTCGTGTGGTGGCACACACCTGTAATACCAGCAACTTGGGAGGCTGAGGTATAAGGACTGCAATGGGCAACTTAGGGAAGCCCTGTCTCAAAAAAAAAAAAAAGACTGAGGAGGCAGAGCACCCATGAGTTCAATCCCAAGTACCCTGCCACTCCCACAAAAAAGAATGCTGACAAGGCCTAGATTGGTGCCACATCACGGTTTCACACTGTGTCCCTCAGAAAGGTACCAGGAGCTCTGGGAATGAGGGGCTGGAATGTCAGACAGCACAGAGGGACAAGCAGAACACCAGTCAGACCCATGCCTGAGGTGACTGAGGCCATGGTGGAGACCAGTGTCATGCTGAGTGCTGGCCACATGCCCTGTCCCTTCGTGTGGCTCTTCCTGGACCTGCTCAGTGGACTTCATGCACCACCTGGCAGAGCTATTAAAATCTCCAAGTGTCTTCCGCTCATAGTGCTGCAGGAGCTGAGAACTGACGTGGCAGGGACACCTGGGACACAGTCACAGGCAGAGGCCGCAAGGCTCACACCGCGGCACACTGCCAGGGAAAAGACTCAGGCAAGTTGGCGAGGGCAGTGCAGAGCTGAGTTTGGGCCCCAGCTTGCGAAAACTGTTTAAATAAGCTCTTTCCACTGGAGAAATCTGGCCACTAGGTGTTGTAATGCTCAGGAACCAGAACATTCCACTGTGCTGTCAGCTGCAGCAGGAAGCATGGTTCCACAGTTCTGTCTCCAGACATGCCTATGTGTCAGAAGTGTGTGCCGAGGGGAATGTGCCTCAGAGGCCACGCGGGGGCAGGTGCTGGTGGACAAGGCTCCAGCCCGCAGATGCTGGGATCCTCTGCGCTGTCATAAGCTTCTCAGAGGTCTCATGACAAAGAAGAAATGAGCAGCGAATGGACACAGTGCTCTCCCAAGCTCTTCCCCTTGGCACACTAGGGCTACCCCACTGTGGTAAGCACCAACAGAGAGCTCCGTGGCACCTGGCTGAACTGCTGAGCCAGCACAGCACCTCTGAGCTCAACTCCTCATCTGCAACAGGCAGGACTCGGTGAAGCACCTGGGTGGACAGGGTTCTCTCTAGATGTAACTGAATACCTGATGTGGTGTCCAGGAACACAGACCTGCCCTGGAGCTGAACAAGAGGAAGAAGGCCATTCTAAGCATGGCTGGGCCTCCTGGAAGAGGAACTGCCATGGAGAAAGGGGCAGCAGAGGGCAGGGCAGGAAGCTACTCGGGCCAGGGTGGAGGAAGTTCAGTTGAGACTAAGGGAGACAGACCCCAGGCTGGCCTCTGAAACCTAGTCCTCGGGTCCCTTGAAACCACTAGTCACTGTATGAGAGGGGAGTCCACACCACTGCATAGCTGTGTGCCACTCCCCTGCACCTGGGCTTTCAAGCCTGGAAGCTGCCTTAGCCTGTGGGTGTTATCAGGGTCAGCTCGTCTGGGAAGGACCATTGTTGGCTCTGGGTCTGTGCACATCTAAGGATTCTGCCAGACTGTACAGGCCTTGGCTCATCTGAGCCTCACCCCTAGGGACCTCCTCCTTCCCTTCTTTAAAGTGCTCCATCTATTCAAAGCACTGACCAAAACGCAGAAGGCAGAAGTGGCAGGAGGATTGGGGGAGCCTGCCTTCCAGGGCAGTGTGGCTAGCTGGAACAGTTAGAGCTGGGGGGAGAAGACCCCTCAGCTCCAGAGGAGCAGCTCAATGGGGAAATGGGAGATGATCATCCTTAATCCATCTTAATACGCGGAAGTAAACAGTTCTTATCTATCAGCAGAACAAGGTTGCCAAAGCATGAAGGAAAAAAACTTCTTTAAAAAAAAAAAACAAAAAAAAAAACACCCTTTGCAGCTGGGCGGGAGGACGTGGCACCACCAGCGAATGGGAGGGGACCACGTTGCCTCAGCCTGCCCTGCCCTCCCACGGGTGTGGCAGACAAGTCTGTGGTCAGCCTGCCCAGGGCACGCCTGAGACTGAGGAGGACAGTTCGGCCTCTAGGGTTGGAGGAATGACTCCAGGGCTGCTCTGGAGAGGCCCAGGACTGCAGCAGGAATGGGTCTTGCCTTGTTCTCATAGGGGCTGTGGGTCACAGGAGCCTGTCTGGCCAGGAGCCAAGCCTTAAGCCCCATGATGACCAAGCTACAGAAATGCAGCACCAGGACCACTGAGGCTCCCAGCCCTAGCCCCTGCAGCCACCCACCAAGGGCAGTACTGCCCAGCGTGGGACAGTTAAGCAGGAAGGCTACAGGCGCAAGGTCTGTGAGTCTGAGCTTCTCTCTCTGATGTGAACACACACACACTTCCCCAAACTCTGGTTTCCATACTCTCAGGTGTGATTTCAGCAGGTTGCTGTGCTCCCCTATCAGCCACCATATCTCTAGTGGGGAGCAGAGCCTGGCTTCCACTTTCCTGTGCTTGCTGTCCTTTTGAGACAGGTTCCAGTCCTCCCTGGAGCCCAGCAGACCACTTGCTGCTACCCTCAGGGGAGATAAATGCCTCCTCTTCTCCCCAATTCCGCGGCAGCTTGCAGGCAGTTTCCGGCCCTGTTCCTGGCCACACCGCCAGGCTACTGTGCTGGGTGGGACTTCGTCGGTCAGATGTCCCCAGCCAGCTCTCCCTACAGAGCAGGACTGGGGTGGGAGATGGACACGGGGTGGGAGAAGCCTCCTGCGAGACTCCCAGAAAAGCAGCCTCTGATCGAGAGCTCGACAGCCTGTGTCGCCCAGAGAGGGCCATCGGCTTCAAGGGCAGGTAAGGCGGCTCTGCAACCCTGCGGCGCTGCAACCCTGCGCCCCAGGTCGGAGTAACAGGATCCAGGGTGGGACGCAACTGCCCACGCGGCTGCCGGCTGCAGTGCGTGGCCACACCTACCGCACTGCCCACCGCACGGCCTGGCAGCTGTCCCTCCCGGTCCCATTACTAGGAACGGAACCGCGTCCTCCCGAAACCCACACGCTCAAGTCCTACCGCGGAGACGGACGCCTGTTAGGGGCAGGGCCTTCGGGGAGCCCCGGAGGGCGGGACCCCACGTGGGGCTGGAGCCCCGGCGCCGTCAGACCCGAGCCCCGGCGCCGGGCCGCCCAGCGCCGGGGCTCGGGCTCCAGCCTCCAGCCTCCAGCCTCGGACGGCAACAAACGCCGCCGGCTGAGGTCCCGCCCCACCGTCCTGCCGGGGCCCCGCGCCCTCGGACACCCAGGCCCGCCGGGCTCCCCGCGCGGGCGGCCCGGGAGGCGCCTCCGGCCCGCGGCCGCCCGGCCCCTCGGCGGCCCCTCGCAGGCAGGCCCGGGAGCCGGGCTCGGCCGGGGCAGCCCGCGCCCGCGAGGCGCCGCACTCCGCCCGGGGGCCCGACGCGCGCGGGGGCCGCAGACTGCGCCCGCCGCCCCGCCCGCCCGGCCGGCCGCCGCGTACCAAGCAGTCGGCGGCGCTCCGCAGCCGCCTCATGCGCGCCGCCGGACGGGCCCGGGCGCGCGGCACGCCGGGAAGCTCCCAGGGGCCCGCGCGCCGCCCGCCCGCGCTCCCGCCTCCCGGGCGCACGCCGCGCCCCCGGGTCCTAGCGCGCCCGTCTCCCCAGCGCACGCCGCGATCCTCCCCGCGACCCCGGGTCCTAGCGCTCCCGTCTCCCGAGCGCATGCCCCGGTCCTCCCCGCGTCCTAGTGCGCCCTGCCGCCTGGCATTTCGCCCTCTAGCGCACGCCACAACCTCACGTCCCACGTCCCCGGGGCCTAGCGCGCACCGCTAGGTGTCCCCGTTCTCTTATCGCGCGGCCTCGCCAGGCTCTGAAGAGCCGGCGCCTTTGCCAGGTCTGTGCAATGGGGCACTGTCCACTGGGCGTCCACCTGACGGCTTGGGCTCAGTGACTTTGGAACCGAAGCGTTCTGTGAGCCGTTAATGGGACAGGAAAGAGACTTGATCGCGGGGGTGAGGTCTCGCGCCCACGAGGCCTCCACCCGGCCTCTTGGGACCCAGCGCGCAGGCAGGGATGGGCCGGCAGGACAGCGGAAGCAGGGGCCCCGACCAAGCCAACCACCCCGCATCGGGACCGTGGTGGGGGTCAGGTCCCAGACTCTGGCAGCTGGTCGGTGGGTGCCTGTCTTCCCGCCCAGGCGCTGGTGAGTGGGCGGAAGAGGCCAGGGGGTCCGGGAGAAGGCGTCCCTCTCTCCACTTGAGTGCCCCAGGGCAGGCTTGTCATTGACTGCCCAGAGCAGGTCCTGGTTTGATGACCCACCAGGCCCCAGGTGGGAGTGTTGCCCTGTCCAGTTCCCAGGCCCCAGCCCAAAGCTTCTAAAGAGCTGACCCTGGTGATGTGTAGATGTCGCAGATTCCCATGTCTTGAGTATGGGGGTGGCCACAGCGCTATATCACTGTGGGAGATAATGCTGTCCATGCTGCACTAGGCAGGTCCCCTGCAGCAGACTGCCCATACAGGAGGCCACCCTCCTCCCTCATACAGCTTTCTGGGTCCCAGAGGGCCTGACCTGGTCCCCCTTGGTGGAAGGACACCAGCTCAGCCATGGCGCTGGTGTTCTCCTCTCCACCCACTTTGCGTTCTTGCACCTGGACTTTATCCTCATTTCTGCCTCTCTGCCCACCAAGGCCAAGTTCAAAAGAGAGCCGCAAGTACCAAGGGGTGGGTTTGGAGCACCAGCAGAGACCACCAGCTGCACCCCACTCATTTGGCAGGCCCACCGAGGTCACCCTGAGGCACCAGGGTCTGGAGTGTTGAAATTCCCAGCTCTAGGCTTGCGTGGTGGGAAGAGGCCTGGGACTCAGGCCTGGCTGTCTGGATGGGTTCGGGGTTCTCCCAGAACACGTCCTCTTCAGTAGGAGGAAATGTGCACCCTTTGCCCTGCTGTCTCTGCTCAGGACTGGAGGGAAGGGGACCAAAGAGGGGAAGGCAATGCTGACCCCGTGGCAGCCACAGGGTGGCCTGTGGGGAGAGGAAGGTGCCTGAAACCCTAGCCCCTGGTGGGTGGTGGGAATTAGCACCGCCCTCTGATCACCCGCAGAGGCCTGTGCTCAGTCCACACTGTGCATGGCTGAGAGGCCAGAAGCAGGAGAGTAGAGCCGGAGTCCATGCTGGCAGGGCCTGGGCCTCCCCGCGTCCCGGGCTGTGCTTGGAGAACAGCCAGCTTTGGTGTTGTCACAGCCATTCCGAGCATGCTGCTGGGGGCGGGTCTATCCTGACACTGTGGGCCCTCAGCCTGGGTGGCTGTCCGCGGAAGCTCCCTCTGTTCATCCAAGCATCCAGAGGGGGGGGCTTCTTGAGGTGAGCTGTGAAGGGTCTTCGGAGGAGACTGAGGGAGAGGGGTCCACATGGCCCTAGGAGCAGTGACCAGGGCTTGTACCAAACCAGAGGGGCCCTTGGGCCCTTAAGAAGAGAAATGAGCTTGGCTTGAAACTATTTGCTAGTCTGGGGAGGGAAGGCCCTCTTGGGTCCCCAACCAGATGCATACGCAGAGGAGTTTGGTCTGAAGTGGAGCAGGATCAATCATCCCAACCAGATGGAAGTAGGAACCTGGTCACAGGCAAGAGGAGGAAGTGCTGGAGGAAAGGCTCGGCTCAGTCTTTCCTGACCCCAAGGGGCCAACAGGACCCTTTCCTTCAGGACTCTGGCCATCTGATTTTGGGAAGATGGGGTGGCCCACTGGGACACAGCCAGAGGACAGGTCTGGGGGGCAGGCAGCAGCATCCCCAGCACGCACAGTGCCGTGGCTACTTCTACAGGGTGCTGACCGGTGCCACCTCCCCTTGCAGAAGGTCAGCCTCGCACAAAGGGCCATGGGTTTACAACACAGAACTCTTCCCAGACAGGACTGGCTCTGAAATGCCCTGCAAGGCTGTGGCCCAGAGCACCTGTGGGCTCTCCTGTGTCCACCTCTGTTCTGCTTGAGCCCAGGGGCTGGTGTGCACAGCCCCTGCCTGGACACTCTGTGGCCCGTGACATTTCCCTTCACTAGCCAGGATGCAAGGCAAGTGCAGGAGCTGGACTCGTGGGCACTGCCCAAATCAGTGGGCTCCCAGGTAACTCGGGGACATCTCTGCATGCGAGGGTGAGGGGACAGGAATGAGGCCAGCATCAGTGAGCTTTCTGGGGTCACCTGGCTGCCAGGTGCGGCTTGCCATTGTGCAGAAGTGCTGGGAAGTGAGGGCCTGGGCCGAGGGGCCAGGACCTGGTCTCCAGGAGCAGCAGCCTGGAGGCAGCGGCCCAGGCCACAGGGTGACTTCCCTGAACTGTGAGACGCTGAGTGCCACCTGGAGGCAGGCCAAGGGAGGTGTCCGGGTCAGGGGAGGTAGGCTATCGGGGGACAGGGTGCATCAGCCACACCTTTTGTTTTCTGCACACCTGGGCTGGGCTGCCCTGGACAGGCTGCCCCTCCTAGGGCTGGCTAACTCTGGGATTGGCCAACGACGTCATGTTCAAAGCACCCAACCTGCGCCCCTCTATCTGCTGGCCCATGTGGGGCCACCACCCACCTGCCCAGTCACCCCAGGGCAGCCAGGGACAGCTCTGTGTCCAGCACCTGCTGAAGGTATTCAGACTGGCTGATCCTAAGCCCCCTACCTGCCCTGCCTGCTCCTTCCTGTGGAGGCCACAGTGGGGTGCTGCCCGTTGCTCCCTCTGCCTGCACTGACCCTGGTGCTTCCCTGAGAGGCCCTGCCTGGTGTGGGGAGCCCCCTCCTCTGGGGTCTGTTAACAACAGACTGTCTTTCAATGGCCGGCGTCTCCTGCTCTGCTGACCTCACCACACCTGAACAGTAATAAAAATTTTAAGCATTCTGAGAATAAAACCTGTGTTTTAAATGAATGTGGACTCCAGCCTGGTCCTCATGCCCCTCATGCCTGGGCTTGGGATGTGGTGGCTGCAGACTTGGCCACTGAAGTTGGAGGGTGGACTATCCTGACTCATGGGGACACTGGGTGTCCAGGACTGTTCAGAAAGGTCCCTGTTAGAGAGCCTCCAGAAGGCCTTGGCCAGGGAGCAGGCGGGTGCCCTCTGACCTCAGCAGTCTGGGGCTGATACCTCCCACTGCCCATGGATTCTGGCCCCCTCTGCCCCGGCCACCTGCCTCCAAGGAGCCCACAGGTCCAACCTGCAGGGAATGTGGCTCCACGGGGCCAGCCTTGTTCCACCGAACCCTGGGCTTGAGGTGGCAGATGCCCTGCAGGGACCCCTGACATGGTGAGCACCCTTGCCCACAGCAAGGGCCCCTCCTCCTAGAAGCTGTCCTGGGTTCTGCAGCCCCGCTCCTCGGGCAGTACCCCTGGCCCCGCTTCCAAGCATCTGACCTAGGGTCGTCTTCCCTGGGGTCCCCTCAGTGTAGGAGCCCCGATTCGTGCCTGTGCCCAGGGGCTGAGTCCGGTGGCGACCCTGTAGGAGTGCCCTCCACATGCTCCTCAGTGCAGTGGCCATGTTCCCCTCCTGACACTCTGGGCCCTTCAGGGGCCCCCACGATGCTGCTGACAGGCTGTGCTGGGGGTGGGCAGGTGGCGCCAGAGGCAGGGAGGCGGACTTGGCAGCAGCACAGGCGGTTATCAGAATAATATTTATTGATATGCTCAGTGCTACCTTGTTGATACTGTCACCGGCCACGGTGGCTGAGGTAATAGGGACGGGGCCAGCCGCGGCCTGGGCTCCCCTGGAAAGCCGCATGGGCCTCACTGGCAGCTGGGGCCCAGGAGGGGCGTGGTTATTGCGTAGGAGTCCCTCCCTGGACGCCTGCCCTGCCCTCCTGCTCACATGCACCAGGTACTCCCGCAGACACACCTGTTCAGCCTCGCCCACACACTCACTCAGTCACCCACACCTGCACCCACGCTCACACCATCTCTGCTCACACTGTCACACACACACACACACACACACACACACCCTCTGCTTTCAACTCACCCTAAGTCTCCTGATGACAATATGCTCGTCAGTTACAGTAGCCATAGTAAAATAAACTGTATGTCAGGCTTTGAGGAAAGTGCATGTTGATCAGACCCAGGGCCGCCCGGGGCCCCCACCTGAGGGCATCAGGTCCCTGCAGGGGCAAGCCCTGGGCCGGTGATGCCTGGGGAGTGGCTCTGCAGCTGGCACCTCCTTCCCCAGTGTCCTCCTGGCTTGCTCGGGGTTGGATCCGGGCTGGGGGCACCGAGTTGTCGTGCCACAGCCTTGGTCCACAGCAAAACTGACTAAAAAAATAAACTCTTCATCTGGCAGCCCGGCACCCCACCTTCTGCCCAATCCGCCCACGCACCTGTGCCAGCTGGGGCCCACTGGGAGGGTGCTGAGCCCCGCAGCATGCGATGGGAGACTGGGGATGTGGGCTGCACTGGGTGAGCGAGGCCATGTCCACTCGGGGCTGGACATCCCTTGCTCATGCAGAGGGCTTTCACTGGCTTGGGTGTCCGGTGCCCTCAGAACTCCACAGTACTCACAACTGTTCTTGGCTCGTCGAAGGTGGCGATGAGGATCTGCTGGGGTGGGGGGATGGTGATGAGGTCGCCCATGTCTGGGGGCACATGGGGACCCCCTTCCTCCTCCTCCCGAGTCTCGTACAGTGTGTTGATGTGGAGCAGGGGGTGAGTGGCGTTTCGGCTCAGGATGGCAAGGGGGTCAGCCTTGCCCAGGCTGGCTGGTGACAGAGGGCCCGTGGCAGGGGCTGCTGGGGATGAGCAGACATGAAACGGGCCACCGGAGGGAAGCCCTGCGAGAGCTGGCTCCGTGGGGTAGGGAGCCTCCTTCTCCGGGAGTGGAGCATCTGCGAACAGCCAGGTGTACAGGCACCTCACACTCTAGTCCCACCAGCTGCCGTGCCCCTCCCCATGCCCTCCAGGGCCTGCGGAGAGGCTCCCGGCTCCAAAGCCTCCCAGAGGGGCTGGCCCTCCCCTCCCTGAGCTTCCTGCCCAGGCCTGCAGAGGCAGCCTGCTCCAGGAACCTGGTGCCTTCATCTGCCTGAAGCACCTCTCGGGCCAGGGGAGCTGAAGTCCACTGGGGAAGAGCAGCCTTCAGTCCTGAGCCCAGCCTGCCTTCTCGGGGCTCGGGAGGTCCTCCAAGCTGCGGATAGGCCTGTGCCTGCGCCCTCCTTAGACCCAGCCTATTCAACCTCGCCTTGTTCGCACGGCTCCCAGCACCTGCTTCCCTCCTAGGCTCCCTGTCCGGGGCTCTGTGGGGGTCCACCCTCCTTCTCCCACCCAAGACCACTCTGTACCCTACCTTTGGTGGGTGCCTCGGCCAGGCCCAGCCCGCACTCCTCTGCCTGGGACAGAAAGCCGCCTTCCTGGCTCCGGGAAGCGGGCAGGGCAGCGGGCACTGCCTCAGCCTTGGCCTTCTTGGTGCCCAGGATGTAGGGGTGAACATCCAGGGAGAAGTGGCGGGCGTGCTTCTTGTCGGGGGCAGGGGGCGGGGCCGGGCCTGCGTCACCCGCGCCCCCCTTGTAGTGGTGGGCAGCGCGAGCTCCGGCGTCCAGCAGCGGCGCGATGAGCGTGTCTGTGGCCGTCTTCCTGCGCACGGGCTTGGGCTTGTCGGCTTTGCTGTTCTCCACACGCATGATGGCCAGCTGCTCCTTGAAGGGCTGTGGCAGCGGGTTGCTGGTGGGGATCCACTTCATCTTCTTGCGAGGCCGCTTGACCACCGGAGGCTCGGCAGAGCCGTCGGGCTCCGCGGGGTTGGCGCTGGGGTCCACCGTCTGGATGCCGGAGTCGCGCACTGTGGGCGTGGCGTCGTGGTTGGACTGGGCCAGGGCGGCCAGCAGCTGCCGTACCACGTTGTCATACATGAGGTCGCTCTCGTTGGTGATGAAGTCCAGCCGGTTCAGCGACTTGATGTGGTCGCGGTTCTCGTTGCAGAACATGGCCAGGATGTTGATGTCGCAGAACTGGGAGCGGCGCCACTGCCGGCGAGTCTTGATGCCCACCTTGTGCAGCTTGTCGAAGATGAAGTTGCTCTTGCGGAAGATGAAGAGGTGGATGAGGTTGACGAGGATGATGAGGTTCATGAAGCAGAGCAGCACGATGTCCACGCCCGCGATGATCCGCTGCAGCTGCACCGAGGGCAGCTTGCAGCTGACGCGCACCGCAGGGCCCCCGGCCCCCGCCGGCCCATCGGGGGAGGCGCCCAGCGCGCAGGTGAACTCGTTCTGCTTCTGGGTGGCGTAGTAGGTGCACAGATAGGAGATGGGCACCACGCTGAGCAGCAGGATGAGCACGTGCCGCGCGAGGTACAGCTTGGCCAGGAAGTTGCTGCGGCCCCTGCGCTCCAGGTACTTCTCGAACAGGTTCTGCTCGGGGCTCTTCTCCTTCTCGGCGTTCTCGATGATCTCGCGCTTCTCGCGCTCCGTGATGCCGGGCCCCTTGGACTGGATCTGCTTCTCGATCTTGGGCGCGCGGCCCTCCGCCGCCCGGTGGTAGCAGTTGTCAATCTCCTGCAGCAGGAAGTTGAGCTCAGAGGTGAGGCGAGTGGAGGCGAGGAACTCCCAGCCCAGGGCGGGCACGTACATGATGGCGGCGAAGGCCAGCAGGGCGTAGGGCAGGAACTTGTGCTCAAACAGGGAAGGCCACAGGCTGGCGTCCACACCGGGCAGCGCGTCCCGCAGCTCCGTCCAGCAGTAGCCGCGGGCGTACAGCGCCTGGTCACGAGTGAAGTTGTGCGGGGTGTAACAGTAAATGGGTTCCTCTGGGGGCAGAGAGGAGACAGAGGTGGGACTGGCCTGGTGGAGCGAGGGCTTGGGGCAAAGGGCACCGGGGACCCACTCCTGCACCAGCTGCCGGCCTCAGTACTACAGTCCTTCCCACATAGCTACTTGCTTTGTGCCGGGATGCTGTGCCCCAATGGACCCGCCCCCACTAGCTTCTCCCCATCTTCTAATCACCATCTTATCCTGAATACCCCCACAAGGTGGTCAGCCAAGGGTTAAGCCCTGCCCATGCCAGCCCCAGGAACTGGCCTATATATGTATGTTGGTCTCTAAATGCCACAGAGACTGGGCACAAGGGGAAACAGTCCCAAAGAGAACAAGACAGGCCACACCACTTGGCCGTCTTCCAACACTCCAGCTCAGCTGAAACCCAGGTCCTGGCTGGTGGCCTGAGCATCCAGGGAGGGACTCATCCCCTTTTTGTTTTGTACTAGGGATGTTCTGAACCCAGGGGCACCCGACCCCTGAGAGACACCCTCAGCTCTTTAATTTGGATGCAAGGTCTCACTGAGTTGCTGAGGCTGGCCTTGAATTTGTGAGGGATTCTCTTGCCTCAATCTCCTGAGTGGCAGAGATTATAGGTAGGTGTGCGCCACCAAACCTGGCCAGGGACCTGACTTCACACCTGCCACTGTAACTGCAGTCCCATGGTCATTGCTGCAGGGCACCTTTCCCCCAGGAGCCTGTCTGCCTGATGTCAGTACAGCCTACAGCCCATGCAGGGGTTCTGGATTTTGAGGCTTCTTGGGAGTGGAGCCTTGAGGCTCTGAGCCTGAGGGCCCCTAGCCAATGTGCGTTCAGGCCGGGCTCCAGCCTCCTCCCACCCTCTTCTGCACAAATGGGACTGGCACCCTCAGGTACCAGGGCAGGTGAGCTCAGAACCACCATGCTATAAGGCTTGCACTCACAGCAGCCTGTGCGTGCCCAGCCTTTGAGTTGCACCCAGAGGGAGACTCAGAGACCCCAGCTCTCTCTAGGAAGACCACCATCCACTGTTGCAGCTGTTCAGGGACCCAGGGGGCTAGGAGCAGTGGCTGGCTACACATCTGGGCACAGAGACCCCACGTCTTGCAGGTGCCTCCAGCCCTGGGCCCCACTCAGCAGCAGGCCCCCCCAGTCCTCCAGAACCCCGTGCAGATCCCGTGGTTGCCACTGTTCTCACCAGGGGTGTGTCTTCCAGTCCACACAGTAGGGACCCAGGTGGGTCCACCAAGGGTGGTTTCAAAGACAGGGCCCACAGACTCTATGGGACAGTCCTGGGGAGCTGTGGGGGGCTCTAGGGAGGCGTGGGTTGGGCAGAGGGAGCCCTGCTTAGATGGGGTGGGGGCCAGGGTTCTTTGAAGCAGCTGGCACCACATCCTCATGAGATGGGAGCCTGGACTGTCCCCATGGCCTGAGTTCCCTGAGGACAGGGGTCCAGACCAAGAGCCAAGCTAAGTTCAGAGAAAAGCAAACAGGGAAAGGCAGAGGGATCAGTTCTTTTGGTTGAAAAAATATCATTTTATTCCCTTTTGGTCCCTATCACCAATCCCAGGAGTTGTAGAGGGGTGGATATTCTTCTCCCTGGGGCACGCACCCACCTGTGGTGACCACATGTGGGGAGGCCACAGGGAAACAGGCTCTGGGATGGGGGTGGCCCCCAACCCCTGAGTGGCTGGTGCAGTGCCTCTGGGGCACGGTGTGGAGAGCCTGCCACCACCTCCCTGTCTGCTGGGCGGTGGCAGTAAGGGAGACAAGCCCCACTTGCCACTCTGCCCATTTCCTAATCTGCTCCCCAGGACCATGCAGGTGAGAGGCCTGCCCCAAGGTTCACACGGCACAGGAAGTTGGGGCTACCCTCCTCCCGAGGGGCCTGCACCTACGGAGGTACCCTGTGCAGAGCAGGGGCTACCACGGACCTGACACTGAGTGGGGCAGTGGGACTGGGGCGCAGATGCCCAGCCTAGAAGGCAGCTGCCAGACCCTCGAGGGGACTCCCCTGGGGTCTCCCCGCTGGGCCAGGGAGATGTCGGGGAGACACGGGCCTGCCCAGCCCTTTCCCTACAGGATAGCATTCTATGGGCCCTGGCCACGGGCATCGTTGTCCCTGATGAGGGGACACTGGGATTCCCACCCAAGAAGCTTGGTAACCAGGCACCTGCCCAGGCTGTTCAACTCACCTGGGGACATGGGGCCCAGTGCAGTGCCCGGGAGCCTAGTGCCTGATGCAGCCCCAGGGAAGTCAGCACACACCCATGTGGCCACTGCTTGGAAGCGGTCCCCGGGCTCACGCTCGACAGTGTCCTTCCCAGACCTCCACCACCCAGGCTGAGTAACAGGGATCTGGATGGGATGTGTGATCCTAAGGTCCCCGGGGGAGGGTGCTGGGGAGGGCTAGAGGAGCGGCAAGGGTGCCAGAGAGGGAGGTGCTGCTGGCTGGACAGAGGGGGACACAGTGCATCTAGCAGCTGGAAGCGGAGGAACAGACCTGCTCTGGAAGGACCGTGCCCACGGGCGTGGCCGTAGCCCCTGCGCCTCACTCAGATTCCCGACTGCAGAACTCTGAGGCGGAAGTTGTTGTTTTTTTCTTTTTAAGTCCTGGTGGTTGGACCCAGGGCCTGTACATCCAGCAGGTGCCCCCCGCCGGGCTACGTCCCAGCCAGTCTGCTAATCTGTGCCGGCAGCAGGCCTTGGGCCCACCCAGCACCTTCTTGCCACAGCTGAGTGAATGCCCAGAACTGATCCCCACAAAAACAAGGCCCCAGATGCTGGGCCTGTAAGGGGGGCCCCACTGGGGAGGAGAGGGCTCACCCTCAGAGGTGGCGGAAAAGAGTGGGTAAGTGGGCGCTTACCCTGGAGACCCAGCCCTCCTGGGACCCTGAGGCAGAGAGGCCCCAGCTGCCCGGTGCAGGCCCTGGGCAGCCTACACTTAGATCCAGGCAGATCCCTGGTGCCTTTCCTGAGAGGGAAGTCAGAGGGCTGAGAAGAAGACACCCCTGGGGTGGGCTGGACGGCTCACCCAGGAGACACCGAGGACACTGCACACTTGGGCCTGGTTATCTGTTTTAGGGAAAGCAGGTGGCCTCCCCTCAGGGTCTCAGCAGCATCTGAGGAATCTGGCGACCCTTGGCCTCCCCCCTTTCAGTGTGTCTGGGCTCTGCCCACCTGATCCCCCACTCTATGCCATCCCCAGTAGACAGTCCAGGGGAGGGGACGGAGCGGGAGAGTGGGATTTCATGGCAGCCCTGGCCCACCACCAGCTGGTCTTCAGGCAGGCGTGTGGGGTCTTCCAAAGTCCACCTCTACCTTGAGCTCGGCCCAGTGGTAAGCAGCTGTGTGGCAAGGAAGGGCTGGTCCTAACACAGCAGAACGGGCTGCACCGAGGGCCAGGACCCCCCAGGAGGGCAGGCCAGGCCCTGGCACGGCGATGGTGCCAGGCTGATGAGCACGGGCCAGGTGCTGCCACACTAGGCCCTGCCTCCACTGCACCTCTACAGGCCATGGCACAGGCCTACTCTGTGTCCCTGGTGCACAAACCAGGGACACAGGACATGGGTCTCAGCATCTTGCCTCAGCCAGAAGGGTTGATGCCCACCCACTGAAACGCCCAGCCGGTAGGGCTGAGGGAGCCTCAGGTGCTCACCCTGGTGGCCCTGGGCCTGCCTCCTCAGGCTCAGGTCCTGGCAGACAGAGGCAGACACAGAGCTGAGAAGCAGCCCCACAGCCTCTCAGGGCAGTCACATCTCAGAACCCCGGCACCGGTTCCTGGTGCTCTTGTCCAGAGCAGAAAGTGGGGGGTCTCTAGAGAGGCCAGAGCTTCTGACCAGACCCTCCACCCCACCTAGCCCAGGAGTTCCCACGAGTGGGCAGGGGCCCCCCAAGTCCACCCAGGTCGTATGTGGTTCCCACCTGAGTGGTACCACAATTTCCCTTTTGTCCGGGGTCACCTCACCCCAGGAGTTAGCATGTGTCTGGGGACCCTGGATGGTTTCAGGTTCAGTGAGACCCTGATCAAAGCCAGCAGGAGACACAGCCAGTGCTTTGTGGTGGAGCTTAGAAGACATGGGTTCACGGGCTCCTTCACTAGCGGAAGAGCAGTTCAGAGAGCCCTCCCAGGCCCATCCCCTGGAGTGACCTCGCAGGCCGGGCACATTCTGCTGCTCAGAACCTTACCTGTCTGTGCTGGAGAGGCCCTGGGACCCCTCCTGACACTGCAGTGGGCCCCGAATGGCAGTGGGGGGAGGGCCAGGGCATGTGGTCCCCAGGTGTGTCTGTGTGCAAATGCAGAGGGTCTGAAGGGGCAGGCCCTGGGGTCAGGGATGCACTTGGAGCCTGCCAGCCCCAGGCCCAGCTGGATATAGGGGTGTGCTGATGCCCCAGAGATGGGGAGCTGGGCTTAGCAGTGTCAGAACATGGAGCCCCATGCAGAGAGCACCAGAGAGGCCAAGCCCACGTGTGCACCTGAATCCGTGTCTGTCCTAGGAGGCTTGTCCATCATGGGTGGAGCTGACCCCCTAGCTACATGTCTGCACACTATGCGGAAACAGCTTTTGCAGGTGCCACTGAAGTGAGATGAAGTCATTGTGAAGTAGTGTGTGTGACTGTGTTCTTGAATCACTGGAGAAATTTGGTCCAGGAGAGATGCGGTGGAGTTGCCTGGGCAAGGACAGTCATAGAGGCTTGGGTGCCACAGCTACAGGCAGGGAACTCTGGCAGGAAGTGTCCTCCCCCAGAGCCTCAGAGGGAGCCCAGCCCTGCTCACAACCTAGAGTTTGGATTTCTGGTCTCCAGAACCATGAGATATAAGTTTCTGTTGTTTTACGACATCCAGCTGTGATACAGTTACTACACTGTGCCCCGAGACCCCTCGGGGCCTCGGTGAACACTAGGGCATGACCTGAAGCCCCACCGTGGGTGTGTGCACACTGATTGGATCTCAGTGTGCTGGATTCCTGTCCAGCCTGCAGGAGCATCTAGTCTTGAGTGTTGGTCTTTGACAACAGTGTCCAAGGATAGAGACCAGCAGAGCCCCCTGCACCTGAGTGGGCTTAGGCAGCCTGCACAATGACCACCACCAGGTCTGGAGTCCAGGTGTCAGGGTCTCCTGAAACCTGAGGCATTTCTAGAGGTTGGTGAAGACCCAGGTGTAAAGGCAACACCTGTCCCTGTTGCCCAGTGTACACAGAGGACACAGCTCCTAAATGATGCACAGGAACTCTAAAAGCCCTCTCACCGTCACACACTGGCCCCTGTGGACCATAAGCACTTCCGTGGACAGTTGGGCTGAGGCCTCCTTGTCTCCATCCAGCCCCAGGTGGTGCAGCTCCCCCCAGCACCTGTGGACTAGCCCAATGCCCTCTGTCCAGATCACTTCAGTAGGAGGCTCACGTCAGTAGGAGACCCCACTGTGCACCTACGCACCTCTGAGGGTGACCTGTGGCCCCTGACACTACCTGGCACATAACCAGGTCTTGGTTCTGCTGGTAACACCTTTACATCTCATGGGTCCACTCTACCATGAGTGGACCAGTCCCTCCCTCCTCCCTGGGCAGCCAGCTTGGACCATCACTTGGACCAGCCTGATGTTGCCTCCGTGGCGCACCTTGCCTGGCCTCCTCTGCTGCAGACCTACAGAGGCTCTCTGGGCCTGTACCTGAGAGACCCTGGTTCCTCTACCCTCCTGGCCAGGAACAGGGCTCCACAGACCCCCCCCCCCCACTCCCCAGCAGTTGGGGTCTCCACCATCCCTTCCCAGGGCTGTCTGCCCTCAACACCTATAAGATCCTTTTCTGGTGTTCACATGGACACTTCAACATCTCAGACCCGCTGTGACGTTTTACAGCCCAGACCCCACGTCCCTTTTACATCTGAGCCCAGCAAGTGAAGGGCAGGCCTAGTCCTCCGGGGGCTTGAAGCTGAAGAAATGCAAGGTAAAGCAGCAATAAAACAGAAAGGGTCTCAGGACAGCCCTGGACAGTGCCGGGCAAGGTGGGTGCGGCCTGGCTGGAGTGAGCGCCGGGGCGTGCAGGGGCGCGGGGAGCACCCAGCGCCGGACACTTGCGGACGCGCCGCCTCCCGCGCTGCCTCACCTGCGAAGTTCTTGGTGAAGACCAGGGTGACCAGCAGGATGGGCACGAGCACGGTGCCGATGGTGACCACGCGGTCGAACGGCAGTTCCAGCTTGAGCTGCAGCAGCAGCGCGGCCAGCGCGCCCGCCTTGTCGTCCTGCGCGCCCGGCAGGATCAGCTCCCGCAGCTTCTCGCCAGCCAGGAGCGCGGTCGCCATGTCCGCCGACTGCTCCAGGAGGTGGTGCATGGGGGGCGGGGGCGCGGCCCTGCGGGGCGCGGGCGGGGGGCGCGGGCGGGCCCGCGGCGGGAGGGGGCGCGGGGCGTCGGGATGCTGCTGGCGCGTGAGTGGGTGGGCGCGGGAAGGGGCGGCAGCTGGCGCCGGGGGACGGGGCAGCGGGGGCGCGGGGCTCCGGGACCGGGAGGTCAGTGGGGACGCGGCACCTCGCGGGGCTCGGGGGTCCGCCGCCCCGCGGGAGGGGTCGGGCCGCCGGGGCGCAGGGCCGCCGCCGCCCCCGCCGCCGCGCTGCAGCCGGCCCGCGCCCTGCGTCCCTCCCGGGGGCGGCGGCGGCTCTCCAGCCCGGGCCGCGCGGCCCCCTCCCGCCGGGGAGGGGGCTGTTTACCTGCGGCAACTCCGCGGCGTGGCTCCGCCCCCACCCCCCGCCACGTAGATGCGGCGCCGGCGATGACTTGGCAAAAAATACTTAAAAGAGCGGAGTCGAGGTGCCCGGCCCCTGCGCCTCGGGATGGGCCGAGCCGGGCTACCCTGCCCTGGGCGCGGGCGGGGGCGCGCGGGCGGAGGCGGGGGACGCGCGCTGGGCTGCACCGTTGCGCCGCGGGCCCCCGGGGTCGGGTCGCGCCCGGCTCCGCGTCGGGCCACCTCGGCTCTCCAGCTCCCAGCCCGGAGCCGGTCCGGCCTGGTTTGCGGGCACCGGCGGGGAGGCCGGGCCTCCGCTTCCCCTGCTGGCGCCAGCACGCGGACACTATGGGGCGCCCTCCCCAGCGTCTTCCCTCTCGCACGACCCTCCACTGCAGCAGCCATCGCCCCCAACTCCAGGCCTCCGGGTCCACGGCGGTGGTCCGACGTCACCCGGTGCAGGTCCCCTGGCTCCTCAGCCCCGCACCTCCGCCCCACCGCGCCATCGGCTGTCGCCAGTGCTCTGGGGCTTCCTTGCCACCTCTCTGACCCTCATCCGACATCTGGAGCCATCCAGGCCCGCTGCTCCCTCGGGAGCGACTGACTGCAGGCCCATTTGTGGGTTTAGCCTCGGGCCCCGGGGCCGCCTGCAGGACTCTCTGGCTCAGGTCTTCCGCTGCTGCCCCCTCCCTCAGTATTTGTAAGTGTAGTGTGCCTGGGGTTTCCACGTCCTGCAGAAATCCATCCAGTAGGTGCCTCCCGAGCCCCAGCATTCGTGAGCACACCGGTAGCCGGCCCACCCCCGGGGATGTTCTGGAGGGGATGTGCGGTGCCCAGCCTGTTCCCACCCTCTCCCAGCCTGGCCAGTTTCTGGACCTTCGACCCTCTCTGCCCCCCAAACCCTGACCTCTGAAGGATGTGCTCTGGCTTCTGAAGATTCTGCTTTCTCCATGCTGAGTCAGCTGCTTCTAAGACCCTCCCCCAGGTACCCCAGACTCCCCGGCACAGTCACCTAAAGTCCTCTGAGGACTCCCAGGGTGGGGCTGCCACACTTCCTAGCATCTACTCCCAGGTGCAGGGTGTGGGTCTTCAGTGCTGTCATTAGTCCTCTCCTGGTTACTGGGGCAGTCCTCACTTGGGCTGCTCAAAGCTGACGGTGCCTCTGAACTCCCTCTTTCCCTGGCAGTTTGCAGTTCTTCCCTTTCCATACATGCCCTTTGTTACCAGCTGTGGACCTCTCCATGTCCTTCTGTCTGTTGGCCTTATCATCCGTGGGGTCTGAATGGAGATCCTTAATTTTGATGGAGTCAAAACCATCTTTTTTTTTTTTTTTTTTTTTTTAAATAAGGCTTGTAGTTTGGGATTTTCTTTCTGATGTCACAAAGGTATCTGGTGTCTGTCCAGGGGAGTGATAGTGTTTCAGTCATTCAGTGACTTCAGAGAGAATAAGTATTAGAAAACAACCTTGCATTTTGAGGCAAATCAGTTCAGTTGAAGTAGTTTGTAATTTGGAGATTTTTAGATGATTCTACCATAAAATTTCAATCCAAAAAATCCCACGGAATATGTTACCAATTTGACATAAATCTTTAGCTGGAAGAGTACTTTCATGTAGGAGTGCAGCTTAGTTTTCCACAAAATGAGCTAGTTTTCTCAATGCCAAGGAAGCAAGCACCCTCTCGCAGGTCCCTTTCTCAGGCATTGGCCATGCATCCTAGATGGGTCTCTGTGTTCTTGGTCCATGTGCCTGGCCCTGTACCTCTGTTTGTATAATGATGGCTTGGTAGTATACCTTAATCTGCCGTGGGCAGGTATCTCCATTGTTCTTTTTTAATGTTGATGTGGGTATGCACAGACTTTATTTTTCATATGTATTTTAGAATGATCTAGTCAAGTTTTTGAAAAATCTAGCTGGAACAATGAAATTGTCTTGAATGTATAGATTGAGGAAAATTGAAATATGTACTGTCATACTATCCATGAACATAGTACATCTCTTGCTTTATTTTGATCTATCATGTAATAGAATCAAAATGCTTCCTACATGAAGGTCTAACTGCATTAGTTCATCAGGTCATTTCCTAGATCATGCACTTTTTATCTATAAAAGGCATCCTATTCTTTTAAATATTTTTTGGTTTTAGGTGGACACAATATCTTTATTTTTATGTGGTGCTGAGAATCGAACCCAGTGCCTCACGCATGCCAGGCAAGCGTGCTACCACTTGAGCCACACCCTCAGCACAAAAGGCATCCTATTTCTGTTATGCATCTTGGTTGATGATTCTGGCATAAGGGAGGCTGCTGATTTCCAGAGGAACTCTGATCTGGCATGCCAGCTGCAGAGTGGATGAAGTTGTTTTGGCCTAGAGCAGCATCCAGAGCATAATAGATGCTCAGTAAAAACTAATGGTAAGGGGCTGGGGATGTGGCTCAAGCGGTAGCGCGCTCGCCTGGCATGCGTGCGGCCCGGGTTCGATCCTCAGCTCCACATACAAACAAAGATGTTGTGTCCGCCGAGAACTAAAAACTAAATATTAAAAAATTCTCTCTCTTCTTAAAAAGAAAAAAAAAAGCAATATTAAAAAAAAAAAAAAAACTAATGGTAAATGTGTGGATGGGGTCCTGTGTCCCTAAGAGTTGCTGGATGGTTACTATCTTGACATCTAGCAGAGGAAGCATGGAATCCTGGGAAAGGGGCACCTGGCCAAACTGGAACTTGGGCCTCAAGCTCTCTGTCTTTGCCACCCACTGCTATAGCCACCTTGAAGCCTCATCCCCAGAGAGGGGCCTAGGTGGGAGTGGGGTAGGAGCCAGAGCCAAGGTCCTTGATGGCACCCTGGTTAGGGGCTCAGATCCTGCAGGGACCCCTGGTGCCCAGCCTCTCCGCTTTGTGGTCCTCCCAGGAGAAGGCATGAGGGAGTGGAGAGTGGGGTCCATGTCTGCATCTCACACTAAGGCAGCCCAGACTGCAGGGTGCTCTCCCCAGATCCTATCTGCGGAAGGAACTGCACTGGGGAGCAGCGCGTCCCTTCTCTTGGGGATATGTCAACATGTGGCGTTGCCCAGCCGGTTCCTGACTGGTGGAGGGAAGAGTACTACAGCAACATATGCATCCCATCTCTGATTTAGGTGAAGAGGGTTTCTCAGCTCTGCTCTCCATGAGGATGGAAGATGGGAAAGCAATGTCAGGGCAGCCCGTTTCACTGCAGCCCTACACAACACCCTCCATGAGGTCATGAGTGCTTGCCAAGAAGCCCCTGCAGACCACTGAGGCTCTGCTTCCAGTGCACCTTCACCTGCATGTTCAGTTCCTGGTGAAACATGGCAACGTGTGTCCTTTTGACTGTGTATTTAGAATTAATTCTAAGGATGATCCAGATGAAATTCTTGTTTACCATGCTCAGCCGCAGGCTTTCACACATTATGCCAATGACGTTCTCAGTGTATGTGTATGTTGTCTCCAAAAAGCAGGAGAGGTGAGCTAAGACATGGGCAGGAAAGGCCAGGCCAGGCCCCCAGGTTTTCAATGGTGAACAGCACAGGGCAATTCCAGCCCTCCCCTGTGAACCCCAGGGCGGCTGGGGGTTCTGTCCCCACTGTGGAATTCTGTCCACTCTCTGGATAGGCAGCCAGGTGCCGAGCAGGGGAGGGGTGGTGAGCAGCACTCCACCCTTCAAGCTTCTGTCTCAGGCCACGTGCCTTCTACTCTGGCCCCACTGGCTGAACCCTCACCTGTTCACACCCCTGTGGCTGTGGGCAGTGGGTCTGAGCTCCCACTCCATGCTCAGGAGAGCAGGAAGGTGTGTGGTGCACAGCTGTCCAGCATGTTTTGCACTAGGACAAGCTGTGGGACTTGGCTAGGGCCTGCGTTCAAGGAGCTGCCGCAGACGGCTGGCCAGCATCCCATGGGTGATGGCGGCATTTTGATTCCTCTGCTGAGGCTGGCGAACCACTGACTCTTCTGCCTTAAGATGGCAATACTTAAACCATGTGCTGGGAAGGACACCAACAGTTTTTAAAAATGAAAAAAACATTTCAGCTAACTTAAAGAACAAGCAGGGAGATGCTGTTTTAAAGTTTCCTTGGGGATCTCCAGGTGCAGATCTTAACACCCCCGTGTTGGCCCAGGCAGCCTGCTTCCCTCCCTGCCACCTGTCCCAGGGCTCCCACCCACTCTGTCCTGCCCTCAACACAGGGCACCAAGTCCTCGCAGGGACTCCCACCTTCCTGGTGCTGGTCTCCCCTGTCTGCGGGACGCCCCCTGCTCTTGGGCCACGGGTCTTCTGGAGCTGTGGTCCCACAAGGCCTGGCCTTTTTCCTGTACCGTAATATCCAGGTGAAATCACAGCAGGTGTAGGTGAAGCCCTGGCTGTGTGGATGATTCTGGGGTGGAGGGTGAGGGGTGGTGCTGGGCACTGCCCCTGGGGAGGAGGTGCTAGAGCCCACAGGCCCAGGACTGACCTTAGCTCAGTGCTTGGTGGTGGAAGGACAGAGGCTGGTTCCATCACTGATGACACGGGACCATGATCCATCTCACGTGCCCAGCTTTTGTGGGACAGACTGGTCACCTCTAAGTGTCAGGCCTGGGCCTGCTCCTGCCCTCACTTGCTCACATGCCAGCCAACACTGAAGACCTCCTGGGTGGCTGTGTGTGACTCATGTTGACAGGGTGCAAGGAAAGTCAGGGGCCATGAAGCCCAGAAGAGCCTGTAGGGAGCAGCTGAGCGGCTGCAGATAGAGGGCGGGGCATAGGAAGGCCCCGAGGCAGGTGTGCAGAGGCTGGGCGCTGCCCCTGGGGTGGACAGGGCTGGCTGCTGAGTGGAGGAGGTGCAGGACTGGGCAGAACCACCTGGCTGGTCTGATCTGCCCTCAGTTCTATCTGGAGTTAAGTGTCTCCCCAAAGGTTCTCTGTTCTCCACCTGGGGAGGACACCTTGCCCATGCTGGTCCCTGGGGTGGGAGGCCTCAGCCATTTCCTCAGTGGGGCTCATCCCTTGGGCCTTCTGGCCTAAGTGCTCCACCTGGGCAAGGCCAGTCCCTGTGGGGAGGACACAGTGGGATGGGTGCAGGCTTGTAGGACGTGAGTCTTTCGAGGGCACCACACCAGCCTCTTCCCGCTGCCCCAGGACCTGGGCGGGGCAGTCCTGTGAAGGGAGGGTGCTGCAGGACTGGCAGGGCAGGAGGGACCCGCCAGCCAGCCAGACTCCCACTTGCTCACACAGCACCGGCCTGGCACTGCTTCCTCCTGGACCTGGAGAGCGCTCATCTCCAAGGGCTGCAAACTCAGCAACAGTCCCCAGGGTGGGCGGAGGTGGCTGTGGCAGAGCTGGCATGGGGCACGACTGTGCTGGCCTCTTGTTGGCCAGGGCACGAGGACTCAGTGACCTGCTGATTCTGCACTCAGTGCCTCTGGAGTAAAGGCCCACAGGCCCAGCACGGCCCGCCAGGGAGCCCGCCCACCCATGAAGGTGCTGAGGGAGCCTGGTGTCCATGTGGCACAGGGACCAAAAAGCTCTTGGCTAGCAGGACAGGCAGAGGCCCCAGCACAGGCCTGCCTGCTGAGCCTTCCAGAAGTATTGGGTCTTGGACAGGCCTGAATGCTGCTGCCACCTCCCCTCAACCCCAGGCAGAGCCCCACAGACCCCGGGGGCTTTGCATGCTTTGAGGAGAGCTGGTGGCTGGCCTGCTGCCCGGCACATGTCTGGATCAGGATGGAGATGCTGGGGTCAGCTCCAAAGACTGCAGTCAGTGGCAGGCAGAGGCCTCGTGAGACTGTCATCAATGATGGGCACATTTTCAGGTGCACAGGAGGTTAGGGGTCACCAAAGTATTTATTGGGGGGGGTAGCCGCAGTGACTGCCAAATGGCAGGAACATGCTGGTGTGTGCCAAGGTCAGCAGCCAGCGCAGGATCAGCTGCTGCCCACACCAATGCCCACGGCTGCAAGACAAGGGGCCACAGGATTTGCAGGACAGGCAGAAACAGGAACACGGGCAGGCAGGGTCTCAGGCCCATAGCATGAGGTGCACAGTCCCCTGCACACAGGCTGCTGTGCTTCCAGTGGGCCCGGCTCCTCTGTTGGCAGATGCTGGCACTGGGGGCTGGACCCACCTCCTCTAGGCACAGCTGCAGGGAGGAGCAGCATGTGGATCTGGCTCCACCTGCCCCCTTCCCCAGGGTTCTTACCAGGTGCTTTGTTTATCCCTGTGTGTGTGAGGGGAGGCTGATGCCAGCCCTGAATGATCAGGACAGAGTGGCTCCTGCAGTCCAGGGGCTGCAGAGAGCCTGGGAAGCAGTGTGGCAGGCATGGGTGTGGGGTTCCTGAGTGAGGGCCAGCAGAGGAGGGGCCGGGCCATCCTAAAGCCAGCCCAGCCTTTAGGAAGCAGCAGGAACACTCACTTCTGCAAAGCCTGCAGCTCGGGAGGCAGATCACAGCCGGTGTACACACCATTGGTAACGCTGTATTCCAACAAGGCACCAAAGCAGGGGTCCTGTTGAATACGAGGGAGCCTTGTCTCCTGTGCCCCACACACATCCCTCACCTCAGCGGCCACTTCTGGGTGGCCTGGCCCTTCCCCAAAGCCCTCCTCCCTCAGTCCCCTGTCTTGCATACTCACTCTGACTAGCACATGCGGGTTTCCCAGCACAATCAGCAAGGCTTTGGGTCTGGTGATTGCAACATTGAACCTTTTTGAGTTGGACAGAAAACCCAAAAAATAGCGATCATCTTCAAATCTGTCTTCATTTGACCGCACCTGAAAAACACAAAAGAGGAATAAAAAATGGCATTGTACACTTTTTGTTCTTGTTTTTGCATGGAAAACTCTTGCCCCATGCAGACGTGTAGGAAGGGGTACTAGCAGGAGTCTGTACCGTTTGGGAAGAAGCAGGGAACATGGCCACACAGCCGACAGGGACCCCACGTGGCAGGGTTTAGGTGGCTCCTAATCTCTTTGTTGTATCTGAACTTTCACCTTGTCTGCAATTAACATGTACTCTTCAATAAAGTTAATGTAAAAGTAACGCGTGGGGCCTTGAGTCCGACCTGGCTCCGCAGGCGGCAGTGCTGCAGAAGCTGCCATGGTGGGGCTCCTTTTCAGCTGCCTCTTTCTGCCTCCTGGGGGCTTCCCTTTACTTCTGGCCCTGACCTCTGGGTCTGCTGAAGAACTTCCGTAGTCAGCACCTGCGGTGCACCTGGGCCTGGAAGGCCTCGCCTTGCACTTTGCCTAGGGCAGGCATCCAGCTCTGCCGCTTTAGACCCCAGGGTTCTCAGCCCCCACAACAGCGAGGTGGCTGCAAGACAGCGATACCTACCGTTGAAATCACAATGACCAAATATTCTTGCCCTTGAAATTCCTCTACTGATCCAACCTTTATGTCCATCAAATCAACATTTCGCAGAAGAATTTTTATTTTCTCCACCTTTAAAAGAGGTTGAAATGTTAAAGATAACCCTGTACAAATCCGATCAGTTCTTTCTCATCTTGGTGTACAGCAATGGCAGCCCACGTGCAGTGCTGCTTTCAGTCACGCACCACATCTACTTCAGTCTAACTCAGTGGGATAAGCTGCTCGTCAGGAGGGCTCAGCTCCTTGGGGAACACCTGCCCTCTCCCAGGAGCAGGGGTTAAGAAATGAGAGGTGCACTGCTGCTCACAGGTGGGCTGTGCACCACGATGGCAGCAGGCCCCAAGAACTCTGCTGGGCCCCTTCTGGGGGACTGCACACCCCGTGGGGCTGAGCTCCAGCAAGTGTGACCACCGAGGAGAGCACAGGAGGTGAGCGAGGCAGGAAGCAGCCACCTAACTCAGGGACAGCGCTGCTCGGGCAGGAGGAGCTGCTGAGGTGCCAGGGGCTGCAGTGGGATGACACCCGTGGAGAGCCGGCGTGTGGTGAGGAGTGAGCTCAGCTGGACCTCTGGAGAGCAGAGTGGGCAACAGATAAGACCAACACAGCCAGGAGGCGGTGGGTGGATGGAGGCCTGAGGGACAGCATACGCCCACAGACTGAAGGCCACGAGCGAGTGCATGTGCAACCATGCAAGAATCAGAAACACCCCAACCAAGAGCAAAGCCAGGTGCAGCTGGATGAGACCCCTAACTCAGCCCCCAAGGGCAGAGCCCAGAACAATGTGGAAAGACGTGCTGCTGGGAGAACTAGACACAGCTCCATGTAGATGGGCATCACATGGAGCAACTGCCCAGGCAACAGTGAATCCAGGGCCGTGAGCAGAGAGAGGTTCTCAATGCACTGCCCTTTCAAGGAGGCCCCCATGCCCACCCCTAGGCAGTCCCAGCAGCATGTGCCTTGGAGAGGGAGGCCCTCAGCACCCGTTGTCACCCAGCCAGGTCACCTCAGAGCATGTGGCCTCTGTGTCCCCTGCAAGCCATGCCTACACCCAGCCTTAGGGAAGGGGGTGAGGAGACGTGCAGGGCAAAGGCTGCGAAGATGCGAGAGGGCAGCACGGCCCCCCGACTGGCTGCACCTCAGACACCAACAGGGGATGCTCGCGCCTGTGCCCAGATTGGCCGACCCAGGCCTAGCCTGCCTGCCAGTCCCAGGCTGAGAGGGTGGCAGAGCCCAGCAGCACAGCAGACAGTGTGGGGGGCAATGGGACCTGCAGGAGGAGCGGCCAGTGGAGGCAGGGGCTCTGAAGGCTGGCCAGGGCTGTGCTGGATCAGGGTTGGGAGTAGGGAGGCTGCAGAAGCTGCCTGCAACCGTTCTCAGCCAACTAGCCACCTGCTGCCAGCAGGTGCCACCTTCACTGACGACCTCGCTGTTCCTGCCAGAGCAATGACTCACCCTCTCCATAGCTCAGGGCTCCCAGGCCCACATGTGCCAGACTGTGTGTGGAATATGGTAGAGGGTGGACTCTCACTGGTCCCCAAGAGAAATCAGTTGAGTGGACAGACCCTGAAGCAGGCAACTAGCCGAGCTGGCTGTGCAGAGACTAGGGCAGCGTGGAAGCCCTGGGAGCTTCACCTGGCTCAGGGCCAGCGTGGCTCAAGGACCCGTGCCTGAGCGCAGCCACAAGGACGGGCCTAAGCTTTTGGACCAGCCTGGTGTCACATGGGCTGGTTCTCCTGGGCCTTGCTGGTGTGCCTGAGGGCTCCAGGTCAGGACGTGGCAGGCAGGATGGCGATAGCCAGGTGCGCCCAAAGCAGCCATGTAGCTGGAAAAAACTGACACACCTCTGGGAGCTCTGGAGACCAGAGGCGCACAACCCAAGAGGTGCTGAGGCCTGAAGCACCGCACGTGGGTGAAGACAGCGGTGCTCTGCTCTGGGGTGAGGCCAGGCCTAGTGGGACTAGTGCAGAGTGACCTCAGAGAAGGGCTGAGCCCCACCCCGTGAGGTGAGGCTGGATGAGCCTCTCCTTGCTGAAGCTGTGAGGCCAGGAGACCCTCCACCAGCAGGGGGCAGTCTTACCTGCTCCTGGTGGTAAGCACAACTGCTGCCCACTGCCGGGCAACACCGGCCAACCGCCAAGCTGTGTGACCTCAGCTCAAGCAGAACAAAACAAAACCTCAACAAGGACAGGACCAGCTGAGTGCAGGCAGCCACGACACAAAGGAGCCAGCAAAAGCACAACATGGATCACCACCCGTGGGAATCAGGACCCAGAGCTGTAACGTTTTCTTTACTTTTTTTTTTTTTTTTTGGTACTGGGGATTGAACTCAGGGGCACTCGACCACTGAGCCACATCCCAGCCCTGTTGTGTGTTTTATTTAGAGACAGGGTCTCACTGAGTTGCTTAGCACCTCGCCGTTGCTGAGGCTGGCTTTGAACGCGCGATCATCCTGCCTCAGCCTCCCGAGCCACTGGGATTACAGGCGTGCACCGCTGCTCCTGGCTTCCAAACTTGTAAAATTTTCTAAAATTCCATTTTCAACAAAGAATTATAAGACATGCAAAGAATCTAAGTATGTGACCCGCACTCGAGAAGAAATGCATAGCAGGAACTGGGAGTATCCCCAGGTGATGGCTTAGCAGAACCACGGGTCCAGGGAACTACAGGAGACCATGCTAAAAACCTTCAGGCAAGCATGAGGACTGCGGTAAGTCCCAGCAAGAACAGCAACTGTCACAGGACCAGCCACACACGCCTCAGGCTGAGAACTGTGATTCCCGAGCCCACAAGCCCTGGAAGGGGTCACATCAGATCACAGACAGCCAAGAAGCTCCACAAACCCCAAGCAGGACAAATACCCAGGGATCCATAGCCAGCAAGAAGGACGTGTCCACACAGAGGACCGTGGTCCTGTGCCTGCAGGGATGGCAGGGAAGGACGATGTCCATGCACAGGACCAGGGGCTCCACCCCAAGGGACTCAGGCAGCCAGGGCTGGCATCTTCAGCATTCCCAACTGCAGGCTTCTTACATTTACCACGACTTAAAAACAAACAAACAAACAGAAACAGAGAAAGCAGCAAAAGAAGTCAAGTGAGAAGGACCGTCTGGTCACTGGCCGGGAAAGGCCCAATGTGAAGAATTCACGTCAGGAGTCATCAGGAGCTCACCAATGCCTGAACTCGGCCCAGTGGACACGCCGAGCCGCGAGCAGGCCACCCAGCCCAGCCCTGAGGGAAGGCTGCCTGGGCTCCTCCACAGAGGCTTACCTGCTCCAGCCTTCACGGCCGCTGCCGCTGGAGCGCCAGGCACTCGGTTCAACCTCAGGCACAGAAGAGACACGGCCTGGCCAAAGGGCTCCGTGCAGGGCACACACCAAGGGCATGCCCTCTGACCTTCACCTATGTGGCCGGCCGCTGCCTGCCTCTCCGGGGCTTCTTCCCCAGGCCTGGGCGGCTTGTACCCCCCAGGAGCAAGCGCTCAGTGACTGAAACTCCACCACGGCTCCAGGCCAGGCAGGGGTGCAGGGGCCTGTTGTGCAACTCAGGAGAGCCTGACTGGGATGAGGCTTAGATGTGAGGTGATGCACAGAGTCTAGGGGTGAAGAGATCATTTTACCAGAGGACACCCTCAGCAGTGCACTGATCCACTTGAGTGGATTAACTGGGTGGTGACTGGAGGGTCATTGAGGATGTGGGACACAGCGGGCATGGCTTTGGGAATTATACTTTGTCCCTGGTGAGCACAGCTCTCTCTGCTTCCTGGCTATCAGGTCCCAAGCTGCTTCCCTCCGCCACACCCTTCCTCCATGGCGTGCTGCCTCACCGTGGGCCCAGAACTGCGGAGTCAGCCAGCTATGGACTGAACCTCTGAAACTGTGAGCCCCAAATAAACTATTAATTATTTTTGTCAAGTCATTTGTCACAGTGATGTAAAATGCTAACCACAACACAGGGTAATGCCACCCACCATCCTGTACCTAGGTGGAAGAGCCACACGGAACAAGCACAGTCCCCTCCAAGGATGACACACCACCCCTTTTGAGAAACACCGGTTGACGGTGGGGTTGGCGAGCTTCTCCTTAAAGGGCCAAATATCCAGGGTATTCCACAGATTCTTATGCAAAGTTTTATGATGTAACCATTTAGAAACAGAAGCAAGCTCAGCTCTGCAGAGCAGGGATGGCTGGGGGAAGCAGTTTGCAGACTTCCCTCCAGAGCACTCGAACGTGGTCCTGCTTCTCTAAAAACCTGCTGCTGTTCACAATGAGTTTGTTTCTGCCTTCTACAGACTCCACAAAATGGGGAACCTGGGCCCCAGTGACTGTAGAACAAGGGACATCCCTGCAGGCACACCTGTTTCCGGTAGGGCGTGATGACACCGATGTCCCTGGCAGACACCTGGCTGGAGACACTCCGGGCCAGCAGGCAGCAGTAGCGCATGACCTGGACAGCCTCGGCGGGGTTGAACCATGACGGGCTTCTTCCTTCCCGTGCCTCACTGCCCTGAGGTAACGAGGAGAGAAGACTTCATTGACTCAGTGACGATCATCCCGGGCCCACGGTCAAGGATCGGGATCCCTGATGTTATAAAATACACACTGAATTGACAGAGAGAAAGTCCCTCTTTCAGGTGCTAGGGCTGGGCCTCAGTGGTAGAGCGCTTGCCTAGCACTTGGGAGGTCCTGGGCTGGATCCTCAGCACCACATAAGCAGCAACAACAACTAAAATAAAGGTCACATTCTTAAAAAAAAGAAAAAGAAAAGAAAGTCCCTCTTTCATGCAGGGCTTACAGTCTAGGAGGGCAAGTGTTAAACAGTCATGCAATCACAACACGCCGTGCAACCTGCCTCAGGGCTGACGGGTGGAAGGCCAGGGCAGAATTCCTTCAGGGAGCTCCACTGAGGACAGGATGGGCAGTCGCTGTCAAGGAGCAGGCTGAGCTGGAGGCCACGCAGGGCCTGACACAGAAGGGTTCATGGCCCACAAGGGGAAAGGCCATGTGCCCAAAGCCTGGGAGCCATGTGCAGCGGACAGCGTGGCCTGACAGGAACCAGCCAGCTGCGGCCAGTTGCACAGACCCGGCAGTCCACCAAGAGCTAGGTGCTCGCGTCCTGCCCACTCCAGCCAGCCCCTGGCTACAGGGAGGGCAGCTGTCACTCTCTGGATCATTCCCAGGAGAGAACAGATGACATTTCTCAACTTGAGAAACTCTTCCTTGAAGCATGAAGGATGCACTGCTCTAGGGACAAACAGACCAAGACACAGGATGCTCATAAGTGAGTCTCACACACATAGTTCAATGTCCTTAGCAAGGGTACCAAGGCCACCAGGAGGACAGTCTTCCCAGCAGATGACTCAGACTGGATGCGCACCTGCGAGAGAGCAAAGCTGGGCCTGATCTGGGCCCGTGTGGACGCTAACTAAAGATGGACAAGAGACTGAACAAGACCAGGTCTGCAGGCACTTACAAGAGAACACAGAGGAAGCTCCCCAGCATTGTAGTTGGTGGCGACATCCTGGACGTGATGCTGAAGCACAGGAAGCAACATAAAACACCAGAAAAATGGATGACCTCAAAACTAAACTTACTCATCAGAGAACAATCCTGAGTGCAGAGACAGTCTGGGACAGGAGAAAATGTCCCCAATACGTTCAGAACTCATGCCACTCAACGACAAAACCCACAACCAAGTAAGCGCATGCGAAGGACCTGCTATTTCTCCACAGAAGACAAAGGGAAGGACAAGCTGCCCAACATCCCCAATCCCTAGGGAGATGCAAACCAAAACCACCCTGTGCTGGGCATGTGGCCACAGCCCTGATCCCAGTTACCTGGGAGGTGGAGGCAGGAGGAATTTGAGGCCAGCCTGAGGAGCTTAGCAAAACTTGTCTCCCTGGGGAAACAGCTGGGTGGCAGAGCAGTTGCCTAGCACGTGGGAGGCCCTGGGTTTTCCGTTCCCAGTACTGCAAAACACACTAAAAAAATCCTACCCCATGGCCACAGAATGATACTATTAAAAAACAAAAGGGAAAACACTGTTGGTGAGAATACGGGGAAAAGAGAACTCTTGTGCGCTGCTGGTACAGATGTAAAGTGGTTCAAGAGATGGAGAGAGGGGCTGGGGATGTGGCTCAAGTGGTAGCGCGCTCGCCTGGCATGCGTGCGGCCCGGGTTCGATCCTCAGCACCACATACAAACAAAGATGTTGTGTCCACCGAAAAATAAATAAATAAATATTTAAAAAAAAAAAAAAAAAAAAAAAAAAAAAAAAAAAAAGAGATGGAGAGAAAGGAGCCCGGACAGCGCAGCTGCTGTGGAGAGCAGGAAAGGCCCACAGAATCCAGAGCCTCCACACTCTCCACGTTCACAGCAGCACTTCTGAGTTTCCATTCTTAGTCTTTTAAAAACTAGTAGCAAGTGTCCAGAGCTTAAGCGTCCACTGATGGACAGGGGGGTGAACAAAATGCAGTGGGCCACAGCAGCGGGTGCTTCGAGGGCAAGCTGGGGAAGGTGCCCTGGGGGCTTGGCACTGAGCCACGCCCCCGGCTCCTGTTCTTACTTTGACAGGGACTCCCTAAGTTGCCAAGGCCCCCTGGGACCTGCGATCCGATCCTTAGCTTCCGAGTCCCTGGGGTGAGTCGCTGGGGTGAGAGGCGCGCGGGCTCCCGTGTTCAGCCCTTAAAAGGAAGGGAATTCTGACACCCACGCCAGGACCTGGATGAACCCAGAGGACACCAGCTTAGTGGCAGAGCCAAGACTGCCATTTTTCCCAGAGGTCCCACGGGTGACGGACACTCACTCCTAAGTGAGTCTCACACACACAGTTCTGCATCTCCTCCCAGTTGTCCTGCAGGAAGCAGGAAAGGAGGGGCAGGGTGCCGCGTTCACTGGGGAGCATTTGGGTTAGCAAGATGACAAGGCTCTGGGACGCTGGGTACAGAGCAAGACACGCATACTAACAGCGCTCAGCTCCACACTCAGGATGGCTCACGTGGGAGACTTTGTTATGTGTATTTAGGTTCCAATTTTAAAAAGCAAAACACCATGTAAGGCAACAAAAATTTACTGCTTTTCAGAATTTTTTTCTGTCAAGCTATATGCAACTTATGCCTTCAGATTTACAATGAACAACTGAAGTAAAGTTTTAAAAAGACTAAGAATGGAAACTTAGAGCAGAACTTCTACACTGAGGAGGAAAAATCCGAGGAACAGCAAATGCTGAACTGGAAACATCAGGAAAGGTGGAGAGGACCCTGAGTAACACAGGAGAAGGGAGCTGAGGTCGCTCCTCAGGCAGAGGCTGGTGCGGTGTGAGAGCAGCACCTGGCTGCCACGGAGAACCGCACAGGAGGGCGAGATGGGGCCTGTGTGCGGGCGCCAGCCTGAGCCAAGCTGCAGGAGAAGCTGGCTTTAAGTTCTCCGTCACACACAGCGTGGGCCACACCAGGCCTGTCCCGAGCAGGGCACAGAGCAGCTGGCACACTCCCACAGGACAGACTTGGGACAATGACCAAAGCTGACACCTAACTGGCCACACATTTCTAAATGCAGGAGTTTACAGGCCAAAGTCCTTGATCAGAACTTAATAAAATCAGAAATAGAAAAAATGAGGTATCACAAAATTCTTTGTCACATGGAAATTAAGAAAATTACTCTCCACCATCCTTTTTTTCCATTTCAAATGGAGTGTTCTGTTTTCTGCTTCCCTTGGTACTTTTCTACTCAGAGCGTTAAGTTATACATAGAAGTTGGACTCCTGACAAATGATGCCTGCGTGGAATGTGTGATGCGTCCGTTTCCCTCCGCCCTCCTCCCTGTCCTCCTCCCTCTGCTCTCCTGACCCTCCTTTTGATGGCTTGTTTATTTTTGATTGGTGCTCTGTAGAGATTCATGAAGGTGGAATTCCCTGTGGTATATCTGCATTTGCACACAGCTAAACTGGACCCCCTTCCCCCCTTTCCTCCCTCCTTCTCCGCCACCGATCTTCCGTTTGTGACATCTGGTTCCCTCCCCAGGCCTTCTCTGCCTGTTGTGGTCTAGTTCCACACAGGAGAGGAAACGCCCCCTGATTCCTAAGTCTGGCTTACTTCCCCCAGCACGAGGTTCTCCGTTCCCACCCACCCACGGCCCCATGATCCCAGTCTTCCTGATGACTGGACAACTCCCTGGTGTACATGGACCCTCTCTCCACTGACAGGCACCTGGGCTGGTTCCTGGGCTGGTTCCCAGCCTGGCTAGGAGGGCTGGTGTGGCTGTGCCTCCACAGAAGGCTAATCTAGTGACTCTGGAGAAATGCCCAGGAGCGGGAAAGCTGGGCCCTAGAGTTCTACCTCCCTTGAATGGAAAAGAAAGTCCCTGAGAAGTCACAGGTCTGGGAGGGCAGGCGGAGGAAGACTAGAGGGGAGGGGGACTTAAAAGCCAGTAAGAAACCAGAGGTCAGCAAAGGAAGGGAGCCAGGGTGAAGACGACATGCTGCAAACAATGGAGCAGAGGACAGGCATGAGCTGGCTTTCCAGCTGAAGCAGAGGCTGCCGCCTGGCCTTTGTGCCCAGATGGTCAATGCCTTAAGCCTTACAGTCCTGCCCAACACTGTGGTCAAATCCAAAGGCAGCAGAGTCCAAGATCTGAGACCCTTGGCTTCCTCAGGGCAGTGAGACAGCAGCACTCAGCCCTGCCCGTGGGTGCCATGGAGACCCTCTAGTGACCTCCTTCTGCCTAGACCCCTGAGGGCTGGGTGGGCACAGCAAATGGACCGCTGCCCCCAAGCTCTGTGGGGGATGGGCAGCCAGTGAGGTGGAGGTCTATCTCCTCTCAGTGGAGGGAGCCTGAGTGTGCAGGGAGCAAGGGCCAGGCAAGGGTGGGGTGGGCCGCAGCAGCAGGACTGCAGTATCACCCCACCTCAGCCTCAGAACAATGCCTGTAGAGGAGTCGGCATTCAGAGGTCACATACTACATCAGTCCACTGCAGTGAGCCTGCACAAGTCTACACTGCCTCAGCATCCATGGGAATGCACGTTGGACGTCCTCACACCAGAAGCAGGGCTCAGCCCCTGACGGTTCCCAGTTCTGCACCTCCTCCCAGCTCTCCTGCGGCCCACCTAGATCTCTGCCTCATATGGCTGCCCCTGATGACCACCTCCCCATGGGTCAGCTAGATGAGGCCTGCTTGGGCCGCCCACACCTCACCCTCACACCTGCAAGGACTGTGTAGACCTGCTGCAGTGACCACCTCTTGCCTCCACGTGACTTCCTGGAACTCTGTGCTTGATCTGGACGCCCAGTTAAAACTGCCTGTGGGAAATCTGTTTGGATAACACTCTGGGCCTGATAGAGGCATGGGCCCACGCCCCCCCAAGTCCTGGACCTCCATGCGTGGCCGCCGGGTAGGCTGTGTACCTGGGGGCCTGTGTGTGATGGAATCTTTATTCCATCTCGTGTCTCCTAGGCACTGAGGTGGGCCTCTCCCATCATAAGACCCTACATTAAAACACCTATGTTCCTGTAATCCCAATGGCTTGGGAGGCTGAGGCAGGAGGATCATGAATTCAAAGCCAGCCTTAGCAACTTAGGGAAGCCCTAAGCTAAGCAACTCAGACCCTGTCATTAAATAAAATACAAAAAGGGGTGGGGATGTGGTTCAATAGTTGAGTGCTCCTGAGTTTGCTCCCTAGCTCCTTAGTACCAAAAAAAAAAAAAAAAAGCAAAAAACCCCAACAACACACACACACACACACACACACTCTCTCTCTCTCTCTCTCTCTCTCTCTAAGTTTGTGGACCAACTCAGGACTTCTTTTTGTCAACTACATATATGTTGTTTGTTATCTACTAAAGTGACTTTTTTTCTGGGGAGAGCACTGGGGGTTGAACTCCAGGGCACTCAACTGCTGAGCCCCATCCCCATCGCTATTTTGTATTTTATTTAGAGATGGGGTCACACCTTGCTTTTGCTGAGGCTGGCTTTGAACTCACGATCTTCCTGCCTCAGCCTCCTGAGCTGCTCAGCTAGGTCAGTGTGTTTTGTAGCATACTAAGACTAATTGTTCTTTTATAAAAAATCCACAACTTCATTTTGTAATCAGTTTCTCATGTAAAGCCTGTGGTAATTTTTAGATGGCACTGAGCACACTAGCTAATTTGTGGAGAGAGGCCAGGAGAAGCCTTGCGTGAACCAGACCTGCACCTAGGGCCCGCTTTGTGCTCGGGCATAGCCTTGAGCCTCTCCAGCCTCGCCCTTACATCCGCTGAGGCTCACCTGGAGACACTCCAGAGGGGTCCCCTCGGATACAGTTTCTCATTGTTTTTCTGATGCACAGGCAGCTTCTGAGGGTGTGCAGAGTCAGCCAGGCGGTGGGCGTGACTGAGGCTCAGGAGCACTGGCTATCGGGGAGGGACAGCCTCAGGGCAGACCCCTCTCAATTCCTGTCCCATGTGAGGGTGGGATTCCCCCAGCCACTGGACTCCAAGCCACCCGAGACAAATGGACCTCAAACACGCGTCTTGACAAGGGGTTTAGAGAGGAACCGTGCAGGGGCTGTGTTGTGTGCAGCTGACGGGAGGGGTCCCTGGCACCCGTGCGCCCTGTCCTGTCTGGTGCCGTCCCAGCTCTCAAACCTCCTTCTCTGGCAGTGCATGGGAAACCTAACTCCTAATCCGACTGTCTGGCTCCAGTGACGGCTGAACTTGTGTTTAGCTGTGGAGCATCCAGCCCCTCCCTGTGTGAGGTCCTGGTGAGAGGGAGGCTGTCACCTGGAGTCTCCCCTGACCTGGGACTCCGGTGCTGATGGATGTGCTCTGCAGGGTGGGTGGGCACTGCTGGGCAGCAAGCTTCCTAGGCCCCGCTTCCCGTGTCCTGCCCGCCGTGCCTCCCCGGCCTTCTGATGGGCGCCAGCCTGGGCCTCTTCTTGGGACCAGTGCTTGACTGCTGTGAGCATCACAAGACGCTGCCCTGGGAGGCCCACCCTGCAGGCCACTCCTGAGCTGTCCCACAGGAGAGGCTGGCGGCAGTCCTCCTGTTGCCTGCTGCTCTTGAGGACCATGAGCATCCCTCTGCCCCTCCCCAGGCTCTTGAGAAACTACTCAGTCCCTGACACAGTGAGGCCACACTCAGGGGATAGAGATGAGCACCTCCTGCCTGGCTGGCGCAGAGCATCCGTAGTCCAAGGTGTGACTTACCCTCACCCCGTGGAAGATGAGAGGGAAGCCTTTCTTGGGCAGCTTCTCCCAGCCCAGTAAAGAGGTCACCACTTTGGGGTCTGCACAGACTTCAAGCTCCCTGTGATAGAAAAGCCGAGAGGGCAGCGCCAGCAGGGCCGAGTGGGATCTGTAGTTCTTCACTAATTTTGTGACCTGCAGGAAGAGGACAGGTGCAGAGCGCTAGGGGAGGCAGCACTGGAGCTCGTCCACTCCCCAGGGCAGTTCCCCACTCCTGCCTGTGCCTCCCTGAGCCTGAAACCTGTCACCACACTAGCTCCCCAGATGACGGTCTCTGCAAAGGTCTGTTTAACAGCAAGGACTGCTCCTCTCCTGGGTCCTAATGGGCTGGGAATCTCCCAAGGGGCACAAACGGCTCCAGACGCACCACTGTGTGCCGTCTGCTTCACTCTGGATCCAGTCTCATGACCCCAGCCCTGGATGGCAGGCAGGCAGGCAGGCAGGCAGAGCCACGGTGCCCTCCCTGATGGGCTGTACGCTGTGAGGACGGCTCCACACTCCTCCTCCATCTGGTCTGCAAAGTTCACGTGCTTACCTTACACACTTCTTCCCTGGTTCCTGGCAAACGCTCTGGACTGCTGACCCAGGGCAAGGGACTTGTTAATCCAGGGAGCAGGACATGTGTCCCGCTTCCAAGAAGCCAATCACAACGCTAGACCTCACCTGTCCACCACACCACCAGCCCAGAGCAGCACAGGGCCTGGGGAGGAAGAGCCACGTTCCCTAGAGCTGCTCTCAATATGCAGGTGGGAGCTTCAGAACCAAGCCCTGGGCCGGCGGAGGCTCCCGGAGCCTGGTGGCCACTGCTGGGCGCACCTGCAGGTGGTGTGGCAGGGCTGGCATGCAGCAGCAGCTCTCCCACAGAGGCCGCTGGCAGGTGCCCAGGAGGCTGGAGCACGGCTTGCCCCTCCCCTGGCAGCAGAGCTCTCGGGACCCTATCTAGGTTCAGAAGATGCTGGCCACCATCACCTCCTGGGGCAGCCACTCTGGGTTGTTCACTCCTCCCACAGTGGGTGCCTTTCAGGTGGGTGGCCTGGGAGGCCCTCCTCAGCCCGAAGATCCCCAGTACCCCCTCCCACAGTCTCACCCCTCTTATTTCAGTGAGGTAAAGGCCCCAGGAGGCTCCAGCCCCTTTCCCCAAACCTCTCATGAGCACTGTACCTCACCCACACCAGGAATCCACCATCAGATGGAAACCTGTCTTCTTTTTGTATTATGGCACGTTAGTGATGTAATGACATAGCTGTTTAGGAGAATAGTTTTTCTGGTGGTACTGGGGGTTAAACTCGGGGTACTCCACCACTGAGGCACACTCAGCTGTTATTTTGAGAGAGACTCTTGCTAAGTTGATGAGGCTGTCCTTGAACTTGCGATACTCCTGCCTCAGCCTCCTGAGTTGCTTGGATCATAGGCATATGGCCACCATGCTGGGCATTTTTTGGGGGTACTGTGGCAGTTTCTCACTGTCTTGCAACAGGCCCCACAGACCCAAGGCTCCCGGGTTCAGTGAGACAGGGCTGCACCCAGTCGGATGAGCACCTCAAGTCAGGAGAGCTCACCAGAGACACTCCCACAGCCTTTCCCGGGCAGATCTTCTCTTATTTTAGTCACAGTTACAGAACCAGTTCCCGTTTCTCCTGCTGCGATGGGGCACTTCCAAGTTAGCTCCCATTGTCCTGGACCCCAAAGACCCCTGCCATCAGTGCCAGGCTGCCTGGTGTCCCTGGCCCCAGCACAGGCCCTGTGAGGCGCACTGCATGGCTCCTGGGAAAGGAGAGCGGATGCAAGTGCCTAAATCCCATCTGGGAGGCAGGGCAGCGGGCAAAGCGTCCCATGCGCTGACAGGCATCCGTGCTGGCTCCTGCTTCAGGGTGCAGCCTTGGCGTGGGCGGGTGGAGGACACTGGTGTTCCTGTGGAGGAGGTGCACGCTCCATGCCTCCTGGGCATGACAGACAGGGGTGCCCACTCACAGCCACAGCCAATGGACAAGGGGAAGTAGGCAGACAGCAGTGTGGCAGCCTCCCCTGCTGGCCTGCCATCCTGGGCTACTCCTGCCTCTCAGCGCTCAAGCCACTCAATAAGCCTGGCCGACTCACCAGCAGGGGGTTGTACGCGCCACAAGCACCGAATGCACTCTCGTCACGCAGGTACACTGGACGGGACATCAGTCTCTCCAACATGGACACGTTGAGCCCGTAGGCCATGGCCAGCCTGGACTTGATGACGGGGCCAAGCTGCATGGGGTCTCCAGCAAGCACAATCTGTGGCACACACAAGGGCTTGATGGGGACCAGCGTGGCATATGGTCCCCGCCTCAGGAGGAGCACCCTGGGAGAGCAGCAGGCTGGCTTCCCGGGTCAGGGTCAGGCTGTGCAGGCAGGGGCCCACATCCACTGTGGATGCGTGACAGAGAGGGTGCTGCTGGAGCCATGAGGACTTCCAGAGGGCAGGGAAGTGGGCAGCACTCCGTCCTGGGAGGCCCCACATGTGGCCATATCAGGCTGACTGTCCCTGTTTCCTCCCCAACCCTCCCGTGCTCTGCCCAGAGTCTGGGGACCTGAGAGGAGGCGGGTGTGCCCTCTGGAGGAGAAAGGGAGGGGCAGGGAAAGGGAGCACTTTCTCACCCTCCTATTCTCAAGGAGCCCACTCCCACATGGCAGGTCTAGATGACTGCTCCTTGCCAGGGGTGCAGGGAACAACAGGGGTTTAAGATGATTCAGAGGCTCCACAGGAAGCAGCAGGTGGGCCTGACAGGCACGTGGAGCAGGAGGGGCTGGGGGTCAGAGGGGAGAGGCCCAGAGCAGCCCAGAGGGAGCAGGCACAAGGCGCAGCCCTGCCTTCTGGCACGGGGCGGGGGGATCACCAAGGGCAGGGAGCAGCTGCTGACTTTGCCACTGGGTCTCCAACACCTAGAATGTTCTTTGCTTTGTTTTGCGAGTGAAAAACCCCACCGTGGCAGCCCCCCGCACTGTGCTGCAGCAAGCAGAACTGAGCCCCCTCGGCTAGGCCTGGTGCGATCTCCTGGCCCGAGGCCATGACCACTGCGGCCGGCCGGCCAAGGGAAGACCGGGCGAAGGAGACAGAGTGTGCCGCTGCACACAGGCCTTACCTGGCCGCTGACGTCGGAGATCAGCCCCAGAGGGATGAGGCACTCTGGCTCACTCGCCTGCCCGGCCTCGTCCACGAACACGTGGGTGAAGTGTCCGACTCTAGAAGCAGAGGTGTCTGAGTGGTCATGCCCACCATGGCTCTTAGCACCCGGTGCCAGGCCCCATTCTGCACCTGTGGGTCGAGTGGCACCCAGAAGGGCCGCGTGCCTGCCTCCAAAGCTGAATGACTGGGTACAGGCTGGCAAGGAGAGCCCGTGACAGATCAGTGCCTGGCGCTGTGTGTTGCTCAAAAGGACATGGACAGGACAGTGTGAGAGTGGGCATGACCAAAGCCTGAGCACCTTAGGACACTGCATGGCCTTGCAGCAGCTTCCCCAGAGCTCCATCAGGCTCGGCCTCCCCACCGTGAGTGAGCTCGCAACCCCCAGCTGGCTGCTCCGCTCTCTGCCTGCTTCCCTGGGAGTGAGGGAGACTGGCCAAGGAGCAGCACTGGGCAGCTGGCAGCAGGTGGCCTGGGCACCTCCTCCTGCCTGGTCCCACCAGCCACACCGGCCTCTCACCACACACCCAGCAGTCTCTAGGTGGCACTGCCATGGTGACAGCAGGACGGCGCCCAGGGTGGAGGGGACACTGCCTGCGCCTACCTGGCCTCCAAGCCTCAATGGTCCCACTAGGACATCAAACCCGTAGTCAGAAGTGCCAGGGAGGCTCCTGCTCCCACCTCCCACCGTGGCCAGAGTCAGGGCCCCTGCGAGAGACGAGGAGGTGAACCACCTCTGCTGGACACTAACCCAGCACAGGAGGACGAAGCCGAGTGCTGCATTAGCTGGTGTCACTTAAAGGCACTTCTCTCAGAAGACACTGCCCCCTCTGTCCTGTAGGGCTTCACAGCCGCAGCTCTGGGTTGTCACCAGCACAGCAGCTGGCCCAGCCAGGCACCTCTTCCCCTGGGACCTGGACGTTGGTGCACCCACGCTCTGCACACCAGGCTACCCTGCCCTGCACAAAACCTGCACCCCAATGACACCAGACCCGAACAAGAGAAGGATGGGCTGTCTCTGCTGAAGCCTCTCCACCTCCAGGCCGCCAATGCGTTGATAAAGTCCCTTAACCTGTCCAGACCTGCCCCATCCAATGCAGGGACCTCAGCTGCCACGTGTGGCCCTGGGGCACTTCAGGTGGCGAGCCAGAAACACGCCATGTTATAAGGGTGAAGACGGGGTTTTTAAGTCTCTGGTCCTTGAAAAACAATCACCGTCTGACCTGTCACTCCCCGGCATGTGCACAGCGGTGCTCTATGAGGTGAGAGGAGCCAGCAGGCACGGGCTCAACTGTGACCCCTAGATGCAGCTCCCTGTGACACTGGCAGAGGCCTGGAGTCCTTGGCCAGGCACCCTCACAGCCACTGCCTCAGGCTGCCCCTGCCAGAGGCCACAGCCTGCCCCTCATGTGTCCGGGGAAGGTGGGGCTCCCTGGTACCTCAGCCTGCTGCACACCACCTGGTGGCCCTCACTGTCCCTGCCTCCCTCCCCACAGCACTGAGTGACTGAGCGTGCGTCTCAGGCAGCCTCCTCCTATAGCTCGGAAGTCCAGCAGAAGTGCCTCTGGTCAACAGGGCACCCCACGTTACTCCACCTTCCCACAGAGCCCATGCACCAGTGGGTTTGAGGTCCACAGAACTGGACCTCAGCGCCCAACTACTTCCTATGTGTCCTGCCTCCTCACATCCTCTAAGCAACTCACCCCCATGTACAGAGGCCTTGGAATCTTTCTGCCACACCAGGGGCCATGTCCAGTGCCTCCCTGGACCACAGTCTCCTCTTCCAGCTCCCCTCCTGCCACTCCTTTTGTTCACAGGCTCCAGCTCCAGAGGCCCCTCTGGGTAAAATACTTGGGGCCCTCTAGCCACAGGATCTTTGTATGCACTCATCCATCTGCTGGTGTGTCCCTCTATTGGGCTGTGTGAGCCTCTAGGGTCCAGGACAAATACCACTTCCTCAGTTGGACCGAAGCTATCCTGGTCTGTCATCTGGCCCCTGGCTGCTGCTTGTCCCACCACCTGGCCTCTGCGCAGGCGGCCTCCCGCAGACGTCCCTGCCAACACCGTGCTCACCTCACTCCTATCTGGTAGAACAGCCCTGCACTGCTGCACGTTGTGATTATTATCCTGAAGCGCGATGCTCTCCAGATATCCTCCCCGTCTCTGCAATAGGGCTTGATGGCATCAATGATGGTCTAGGGCAAGGAAGGCAGAACACATTTGGTCTTCAAATTATTAAGTGTTCCTTTAAACTGGGCAGAATGACAAAGCCAAAATGAATTCTGAGATCATCTTCCCTTCGCCACTTCCCAGGGAGGGAACTACCTAGTGATTCAGGACTGGTTTTTTTTTTTTTTTTTGGTGGTGGTGTTGGGGATCGAACCCAGGTCCTTGTGCATGCCAGGCAAGCACTCCACCAACTGAGCTGTATCTCCAGCCCCATGGCTTTTTTCTTAATTAGCATGTTTTACATTTTCATATTGATTAAGTCCATGTTTTGTGGGCTCTAGAGCCATGAACATAACGTACCCCTGCAGAGCCTTCCAGGAAACAACATTTCCTCATCTTAACTCATTATTATTTTTTGAGATGTCTGGGAATGGAACCAGGGACCCTCATGTGTTACGGTTGTGCTCTAGCACTAAGCTACTTCCCTAGCCCATTTTAAAAATTTTATTTTGAGACAGGCTTTTGCTAAGTTGTTGAGGCTGGCCTTGAACTTGTGATCCTCCTGCCTCAGCCTCCTGATTGGCTGAGATTACAGATGTGCACCACACTGAGCCTGGCTTCAATTTTTTTTTTTTAAGCAACATTTCGTCTATAAGCAAACCAGAAGCCTACCATTTCCCTGAAACTCTACTTGTAACCAAGCCAACAAAACAGAACTAAAACAGAACAATTCATTTGCAGGTCAAATAAGAGAGGAACAAAAAACTTTAAGGAAGCTCAGGACACCTGTGACAGGACAGACAACCTGGAATGTGACAGTGAGCAAGGTGTGCAGGGCACACACCAGAATTGCAGGCGGCTTGGGGCTGTCCCCCTCCTGCCCCTGCCTGCCCAGGGCACCTGCTGAGGAGGCAGCCTGCTACCATTCCATGCCTGGGGCTCACCTCCTCAAACCTGCAGGTGGCGTTAACCCGGACCATGGCGGCTGGTCTCAGCATCTTGCTTTCATGCAGTCGCAAACACACGAGGTCAGCAGCACTGTTAGAGGGGGCACAGACCAAAATCCGACTGTCCGGCAAAGCATAATGTACCTTCATCCAAGACACAAGAGACCGAGGATCATAACTCTCAACCCTGCACAGCAGAAACCCCAGGCCTGATGTGCGGTGCACACAGGCTGCTTTGCCAGATGTGGATGCCAGCTCGACCCCTGAGACCCCTGAACACAGCACAGCAAGGGTTCTGCCTCACAACGCGTCCCCAGGCACCAGGGTGGGCGGTGAGGCTCTTCATTCCCCATGGTCCTAAACCACCTCCTAAGGCAGGACCAGGTCACACCACTGTATGGCACCAGCAGGCACTCAGGTGAGCTTGCTAACGGAACCCTGAATGGCACAGAAATACTCAATACACGGTATTTTCATAAATTTGATCTGAAATATAAAAGACACTGGCAGCTCCTGCAGAGTGGTAGCTTCAGCCACAGCCAAGGCAGCTTGTGCAGTAGAACTCTGTGACAAGATCAGTGGTTCTGTTCTGGACACTAAGTCGTACCTCCCCAAGTAGGCTTCCACCACCCTAGCATCCACACCAGTTCGCTTGACCATGGAGCGCTGGCCTTCTTAGCCCTTCTGACCACAGTGTGGACTGACCCATCCTGCAGACTGAGACGCAGGAACACAGCACGGAGCTCAAAGCAGCCAGCTGCTGACCTTACCTGCAGAACCGCCTCGATGATGGTCACGGTCTTCCCAGTCCCAGGAGGTCCAAAGAGGACGTACGGGAGGGGGCGGCAGTCGCCACTGAGGATCCTTCTCACGGCCAGCTTCTGGTTCTCGTTCAGCACTGGGTTGAAGAACTCTGTGTCTCTTACTTTGGGGGTCTGGGTTTCGTCGGCTGTGTTGGGAGTGAAGAGAGGGGTTCAGTTAGAGGCCAGGAGTCGGAGCACAGACGCCTTGATGGCTGAAAGGCAGCGGCAGACAGGCTCTGGAGCACGCCCACCACAGACGCCAGCACAACATGCCCCTGGGAATGCCTACCTGAGCAGTGCGGGGCAGTCAGGAAAACTACACTAGGAGGGATTTTATTTTTCTGCTTCACAGATGCAGTGTCACCTCAAGTACTGGACACGGGATTTAAAAATGTCTGTGATAAGCCAGGTGCGGTGGCATACACTTGTAGCCCCTGTACTGGGGAGGCCGAGGAGGGAGCACTGCTCAAGCCCAGGAGTTTGAGACCTGTCTCAAACACACCTGTCTACAACTGCTTAAAAGCTCAAATGGCCAAAAATAACCCACAATCTGAGTCTTTCTAAAGTGCCTAAGCCAAAATCAGGATGAGGCCCTGGCCCGTCCCCTGAGCAGAGCGGGAGCCCGCATCTCGTGGCACCCACGTGCAGCAGGCCGCTCTGCTCTGAGTCCTGGTACTCACGCACCCAGGCTGCTCGTCTCTATGGTGAGGGCAGCCACCCCTGGCAGGTCCTTGGCCCCAGTGTGCCTCTGTTTCCCGGCATGTTTAGTTTGGTCCTTCCCGGTTTTCCTGTTCTAGAAATGATCACGCAGAGGATGTTAAAAACTTAGCTTTGAATGCACTGGGTTAGTCTGAAGAACAGACATAAACATCTACCAATATCTGCTTCTAATGCTTAACAGCTCTTGATATGGGCCACAGTCATATTTTTCAAAATATAATGAAAATACAGGATATCTGATCAAAAGATTCCATCAGTTTTTGTTTTCTGTGTCTCTTAAAAACAAATATAAATTTTGTGGCGATGAAACCAAAATAAAGGGTTACATTTTACTTGACAAAGGCACACCCTTCCACTCCTTGGCTGGCCTTCAGCTGGTCTCCCGCGGGCCTGCGAGAGGCTGATGAGCTGCCCAGAGGTGGGTGGTCCTGGCAGCCCCTCCAGGCACAGCTGGGCCGGGCAAGGTCCTGCCCAGGAACTGGTCTGGCAGACACGTTTAAACATAGATGGAGTTGGCCCTGGACCAATGAAACTTCTTTGCCATTACAAGGATATTCACTGCTTGTGCAAGCACCTTTGTAAATTAACTTGACCACTTTCAGAGGATAGATTCTTGGATCCGTATAACTGCTACATAAAAGTTTCCTCATAAAAAATTTGCACATATCGCCAAACTTTATCCCAGAAGCCTCTGTCCAGGTGATCTGTCTACAACTGTTGCCAGGTGCTGTGGAGCACAACTGTGGTGCCATCAGCCACATGCATGTGATGTCCAGGTGGTGCCACAGGCTGCTGCACTGGTCCTCACGCACAGGGAAGCACGTGGCAGGAACTCCTTTGGCTGTGCCCTTTCCCACGGCTCCTAGACCGTCCATGCTGCTGGGTAGGTCCTTCCTATGTCCGAGTGGGGGGGGCTCTACTCCAAGAACACACCTCATTTCTCTGTCCATTCTTCTGTTGACTGACCCGGCCGTTTCCAGCTTTGGGCAGTAACCAACATGCTATGAACTCTCAGTGCGCATCTTGGAACAGCCGCATATAAGCCCGCTTTCCATTTCCTCTCAAGTTTTGGCCCTTGCAACAGGTGTGTGGTGGTAGCTCACTGTGGCTGTCTCCCCCACGATGACAGCCAACGCTGATGGCCTTCCCAGGGTCGGCCACCTCTGTGTTCTTTGGTAAAGGGCTGGCCATCTTCCTGCTGAGCTTGCAGTTCTTTGCTGAAGACCTGGACACCAGTCCTTTTCAAGATGGAGGATTTGCATAAGAGTTTTCTCTCTACCTGCTTCTTGTCGTCTGTGGTCTTCAGTGTCTCCTGACAATAAGCTGTTTCATTTCACTAAAGTCTAGCCTGTCAACTTCTTCTCTATGGGTCACATATGACCCTCCCAGTACAGGATGGGGCAGTCTTCTGTGTGCTTTCCTGAAGTTCTGTGGTCTGGGCTCTGGCCATCTCTTGTTAGCTTTGTACTTGCTGTCAGGTATAAATCCAGGTGTGCATTTCTGCATGTGCTCTGAATTTATACATCAACTTGGAGAAAACAGGCGTCTAAACCATACTGAGTCTGAGCTGGGGCAGGTACCATCAGCGCTCCCTAGTGGCCAGCAGACAGTCCTGCACAGCTCCTCTGATCTATCCCTGAGGTCTTAAAACATTTAGATGCTATCTTAAGTGGTATTCCAACACCCCACCTGTGTCTGTGAAAGGACGTGAGTGGCTTGTTTTTGCACGCCAGCCTCATGTCTTCTGTCCTGCTAAGCCGCTCAGCCCTGAGGATGCCCTGAATAGTCCATCAGACTCCCGCGCACCCTGTAGGTCCCTCCTCCTCTGCCTCGCCACACTAATCATCCACCAGGGCCTGCTCAGTGTCACCCAGAAATGCCAGGGTCCTGATCTCACAAGGAGAGAGCCCTCACCACTGAGCAGGCTTCTCTGGGGAAGGACATCCTGACAGGACAGGTGTCCACTAGAGGACACTTGGGATTTCCTCTTCAGCTTGTCAATAAGGGGAAGGACACTGGCTGATGTGAGGGATAGTAACCCGTGTCCCATTCCCAAGGGGAGTGCTTCCTGGCCTCATGCATGTTCAACTTGCTGATACTTTGTTCCAAGACTTGGACTTCTGTGCTCCCGAGTGACCCTGGCAGGAGTCAGGAAAACGACACTAAGATAAGAGGGAAAAAGGCCATTCCATTTATTTTTCTGCTTCACAGATGCAGTGTCACCTGGAGTACTGGACATCCTAAGTGTCCTCTAGTGGACACCTGTCCTGTCAGGATGAGCTCTCAGGTGCCGAAGCTCTCTGCAATGGAGTCTGTCCTCAATGCGCCGACCGGCTGCTTGCTTACTCATTCATTTGTTCATGGTACCAAGGCTGGAGCCCAGGGGCACCCTACCAATGAACTACATTCCTAGACCTTTTATTTTTATTTTGATGCAAGGTCTAAGTTGCCCAGGCTGGCCTTGAACTTGCAATCCTCCTACCTCAGCCACTTGAGGTGCTGGAGTTACAGGCATGAGCCGCCAGACCTAGCAACACTGGCCATGAGTGTGAAATTAAACTTCCCTGAGCTAGAGTCTGTAGAACTGGTGTCATCTTTTCCTGAAAATTTCACCAGCTTGATAAATTCACCAGCAACGCTGTGTAGCAGAGGTTTTTTGTGGGGAAGGTGGTGATGTTTCTAACTGGAAGTTCATTCTTGAACAGATCTAGGGCTAATCAGGCACGATTTCTTGTTGAGGGAGCTTTAGCAACTTGTGCTTTCAACAAATATGGAAGTTGTTTATGCAAGTTGCTGTATTAATCAGTAATCTGTTCATAGCTGTATGAGCCAGAATTCTCTAGGGAAAATTGAACACTGCCGTGGCCCCAGTGGGATGCTGACTGTGGGCAGGGCCAAGCTGCACGTGTGCTTTCTCCTGCAGATGCAGTGCTGGGGCTGACCAGTCCACCCCTGCGCTCTGTCCCAGCCACCTTCCCACCTTCCCAGGCACTCAGCAGGTGGTGTAGCCATAATCTTTGCAGTTTTAAGGTAACACAGCAAAACGAGAACAAATTTCCTTTTCCTTTCTTGGAATTTCACAGGATAGGTTAGTTCTTGCTGTGCAAACAATTTTTCTCTTTGAGATCGTTGACCTTAGTGGACCCAGAATTAGGTCTGACCAAATATCTGAGCACCAGTGGCCAGTGAAAGTGAAGCATGCGGTTAGCCAACACCCATGGATTCAGGGGGCAGCGCATTTCTTATAACCCCATCAGTCTGGTTCAAGGTTCAGCAACTTCACTCATCTTCTCAAAGGACAGACTTTTACTCAGCAATTCATCTTCAATTTCTACTCAATGTATATTATTCTCTTTTGCTTTATTCAAGTTCTATTTGTTTTTGTCTGGCTTTTATACTTCTTAAACATTTTATTTATTTATTTGGTACTGGGATTAAACCCCAGGGATCCTTAACCACTGAGCCATATCCCTAGTCCTTTTTATTTTTTGAGACAGGGTCTCCCTAAGTTGCTGAGGCTGGCCTTGAACTTGTGATCTCCTGCCTTTGCCTCTCGAGCCCTGGGATTACAGGTGTGTGCCACTGTGCCCGTTCTAATTTGTTTTTAAAGGAGGAAGCTGAGGCCACTGACTTGAAGTCTTTTTTCAAAATTAGGCAGTTGGTGCTATAAACTTTCCCCAAGGCGTCTCTGGTGGCATCTCACAACTTTTGACAAGTCGAGTCACCATTTTTGGTCTGGTAAGAACTTTCCAATTCCACTTAATTCTTTGATCCATGGGTTATTTGCGGGTACACACCTGATCTCCAGATTCTGGGGAATTCTGACTTCTGAAGTCACTCTGGTTGGTGTTGCTGTTCCGGTCCCAGCTCTGGACTCACTGCTTCCTTCCGTGGACTCTGAAATTGGGGTGCAGACAGTGCTGGCTGACTGGGCCTGTGTGGTGCTGGGCTGTGTGAGTCGGGGTGCTGGAGGTACTCCTAGGCAGCCAGGCACTCAGGGCTGTCTGTAGCACGGAGGCACCTGGCACGGTCATGTGCTCCTGACGGATGACCCTGTGGCGACACTGCAATCTTCTCCCGGTTCTTCTCCATCTTCTAAGAGCTCTTGGCTCTGAGACCCACTTTCTTTGACACGAATGGTTGGCATCATTGCCTTTCTTCCTTACCTGTCCTTGCTTCCACTGGCAGCACACACAGTCTCTTCTCTGCATCCCTGGGTTCCACACCTGCAGCCTCATGTGCAAACCTTCTGTCATTACCCACTGAATCCTGTGTGGCCACCACCGAGGGAGCGTTTATGCCCTCCCAGGCACCACATGACACCTGCGGTCAACTCAGTATCAGGAGGATGTGTGCGGGCTGGACAAGATGGCACTGTGTGTCTGAAGGACTCCCCGGGTGTCCACGGACTTTAGTACCCTGGGCATGGTCTGAGTCCTGGACCAAGCCCTTGAGGACACTGAGGACGATGGTAGGTATTTCTTTTTCATCTCATCTGACAATCTGAACTGTTTAACTGCAGTGTTTAGAACACTGATGTGCTCAGACTTAAATCTACCACCATGAGATGGGTACAAGTGGCATACACCTACAATCCTAGTGACTCAGGAGGCTAAGGCAGGGGTACCAAATTCAAGGCCAGACTTAGTAACTCAGCAAGACCCTCAGCAACTTAGCAAGACCCTGCCTCAAAATAAAAAATAAAAAGGATGGGAGATGTGGCTCAGTGGTAGAATGACCCTGCTTCAATCTCTAGTACCAGAAACCCTGAAACTGTCACCTTGATATATGTTTTCTGTGTTTCATCTGTTCTGGGTACAGAATTACCGTCACAGATTTCAATACCTCTGACTGTCCAAGTGGACTGGACATCAGCAAGGTCACAGACCCTGGGGCACGTGTCCCTACTTCTCAGTTACTTACTCTGTACTGTTCAGGGCTGCCTCAGGTTTCCAGTGACCATCTTTAGCTGACTGCAGCCTACTTGTAAGTGACACTGCTTGGCCTCACACATCCTCTAAAAACCTCACAACATCGTTCTTCACTCTTCTGCTTGTGCTGTCCTCACTGCATGCTTTATACCCGTGAATCTGACAAATCCACAATATACTGCTGGCATTCCAGCTTCACAGTGTCTTTTAGTTCAGTGCCATGATGCACACCTGTAATCTTAGCAGCTCCAGAGGCTGAGGCAGGAGCATCACCAATTTGGGGCCAACCTCAGAAAGTTGGCGAGGCTCTAAGCAACCCTGTCTCAAATCAAACATAAAAAAACAGGCTGGGTATGTGGCTCAACAGTTAAGTGCCCCTGTGTTAAATCCCTGCTATCAAAAAAAAAAAAAAGTCATTTAAAGAGAGTTTTTAGAAATAAAAATGTTTTTATACTACCTGTATATGTATAATTAATTTCTGGTAGTTTCCACTTCTTTGCATAGATCCTTATTCCCATTTGATATCATTTTCTTCATGCCTGAAGGACTTTATTTTTAGCAAGGCAGGTATGCTGGTCACTAATTCTTTGATCTTTCAGATTTTGTATGTCTAAAGTTTTTTTTTTTTTTAATAAATGTTTTTTTTTTTTTTTAAGTTAGAGATGACACAATGCCTTTATTTTATTTATTTTTATGGATGCTGAGGATCTAACCCAGTGCCTCACACATGCTAGGCAAGTGCTCTACATCTGAGCCACAAGCCGGCCCATCTAAAGATTTTTTTTTTTAATGTTATTAATGGGGCTGGGGTTGTGGCTCAGAGGAAGAGCACTTGCCTAGCATGCGTGAGGCACTGGGTTCGATCCTCAGCACCACATAAAAATAAAATAAAGGTATTTGTCAACTACAACTGAAAAATAAATGTTTAAAAAGTGTTATTAGTGCATAATAATCATACAAAAACTGCATTCACTGTGACACATGCACACGCAAAGAACAGCACTGGGTCAATCTCACTCCCTAGCGCCTCCCAACCCCTTCCTGACCTCTTCCTCTACCCTATGGCTCCCTTCTATTTTTATAAGATCCTTATTTCCATTTTACTCTCTAGCTTCCACATGAGAGAAAACACAAACCTTGACCTGAATCTGCTTTATTTTGCTTGATATAATGCTCTCAAATTCCATCCAATTTCCTACAAATGACATAATTTTATTTCTCTTTAGGCTAAATAAACCTCATTGTGTGCGCACGCACACACACACACACACACACACATTTCCTTTATCCACTCACTCATCCACTGTCCATTGGCGGGCCTGGGTTGGTCCACAGTGGGTGACTGTGAGCTGTGCTGGTGTAAACAGGGTGTGTATGTCTCACTGTTGCACACTGACTTTGATTCTTCAGGGTGAATACTGAGGAGTGGCAGAGCTGGGGCCCATGGCGGGTCAAGGCCTGGTCTCTGAGGAGCCTCCCTGGTGACTGCAAAGTGGTTGTACTAGCTACAGGCACATGGAGCTCCTGGCCCGTCCCCAGGCAGATGCACGGTGGGCTGACTGCGCAGGGCCCAGGCCGTTCCTCTCCATGTGGACAACCAGTCTTCCCAGCACCACTTGTTATAAGGCTCTTTTCTCCAGCACGTTCTGGCGCCTCTGCCAGGGGTCATGACCACGGTGTGTGGGAATGTCTCAGCCGTGAGGAGGTCGCACAGATTTCCAGGCTGGCAGTTTTCTCTTTCCTTTCCACACTTTAAAGACAGCATCCCAATGCAACCTGCTCTGTGCTGCTTCAGAAAGGGGCTGTCCCATCTCTAGTCTGTGTGGAGGCACTGCTGCACGCAGCCGGGAGATGCACTCTGCTGGCCATCACTGGCCCTGAGGGATCTGGTGTCCCGTGTCCAGTCGCTGCCCAGTCCTCTCTTGAGGGCTTGAGGAGTTTCCCACGTGCAGATCTCTCAGATCCACAGCTGCCCACTGTGGCTCTCAGAAGGCCCTGTGCCCCTCTCTGGGACTCCAGGCACACAAACCTAGGGTCACCGAGCTGGCCCACGACTCACCAGTGCTCGTTACATATTTTAAAGAGATTTAGTTTTAGAGTAAAGTGGGGTTGCTCTCTTTTCTCTGTTTGGTTTTCTCCCTTTTCCTGTGGACTGCACGGTCCCATGCTCACTCTGTCCAGCACACTGCTCATCACAGGCACTACATTTCTCACCTCGAGATGACAACGTGTGCCTCCTGTTTCACATGTCCACTGAATGCGCACGTGTCTTTCTCTGAGGCTCCTGGATGCACTTAATTACAACACCTGTTTCAACGTCTCTGCTAACTGTGACTGCTGTTATTCTGGGGGGAGGTGGCTCTAATCAGTCAGACTTTCTCTTTGTGGCTTGTGTTTAATCAGGACCCCACCCATGTTGAGTGTGAGTCAACTACTGAGCTGCCTCCCCAGCCGGCTTCTGTTTTATTCAAAAATACACTGAGAGTCTAGGACAACACCTAGCACACAGCAGGTGCCACACTGCCACTATGGAGGGACTGACTGGAGAAGCAAAGATAGCACCTCTTTGCAGCACTCACAAAACCACAGATGTGAAGGAGCTGCTTGGGTTGGGGGGTGGCTCAGTGGTACTGTGCTCACCTGGCATGTGTGAGGCAAAAGTATTGATGGCATTTAACAGGCCTTGTCAGGAAGACGAGTTCCCCTTTCCCGCCCTCCTCCCTCCAGATGCTCTCCTATCCCTGGTGTCTGCTGCTCCTCAAGGTACAGCAAGAAGCCTTCGCCAGATGGGCTCCCCAGCTGCCACCACTGGGAGAAATTATTTTCTTTTTCTTATAAATTGCCTGGTCTGTGGCATTCTGTTACAGCAACATCTGGCTTCCATTTCCAACATGGAAGAAAAATATTGCTGAGTGGGCATTCATTTTCTATGAATATATAATTATGTAAATGTATCCAAAACCAATTTTAAAATAAAACAACAAGATCACATACACACCTAGATCTTGTTTCCCCACTTATTGCAGCATCTTACACCTATATGTAATTGTATATAAATGCACACTAAATCAATTTTATGCATACTTTGGTTTTCACTGATTTTGCTTATTTGAGGACTACGTTCCTCTAATTCTCTAGTCCACGTGAGCTAATCTACCTGGACGTGAATTTGTAACATCACCTACTTAGACAGTGGGAGTCGTCAAAGCACTACCTTGGTGGTGGGCTCTCTGTTCCTCCTGGTGTCTTGGGCATGGCTCCAGTTCCCTGTAACCTGAGGAGACTGCAAAATGATTTCTTCTGGAAACAACACTTGAAAATGAGAAAAGGTAAGAGGGTAGATATTACTGAAGAGCTCAGAAGAAACACATGGCAGCACCCGGAATGTCCCTGGCTCACTGTGTGCAGCGACCCACATGCCACTCTATTCCTCTCTGGACCCCCTTCATCTACTTCTGAACTCAGCATAGCACCAGTACTGCCTATTCTTCACAACAAAGTCACCCACTTGTCTTTCTGTGAGTACAAAAATGATTTACATTACAAGGGAAGCTATGCAGAAGGTAATGGACCTATATCCAATGATTTAAGCATGCTATTCTTTTTCCTTTTAATTTTTTTAGTTGTTGATGGACCTTTATTTTATCCATTTATTTATATGTGGTGCTCAGAATTGAACCCAGTGCCTCATGCAGGCTAGACAAATGCTGTACCACTGAGCTACAACCCCAGCCCAAGCATGCTATTTTTTATGTAGTTGAACCAGTAAAAGACCCGCAAGCTTCCCAACAGAAAAGTAAAAACCACGGATATTATGCTGCTTCATTTCTGACACAGGATGGAAGAGACTGCTTCACACACAGTTTTGCAGGAAGCCTGGGAGAGCGCTGGGAAGACAGACATAAGCAAGGCCAGCAGGCCACGAAGTTCTACCTTTCACACCCAAGTGCACCACCTGTTCCAGGGCAAAGTGCGACCGTCTGCTTGTGGTCCTGCCAGAGAGAAAGCACAGTGAGCCACGTGGCCTGGAGCCACGAAGGCCAGCAAAGCTCGCAGGACGGGCCTGGCCGGCATGGGTGAACATCCCCTCCAACACTTATGGGGCATTTACAGGCCTTGTCAGGAAGACGAGTTCCCCTTTCCCGCCCTCCTCCCTCCAGATGCTCTCCTGTCCCTGGTGTCTGCTGCTCCTCAAGGTACAGCAAGAAGCTTTCGCCAGATGGGCTCCCCAGCTGCCACCACTGGGAGAAATGATTGTCTTTTTCTTATAAATTGCCTGGTCTGTGGCATTCTGTTACAGCAACGTAAGTCAGACTAAGATGAGAATCTTCAAGGCGTCAAACTAACATGTCCTTCACAAAGCACTGGAAAATAAAGGCCATGGTAGAGCTCAGGTCTTATAAGGCCCTGAAGGCAGCCCTGGGGTGTGAGGAGTGCTTTACTGAGTCTATCTACACAAAATCACAAGTTTTATTCCAAGTTATAAAAAAAAGATAGTTTATGTTATCAGGAGAGCTTGGATTCTATATTCTATGCATGAAGCAGGCGCGTAGAAGAAGCTGAAGGTGCAGCCATGAAGTGTCAGGACAATGCCAATATCACGGTGTTAACAGAAGGGAGATGGTATTTTAAGGGTTTGCTCCCTTGAAATTCACTGAAAATAACCAAGAAGAAAAACATGGAAAATAAAAGCCATCTTCAGTGACACAGGATGGCCACAGCTCCAAAGTGCAAATGAAGAGGATGGTCTGTAAAGAGAACCAGGGTCCCGCGGCAGGGGTCCCCCAGGAGCTGCTGCAGCCTCTCAGAACCTGGAAAGGGCAGACATGGGCCTGCAGGGCCACCCCTCAACCCCAACTGCACAGCCAGGGCAGGTGGTGCTCAAGGTCACTGCAGGACCCACCCCCATGGCGTGGAGCCCAACAAGAGGTCTGTGAGGTCTACCAAAGTGCCTCCCGAGGGCATCCAGTTCTCTGCCCCTGATGGACCCTGCCTGGGCATGACCACCTCCACCCAAGGAGGAGCAAGAGCTAGAAAAGATACACGGAGGACTCAACAGCACTGCCTCCAAGGAGTAACACAGCTGCCCACGCACCCCAGCCTTACCAAGGCAGAGAGAAGAGGGACACGACAGACTCCAAACACGTGACAATGAAAGCAGCAGGCAAGAAAACCACACCGGCACCCGGAGACCACTGTCTGGCCTCCCAAGAGCCATGAAGAAGTACCAGTGCAGCCCAGCCATGAGCCTAGAGGCTCGGGATTCACCAAAACACCTCCTTCCATTCTGGGTATAGAAGAAAGGTGGTCACAAAGTTCTCCAGCTGAAATACTTCCTATTGCAAGGCCGAAGGAAAACACAATTACCTCAGGAAACGTTGAACAGGTTAACTAAAAAATAATCAAAATCAGTATCTTAAAATAGGACCTGACCAATCAAGACACTGAGGGGTAAAATACCAAAGGCGTTTCCCTAAAATAAGAAACAAGACAAAGACACAAAGCACCAGAAAACTACTAGAAAAAAGAAAACAGACAGGAGGGTGCCAGGAGAGAGACAGTAAACGAGAATCCCAAAAAAGGACAAGGAAGAGAAAGAAGCCACTGTCCAAGAAGAGGATACAGCGTCAAGGATGACAATTCCCCCTGCATCTGAGCGTCACTGCACCCAGGTAAAAGGACCTCTCCGCTCGACGGTCCTGTGGCACAGTGGCCAGGGGCAGAGCCCTTGGGACACTTCCCCGAGGGTGGCACTCACCAGCACCAAGCACCAAGCAAAAAGAAAGGCTCAGACCCCCGACTCCTCGCCACCAGAGGGAACCAGAGAGAGGCAGGCGGGACCCAGGGCGAGCGGGACAGGGCCAGGGACACTGGAGAAAACAGAACAGCAGTGAGATGAGAAGCGCTAGAGTCTGCGAGAAGATCATCCAACGACAGACACGTGGCCAGATTGCTGAGAGACAGGAAGAGAGCACACGTGAGAACACCAGGAGCCAGAAGTAGCGGCCAGCAGAGCCCGCACGGGGAGACGGAGCCACTCTCGCAAAGCAGCTAGAGCTGGGTGGATCAGCTTCCTCCAGACACCAAAGCCCATTCAGGGAAAAGCGGACAACCCAAGGGTCCTGTGTCTTTAAGGACAGGGAGTATGGAAGTGCCCCACAGCTAGACACAGTGGCCATGCCTACAGCAGCACGATGGCAAGTTAAGGCCAGCGGAGCCAGCCTCAGTGATTCAGCAAGACCCTACTTCAAAATAAAAGGCAAAGGAGCTTGGGGGCGAGGGCCACTGGGTTCCATTCCTGGGACCGGGAAAGAAGAGTGCCCCACAAAACCCGAGCCACAGAGGGCCTCGAGGTGAATTCTACCAACACCTAGGGAGAAAAGGAACTCGCTCCACACACACTCCCAGAAAGGCGGAGGAGTGGACGCCACAGCCTAACACAGCCCTCCACACAGATGCAGACACGAGTGGCACACCTGCAGGTGAGACCTGGCGACACACAGCACCTGGTCGCAGCCACGGTGCTTGCTCCCAGGAGCTCACCAGCACCTCCACCGCTCAGGAGACAGGAGGACCATGGCGTTGTAGCAGAGAGCCCTGGACACCATCACGTCCATCCCCAGGTAGAAACTCCAGCCAGTGAGGGCTATGTCTCCTCCCCCCAAGGGACGGCACAGGATCCTCCACTCCCACTGCACTGATGCTGTGAGACTGGCAGACTGCGAGGTCAGGAATAAGGCGGTGGGCCACATCCACGGCCGCACAACCCTCCCCAGAGGCTTCAGGCCACGCCCCAGGGTGAGGGACACCACAAAATGCACAGGGCAAGACAGGAAGAAGGAACCTTTCATTTAAAACCACAATTACACATGTAGAAAATCCTATGTAATCTGTAAAAAAGCCGCTAGAACTAAGTGAGTTTAGCAATTTTGCAGAACGTAAGATAAAGGCACAAAAATCAATTGCTTTTTATAAATACTGAAAATTAGTAGTTGGAAACTTAAGTTAAAATTGATACTCGCAATAGTTAAAATTTCTTTAAGTAGGAATAACTGACAAAAGATACACAAAACCTGTACATTGAATAGTGCAAACCACTGCAAAACACATGGAGACAAGAAGTGGGGAGAATCAATGGAGCGACGGACGCAGCGTTTTCAGAGATTGGAAGACTCAGTACTTAACATCAACAATTCTCCCTTAAACCGACCTAGAGTTAACGTGATTCTGATCCAAATCTCACAGGCTTTTTATAGACACTGACGGATGAGCTAAAACCCATGTGGGAACACAGACGGCCTAGAAGACCAGACAACTCCGGGCAGAGCGAGGTGGAGCGCGGCCTGCCTGATTCCTGAACTTGCCACAAAGCCACACACAACAGACGGAGTGTGTGCATCCCCCAGCACTCTAATCCTCAACAGGACAGTGTTTGGAGGTGGGGTCTCTGAAAGGACAGAAGACCATGAGGGCTCTGTCTTCATGAACAGGTAGAGTCTTTACAAAAGGTACCCAGAGGACTCTTTTAGGATCTTGTTAAGCAAAGATTTCTAAGATGTTTCACTGAAAGTGTGACCCATGAAAGTACAAATGGCACGACTGTGAAAAGGTGTCCCGCTCCTCACCAATGGAGGAATGCTAATAAACTCACAACCAGCCATACTGCCGCTGGCTGCAACGGCTTTACCAGAAGTTCAGGCTCACTGACCAGCTGAGATCTTCAGCCCTCCCACCCCAGCAAGATGGACCCCTGCACATCCCTGCACAGGTCGCTGACCCGGTGGCCCACCTGGTCACACCTTCCCTCAACCTTGCACTTCATATTCTCCAAACACGTCTCATTGCTCTGCTGCTTCTCACCCCAAGAGCAAACAGCCCAGTGTCCCTGTGGAGGCCACACGCACTGCCCCTCTGCTTCCACGGTCAAACACCTTAAAAGAGAACTAGCTCCACTGCTCCATTTCCCTAGCCCCTTCACCCTCCACACAGCCCAGACTGGGTGCAGCCCTGACTTCTCAAACCACAGAGGATAAGCATGGCGGTAAGAAAAGAACTGATGAGCCTGAAAAAATTAACACTTTCAGTTAATAAAAGAATTTTAAATAGAGTTAAAAGATAAACGACAAGCCCAGAAAAGATTTAAAATCTCAGAATAGTTTCACATAATGAATACAGAAAAATTCCTGCAAATAATAAAAGTCAGACAGATTATTCAATAAAAAAAGAGGGCAAAAGATACAAGCAAATATTTCACAGAAGATGAAAATTTTATGGCCAATGAATGTGGAGATTCTCAGTTTGTAGGTAAAGAAATGCAAGGTAAAATCACAATGAGGGCAGCTGGGGTTATGGTTCAGCTTTAGAGCACTTGCCTCGCACGCATAAGGTCCTGTTGGATCCTCAGCACCCCATAAAAATAAATTAAAAAAAAATATTTTAAAAAATCTTGGTTTAAAAAAAAAATCACAATGAAGTGTGTTATCTGCCCACCTGGCTGGCACAAACTATGAAGTTTAACCACCAGGCTCAGGGGCACGGGCCAACACACTGTTCCTGGAAGCACAGGTGCACCCATGTGAGGTGTGGACCTGCCACTGAACTCCAACCCTGCAATGTCACCCAAGTGTGCACGCAGCTTGTTCAATAAACAAACCGTCAACTTCAGAAATGATGAGAATGTGCATCAACAGAGGAGCAGATGGGGGTGGAGAGTCACATGACAGCGCAGAGTACAGTGGTGGAAATAGGAGCCCAGTTACAGACAGGACCGGGGCGCTCCTGGTAACGGTTCTCAGTGAGAGGCACAGCTCCTGCAACTGCACGCAGCAACCAGCCTTCCAAAAGGTTCAGAAGAGCTGAAGCCAAAGGATGCACCTCTCATGTGCACACATGTGCACACACAGACATACAATGTCTTATAAAAGTGAGGGCACACGCCTGTAATCCCAGTACTTGGGAGGCTGAGGCAGGAGAAGCACAGGTCCCAGGCCAAGTCCCCCCCACCAAAAAAAAAGCTCCAGTTAATGGTTGGAAAGGTCAGTGGGAGACAGAAAGGGGTGGCGAGGCGAAGGAGCTGGTGGACTGGAGGTGACGTGGGCGACGGGACTGGGTGCAGGGAAGTTCCAAAAATGAGTGGGCATAGAATCATCTGCGTCTTTATCTCACAAGTTATCTGTAATGAAGCTGTACTCACAGGCACAGGCAAGTGGTACACAGAGCACCAAAGCCACAGATACGGCATCAACACAGCAGCTCCCCTATCCCCAGGGAGACGTCAGTGGCCTTGCTGGGAGCATGCCCATCACGGTGAGGAAGGCATGGTGGGACTACCTGGCGCCTACCTGTTGTACGTAAACTCCACATCCATAGGTTCAAAGTTGTACGTCTGCTCAAATTCTGGATTAAGTTTAAGAGTTACATCTTCTTCGTGAATCTGAAAAAAGACAAGTGATTTACATTAGACAAGTTCTTACATTAACCTTGACTTCTTGGAATAATACATCCATGTCCAGCAACATAACAAGAAAAACCACATTTTATATCTTAGATATCTGCAAAATTAACAGAAAGAATCACATCTTGAAGTCATTAAGTCACACAGACAGGAGTCAATGGTCAGTGTTTCCACTCACAGCAGCCACACTTGGCCAGCGTCTCCCCAGGCATAGGCTCTGAGGAGACAGGGCTGAGCCAGGCTGCGACTCAGGAGGCCAACCAGCCAACAGCTGCAGGTGCAGCCAGGTGCTCTTGTCGGTCACAGCTGCCACAGAAAGATCATTTAGACTTGCCCTCCTGCTGGCAGTGGGAAGGGGGGAAGCCAGATTCTGCCTTAAACAATCCTCATATTCTTTCCTGGGCAAGCAGGAAGAGGAAACTTCTGAGCAAACATGGGAAGCAAAAATAGGAAGGAAAACTCAGAGCTGCAGAGGAGCTCAAACCTTCTCAGGTAAATAAGGACCACTCAGGCAGGGCCACTTCCTGAGGGCCAGGCCAACACCAGCAAAGGGTGCAGAAGCTGCAATTTGAGCAACTGAAACCATGGGCATGAGGTCAATGAAAAGTCAAATGCTGGAAAGGACCCCGGTCAATGCCCTCCTACTCTCAGCAGACGTGGCCACAACTCCATTACAGGGAAAGCCAGCTCACCAGAGGAAACTGCAAGAAATGAACGTGAGCTCATAACCAAAGATCACCACACACACAGGAAACTAACCTGTGTTAGCTTCCTAACACAAGGACAAGGGCAGAGAGCCTGTGGCAGATCTGATGTCAGGATGCCACAGGCTGACTCGACCACTTAGAGGAATCTAAGAGGCTGGGCCTGGAGTGAGAAGGCGAAAGACAAAGACAAGTAGCACCAGGCAACATGAAGGGTCAGGGCAGCTTTACAAAACCATGCAGGGCACTGAGAAGTGAGGACAGAGAGGGAGACAGGAGGGCAGGCAGGAGGCCCTCTGTGGGCACGGCCAGTGGGCAGTGCTAGATACAGACTCAGCACAGGAGCCTTCTCTCCCCAGGCTCCAGAACTGCTAACCTGTAGAGGGCCCAACTCGCCAGAGTGGTGTCCCTGTTGGCTGGAGATGGCAATCTGACTTCAGTGTGGTGACTAATTGTTCTCTGGGTCTCCTCCGCCAGCCACGCCATTCAGGACCTGAGTCCCTCACCGTGCTCTCTGGCCAAGACACCAATGGCAAAACCAAGTACAGCCAGGGGGACACACAGAATGCACCACCTGAGCAGTGGGTGGCCCACTCTGCCTCCAGACCCAGAGTGTCACTTTCCCGGGAACTTAAACACTCAGACCTTTTGCCCACCCAGGGACGCCATTTGCCGGGTTGCACATGACTAAAATACTCCGGGGTCACTCCAGGGAGACTGAAATAACTGGACTGCGTGAAATAACCACCAAGAGACAGAAATACCTTTTTCTTTGGGGGTGCTATGATGGCTCCTCTGACCTTAAGGGTCCGCAGAAAGAGAGTGAGCATGTGCTGACCCCTTTTATTGAGGAGAAGCCATTCAAATGAAGCAAGAGGTCAGGTTTTAGGGGGTTGAGTCTATCTTCATGATGTCTGCTCTCAGCAGGTTGACTGACACCTAGGAAGGCCACACCCAAGGGCACAGTAAGAGACAGGGACACACAAAGGAAAGAGGTAATATCACAAAGGAACAGGTGAGCAAAGCTCCACCCATGAGGATGTGGGAAGGCACGCCCATGCACAAGACACAGTCGCTCACACTCTAGAAGACGGGGCTATCCAGATCACAGTGTGACCCTAGGATGCCGCACCGGTCAGCAGGGGAGTCAGACCAGTCAAGTGCTAGTCGGCCTCCAATACCAGAGCTCTGCGCGAGTGCCCAGGTGGTGCCACCACCCCACAGGAATTAGTGGACAGTGCCTCTTGCTGAGATCTCTGGTCCTACTTGGAGGCTCTGGTACCCAGGGCTTTCCTCCTTGATGCGTAACTGGTCTGTGGTGTGAAAGGTAAGACAGTCGCCTGGCAATCTGTGGGATCCTCATGCCACTTGTCAACAGCTGGAGTGGGCTAAAGAGTTGGCAAGGTGAACAGACCCCTGAGCCCTGTCACCACACTGCCACTCACGATGAGTGCTCAGGGGCCCACGGGTATAAGCACAAAAGGGTGATTTTTTCCCACGTGGAGTATGGTTGGGCCTGGTGGGCCTGACCAGCAGGAGGGACTGGCTTTACTGCCAGCTGGATGGATGGGCTGTGGCCAGGGTCCTGCCCTGATCATGCTGGTACTCACAACCGTTCTCCCCATCCTCTCACTCTCAATACTGTATGTGCTGGCGACATGTCAGGGTGCAGGGCGTGCCAGTGGGGGGACAGGACTCATGGGTGTGATCCTGGAGAAAGAAGTTGGAGCAAGCTCTTCAGGGCCTGTGAAGAAGTGCAGGCTGACACTCTCTCGGGTGACAAGGACTCTCCTCCTGGCTCCTGCTCTGAACCCCCTCTGGGTGGGTACGGAAGCTGTGACAGGATGGTGCCTACAGCCTAACAGAGTGGAAGCCTCACCAGGAAAAGGAGACTTGCGGCTGGACAGCTCTCCAGCTGGCTCCCACTCAGGCTGCTCAGCCGGTCTCAGGAGGAACTCAAACTCAAAGAAAAGGAGGCGTGATAACGGGATCGCAGCACAGCAGTTACAGGGGTGCCAGGTGCCCAGTGTCCCTGTGCTGGGCACTGTACTGCTTAGACACTCCAGGCTGACCTAGGGACGGAAGACCTGCTTCTGAGGACGGCCATGGTGTTGGCATTTGACCCCAGGTGCAGTGATGCCCGTTGTGCCACCTGTAGGAGGAGGGTAGGGGGCGGGCAGGGTGTGTCTTCCTGAGACCTGGCCACGCACTTTAGCTGGCTGCATTCTGCACCTGCCCCTTCCTCTGGCTTGCCCACCTCAGTGGCAGCTTTGGGAGCCACCCACTGTTTCAGAATCATACTGTTCTGTTTCCACCAGTTCGCACAGTTGACACCCACAGCAAGAGGCTTGGTCAGGTAGCTTGCTCCAGCCTCGTCCAAAGACTAGACACCTTGACCACAAAGCCGCTAGCCTCCAGTGCTGCCCAAGTCCCTGTGCCTTCTCCAGGGCTCTCCACGCCCTCCTGCTACTCAAGGCCACCCTCCTCTTCTCAAGCAGATTAACAAGCCTGTCCTCCCTGCACCTTCCACCATTGCCACTCATGCACCCCCAAGGATGAGCCCGGGACCAAGTGTGATTTGCAGTGCCATCAACAGCTGAGGCTCTGGGTCACTAGAGTCTTGGAGCTCAGGAAAACACCTCCCTCTCATCTCAGCCACAGAACAGCTCCACACCAGAGCTATGTGGGTCCCCTCGGAATCCTCGTCAGAGCCTCTAGTCCCAGTCCTTCTCCTTTGAGAGTGAAGTTGGGCATGCCCCTCCCTCTCCACATTGGGCAGCATGGGCTCCCTGCACACACTGAGCAGGCCTTTCCCATGCAGCTCCCAGCAGTACTCCTGGGACTTCGCTCAGGATAGAAGCAGTGAAAATCAGCCTGAGAAGCACATACCATGCAGGCAGGGAGGTCCAGGCTGCGATCTGAGCCAAGCCAACGGGACCTCCTGCCCCACCCTGAGCTCTACACGCTCTAGAGTCCTCCCTGTGCAGGGTACTGCCCTGTTGGCTCTTCCAGAGTGTGCCCAAGTCAACCCAATGCAGGCATCACAACATAGGTGACTTATGAGGTTGAAAATGACAGAATCTCTTTAGACACCAAGTTCCTTTCACACATCAAAGATTATTTAAAGATTTACTTTATCTTCACACTTCCCAACAGGAAGCCAAAGCCCAAGGGAGCACCTTTCCTGAGAATGAATGGGTCAGCCCAATGGGTCAGGAGGGAGTCCTCTTACCTCGATCACATAGCCAATGTACTCAATGACATGCCCGTTGTACTCCTGGGATTTTAAGATCAGTTTGTCACCTAGTCAAAACATAAATTATCATGTGTCAAACTAAGACAAGATCACAAATGTCTCCTGCTACACTGTGAAACCAAGCCCCGAGGATGTGAACGAAGAACAGTCCTGGGATCAGCTCCCAGACAACTGTGAGTTGGCAAAGTGTCATGCTTAACATTTACACAGCGCTGACGGTGTCCAAGTGGAGTGCTCCATGAAAAGGTGCGAGAGACAGTGGGAGGGAGCCCCCAGGGCCAGCGCACCTGCATATAGGGAGGGCCTGCTTTCCGCCAGCCCCGGGACCTCCAGCACCAGCAGGTCCCCATTCCTCTTCAGGGTGACTCCGCTCATGTTGTACTCCTTCAGTTCTATTTCTGCATGGATCTCCTCCAACCACAGCAGAGTAGAGAACTTCTCCTTATAGTTTGACATGTTCAAAAGCTGAAAAAAACAGGATTACATCCGTGAGAGCAGAGCAGCAGGTCCTGTAGGCCCATGTCCAGGGAGCAGCAGCCCAGCGTGAGCATGTCCACATGGCTGGCACCCACCCACGGGCCTGCCCTGGTGAGGGTTCAGTCAGCATGCTTCCCAGCCTTCAGCCTCCAGAGGACCAGGGAGTTCTGGCAGGAAGACCCCTTCCCTAGTGACCATGCCTCTGTCATCACTGTTTTCTCTGCTGGGTCTTCTGAACAGAGCTACGGCTTCTAAGGAGATTGAATCAGTGGTCAAAACCCTCCTGTTGGAGAACAGCCCTGGGCCTGGGGGCCTCACGGTAAACTCTACTAAACACTAAAGAAGAATGATACCTGTCGCACATTGTTCCAACACTGAAGAGGACATTTGAAAATCATTCGAAGGGGCCACGCTGCAAGGATACCAAAGCCAGACTAAGAGACTTCAAGAAAAGAGAGAGCGTGGGTTGGGGCTGGGACTCAGTGGTGGGCACCTGCCTAGCAGGTGTGAGGCCCTCCGTTCGATTTTCAGCACCACATATAAATAAATGAATAAAATAAAGGTCCACTGACAACTGAAAAACACACACACACACACACATATATATATATATATATAAAATTTAAAAAAACGTAGAGTGAGAACGGGCTGGAGGCACACACTGAAGCTGCTCAGAAGCCCAAGAAGGGAGGGACCATCTAAGTCCAGAAATCCAAGGGCCACCCAGCGAGACCCATCTTAACACAAAAACAACTCTGACCAGAAAAGAGATTCTGATGCAAACACAACTAATTAGCAAACGAAAGCTGCAGCCCTTGAGAGGGCCCCATGTCACGACCAGGAGGCCTGTTCCCGGGACCCAGGGTGGTGCAGCCTCTGGAGGCTGCTGAGCAGTGTACACCTTCACAGGACCAAGTGGAAAACGTACACGAGCTCAATTAATGCAGAAAGAGCATGGCAAGTCCAGTGCCCTCATCAAGGGACAGTGAGCTACAGGGAGGAGGGAGTCTCCTCCACACAGTAAAGGTCATTAAAGCCCATAGCTGACATCTTCTCAATGCAAAGCTTTTCCTCCAAGGTCAGGAACAGAACAAGGATGCCCACTCTCACCACTTCCATTCAACACATTTCTGGAACTCCTGGCTAGAGCAAGTATGCAAGGAAAAGAAAATAGAGGTGTCCAAGTTAGAAATAAGAAGTAAAATCATCTGTTTGCAGATGGCATGACTTTACATGTAAGAAACCTAAAGATTTCACAATAAACTGTTAGAATTTATATGTGAATTCATCAAAGCAGCAGGATATAGTCAAAACACAAAAACAAGTTGCATCTCTTAAATACTAACAACGAACACTCTAAAAAAGAAAGTAACAAAATAATTCCATTTACAATAGCACAAAAACACTTATGAATTTAACCAAAGTGTCAAAGACTTGTATGTTAAGAACTACAAAATACTGCTCAAAGAAAAAAATAAATAGAAACACAACCCATGTTCATGGACACTTAATGTTAGAACAGTAAATGTCTACATTAACCAAAGTAATCTATAGATTAAATGCAATTCCTATCACAATTCCACTGATACTTTTTGCAGAAAAAGAAAAATTCACTCTAGAGTTCATAGAAAATCTCAAGGGATGCTGAACGGTCATCTTTCAAAAGAAGAACGAGGATGGGGGACTCGTACTTCATAATTTCACAACCTACTATGAAGCCACAGTCATTAAAACTGTATGGTGGGCTGGGGATGTGGCTCAAGCGGTAGCGCGCTCGCCTGGCATGCGTGCGGCCCGGGTTCGATACTCAGCACCACATACCAACAAAGATGTTGTGTCCGCCGAGAACTAAAAATAAATAAATTTAAAAAAAATAAATAAATAAAAATAAATAAATAAATAAATGCTGTGTGACTCAGGAAAAGTCCACAAGTCTGGCCTTAGTACCCACACTACAACAATGCTGTCAGTCACCTACCTCTGAATTTCACATTGGATAGAAAAAAATAAATCTTAAAAAAAAAAACAAAAAACTGTATGGTTAGGTTGGGGTTGTGACTCAGTGGTAGAGCACTTGCCTAGCACGTGTGAGGCACTGGGTTTGACCCTCAGCACCACATAAAAATCAATAAATAAAGGCATTGTATCCATCTACAACTAAAAAAATATTTTAAAAAATTAGCAGAAAGTCTGCACTGGGTGTCTCATCACGCTTTATTCTAATTTCTGAAACTGGAAGCAACCAAGATGTCCTTCAGAAGGGAAGTGGATAAACAAACTGTGGTCCATCCGGACTATGGGATATTCTCAGCATTAAAAAGAACAGGGCTGCCAGCCATGCACAGACATGGAAGAAAATCAAATGCGCCTTTGTAAGTGAAAGAAGTCCACCTGAAAAGGCTGCATGTGTGTAACTCCACCACATGGCATTCCGGAAAAGGAAAACTACAGACACAAGAAACAGCTGTGGCTGCCATGGGCTGAGGGAGGGCCGAACAAAAAGGCTGAGCCCTGAAGATTCAGGGCAGTGAAACTGCTCTGTGTGACACTATAATGGTGCATACGTGACATTATACTTTAACTTTTTTGTACTGGGAACTGAACCCAGGGGTGCTCTACCACTGAGCTGCATCCCAACCCTTTTTATTTTGATACAGGATCTCCCTAGGTTGCTGAGGCTGGCCTGGAACTGGTGATCCTCCTGCTTCGGCCTCTAGAGTTGCTGGGATTGCAGGAGAGAGTCACTGTGCTCAGCATGACATTATCCTTTTGTCCTAACCTACAGAATGTTCAACATTCAGTTCACTAACGTAAACTATGGGCTTCTGGCCACCAGGGCATGTCAATGTAGGCTCATCAATGTCAGCAATGTATACCCTGGTGGGAATGTAGATGGCGGGGAGCTGAGCTTGGGTGCAGAGGCTGCGTGGAAATGTCTGTACCTTCCTCTGTGAACCTAAAACTGCTCTACAGTAGAGCCTATTAAAAAATGAAAGTAAGATAGGACTTCTTCAGAATAAAAGACTGAAAGAATCAATCCCATAGGCAAGCATGACATGAAGAGTCCAAGTCGTCCAGGCAGGAGTGCAATGATCCCAAATGGAAATCTGGATTTATACAAAAGGGTAAGGAGCACTAGAAGCTTGGCAGTGGTGCACGCCTAGGAACCCAGCAACTTGAGAGGCTGAGGCAGGAGGATCAGGAGTTCCAGGTCAGCTTCAGCAATACAGTGAGACCCTACCTCAAAATTTAAAACACAATAAAATAAGAAAAACATAAAATAAAGAGCTCCACCGATTGACTTCACCTAACTGACATTCCTGAGACAAGACAAACATACAAGCAATATTTACCCAAAGAGGCTGCGTTGTCAATAAATGCAATGGCATTCAGTCATAAAGTATGTTTGACGGCCACAGTGGAATCAAGTTAGCAGTACCCACAGGTTCAGAAACTCAACATGCTTTTACATAACCACAGATCAGAAGTCAGTAGGAAAAGAAAGAGACACTTTGAACTAAATGAAAATACAAATATAATGTATTAAAATTTGCAGGACACAGCCAATTTAGTACTTAAGAAGAAATTTTCTAACACTAAAAACCTATGTTAGCAAAAAACCAAGGATTTTAAACCAAATGACTTTGGATTCCTTCTTAAAAAAAGAGCAAAAGAAACCAAATACACTAGTGAAAGAAAAAAAAAAAAGACAAAAAACAAAAACAAAAGAACACAGTAGGTGACAGATTAAAGGGAAATCAGAACAAGACAAGACCAACAAAAGCAAAGAGCTGTTTCTTTGAGAAGACTGATGCAGTGCGCAGCCCTCTGCCAGCCAGGTGCCTGAGGAAAGAGAAGCACCATCACCAACAGCCTAACAGGAGCCCAATAGCTGCGTGCAACCAGTCAGGAGCGTCAGACGAAAGGCGCACATTCTTTCAGGGGGAAAATCCCCATAGCGCAGAGAAAAGAGAACCAACAGGGAGCCAGAAGAAGCAATTCCTGGCTCAGTCTGCGGGCCAAGAGCTCAGTCACAAGGCATCACTGGAACCTTCCATCACCACTAGGAACATGTGGGGCCAGTTCTGCATGAACTCTAGGACGGCCACAAGGCCAGAGTTCCTCCAAGTCCCTGAGGGCACTATGCAGCACCTACGAAGGACCCTTCAAGGAAAGAAGACTGCAGACCAATACCTCCCACCAACACAGGTGCAAAATTGTCAGTGGGCATGTGGTGTGTGACGGCAGATGCACAGTGAGGGTGCTGCCTGGGCACCGGGAGGACGCTGCCACACCCAAGGGCCAGGAGAGCCAAGGCGAGGCTTAGAGTCTCTCTGGGCCGGAGGGAGACTGAACACCCAGGGCCACTTGCCTCTGCCTCTCCAGCAGCTCCACCTGTCTCTCTGGTCTGGCGGGACTCAGGAGGAAGGACGGCCCTCTGATTCGTGGGGCCCTCCCTGCCCAGAACCTTTTTTGGAGGGAGGCAGTGTCAAATTCGCACAGTGGATCTCAAGAACCAGGGGCTGCCCTGGAGCAGGCCAGGTTTTCCCACAGGATGCTGGTTGCACTAGCTGTGTGCAGTGAGGGTCAGGTAGCACAAGCTGAAGCGGGTCACATGCACCTGCCAGCCAGCGTGGACAAGTTTCTGGGGGTGGGACCACGGCACCATCAGACTATTGTCATGAGGCTGTCCAGCAGGTAAAAAGGGTCCTTCAGGGCACCCTGCCAACACCCACGCCGGGCTTCCCTTCATTCCCAGCCCTGGCACTGGAACCCCCCAGAGTCTGGGGCTTGCAGAGTAAAATGCACACACCAATGACAGCACCGTGGGTGGGGATCCACCCAGGGACACGAGGTGAGCCTAGCCCCTGAAGACCAATGCGAGTCACCAAGGCAATACACTCAGGAAGAAAGCCACACGGTCTTCTCAAGAGAGGCAGGAAAAGCACTTAAGATGAACCACTTCACAGAACAGGAGACTCGGAGAAGTCACGACCTCCTGCAACCACCACGCCTATCCTTCCAAGACACCCAACAGCCCAGAGGGGACACGCCTCGCCCAGCACCCTCCTGGTAGCTGTCCACCTCTTTGGTCTCTGAGGGCTAACCTGTTCTGGGAATCTGTACAAATGGAATCACGCAAACTGTGACCTTGGGTGTGGGATCCCTCCCTCAGCATCACCAGGCACAAGCCAGAAAAGCCTGGCTATGTTCACACAGCACGGAGGCCAGGTGAGCTTTTTAGGCCACCACAACCAACCCTGTGGCCTGGCAGCACACAGAAGGGGTCAGGGGTGTTTTTTGAAGTATGGCAGGCGGCTCGTCCTGGAGGCTCCAGGGAGCAGCAGCGTAGTCTGAGCTTCTGCAGATGCCATGCTCCTCAACCTTGGACCCTCCTGCCTCTCTATAAGGACCTTGAGATGATGTGGTGCCACTCAGTCAGGGTCATCTTCCAGGTCAAGGTTCTCGACCTCATTCCCTTGACAGAGGTCACATCCTTGGCTCCCAGGCACTGATCAGGACATCAGCAAGGGCTGTTACTCAGCCCTTCCATAACCTCAAACTAAAATAACTGCTGAGTAGAAGTTAGAATAAAGGGAAAGTCCATGCTGTGGGTAATATTCACACAGAATTCTGGGAAAGGAGACCAACCTGCAAGGGGCGGGAAACCAGGGTCAACCAAGGAGCAGACACGTATCAGGCTCACCTCAGCTGCATGGCCACGCAGCCACCACACGCTGACGGAAGCCAGCACCATTCCAACTGCCCGCCTCGTCAGTGTCATAGGCACAAAGCACTTCACGCTCCAGAGGGCCCTGAGCCGGGCCTGCAGGAGCACTGGCCCACCCTCCACGCAGGTCTGTCTGTCCCTCCTGCATGGCTCTCACCCTAGCCTGCTGACGGCTCAAGGCCTGTCCTGCAGAACAAGCACTCCATGACCCGACACCAGCTTCCAGCCATCCAGCCTGTCCCTGGGTCGTGCCATGCCCCACTTCACAGTCACCCACTTGCTTCTGGATGAATGACCTCAAATTCCTGACAGCAAGTGCCTCCCGGCACAGGACAATGCTCCCCCTGAGGCCAGGTGGACACTTCTGCCCCCAACTCTCCCGCCTGGCTGCTGACCTTAACAGGGGCTCACATGTCCACAAGGCTTTCCCACAGACCCAACTTTCTCAGCCTCCCCTGACAGCCAGCTCCGTCGGCCCCTGGAGTGCTAGGGTTTTGTCATGACTGGAAACCCTCCTGCTCGCACCTAAGAGGCTGGGCTTGGCAAAAGCCCTGCTCCCTGCCCCACATCCCCAGGGGCAGTCTCCAGAGAAACACCAAGTTGCCCCTCCCATGTCACCCTTAAGCTCAGGCTGTCTATGGTGAAACTGAAGGGTCCTCCTGCTTTTGTTGGGACACTGTGTGAGGGGCATGGGTGCATGCCCTGGCACCCTCTGATGTCCTACCTCTGCAAGCAGTGGCTGGAAGGTCAGGATGTCCACTTTGTGCTCCACACATCTTCTCAGCCTGTCTGGTATCGGGTACTGTGGAAGAAAGCTTGGGAGCTGTCGTCGCGAGTTCCTTAAGACACAAATCCACAAGTTAAAGCAGCTCTTTGCTACCCCAGCATTTCCGTGTGTAGTTTTGGAGTATCCCCTATCCGAAATGCTTGGGACCAGAGTATTTCAGACTTTGGAGATTTTGATTTTGGAATACCTGTGTGGACTCTACCAGCTGAGCATCCATCATGTGAAATGCTTCGAAATCTGAAGCTTTTGGAGCACCACATCAGCACTGAAGCTTCATACTCCAGGATTTTGAATTTTCAAATGAAGAGTGCTCAACCTGATCAGACTTCACTTCCTGCTTCAGGAGGACCAGATACAGGAGCCACCGGCGTAGGCTGGCTGTGCCGAGCCTCTGCTCCTGGTCCTGGGTCCCAAGTTCCCCAGCTCTAGCTGGCCTCTCACCTCTGCAGGGCAGCGGGGCTGCTCCTCCCCCTGGAGCCAGACTGGCTTCCCAGGAGCCTACTGGACCAGGGAATTTGAATGAGCTTGGTTTTCACTACATGTTTTGTTTTTTTCTTTGGATACTGGGGATTGAATCTAGGGTGCTTCACCACTCAGCCACATTCCAAGCACCACCCCCCACCCTGTTTTTTTGTGACAGGGTCTAAGTTGCTGAGGGCCTTGCTAAATTGCTGGGATTACAGGCATGTCCCTCTGAGCCCAACTGTTACTGTGTTTTTAATAAGGACATGAGTATGAGAAACTATACCCACACATCACTGCAAAGAACACATGTTTTTGTTTTTAGCTGTGACTCCCTGGGGAAAGCTGGTTTTACTCTCCAAGCCTCTGCTTTCTCCAAGAACAGGGTCATCTGAGTCACTCAAATTCTGAGAGTTGGGTGCAGTGGCCATGCCTGTAATTCTAGCATGTGTGCTGTGGTGCTGAGACAGGAGGATCTCAAGTTCAAGGCCAGGATCTCAAGTTCAAGGCCAGGCTGAGGCAATATCTGGCGTCAAAATAAAATTTTAAAAGGACTGGGGTATGACTCAGTGGTGCAGGACTTACCTAGCATGCATGAGACCCTGAGTCAAACAGTGATGCAGAAAAAGGACCAGGGAGATGAGGAGACTGGAATTTCAGAGACCGTCCACCTAGGTCGAGTGCAGCTTTGGCTGGACAGCTGCAGGCCACCCCAGAGTCACTGACAGCATGGCAGGCCACTGCCCCCACCAAAAAACAGGGTGTCCTCCCCGTGAGTGAGCAGAGGGCAACACCAGAGCAGCACAGCTGGGAAGCTCGCTGGGAAAGCAGGGACGCTCAAGACCTAGTGCCAGGCACCGACTCCTCACAGATACAAAGTGAAGGAGACCAAAAGACCAGGACGTGGTAGACACTGGCCACTCTGACCTCAGCGCACAACATACTGGGGACTTGGCAAGGAGGTGCTGGTAGGGAGGTCTAATAGCAGTGAGACTGAACACCAGCGCCTGGTGTGGGCCCTGGGCAGGCACACTGCTCCACAGGCTGACCACCAGGAAAGCAACGACCGTGCTCCAGAGACACCTGAAGGGGCTATGCTATCACACCAAGGACACACATGCCCAGGGACTGAGACGCTGGTGGCAGCTGGTGTGTGCAGCACTCTCTCTCATGGAGCCGCTGTGACTCCTGTGCCCCTGGGTGAGAACCAGGGGTCACCAGCTGCCATCATCCAGGACTCTGTGCTGCAGGCTATGGAGACAGCTGCTCCTTTCCTGGGTCCCCACCTAGAACGTGCCCTGAGGCGAGCAGCACCATCAGCATTCGCTGCCTGCTCTGTGCCCAAAGGCTGCACATCTGACATGCTCTATCTCATTCACTCCTCAAGCCCTCTGAGGCAGGGACTCCACTTATAAGTGAGACCAATGCTCAGAGAACGATAAAAACTTGCCCAAAGTCACACGGCTTCTTGGTAGTAGTGCTATGACTCAAACCACGTTCTGGACTTGACCAGTCATACAGCACCCTTCTCTGCTATCACACTTCCCTGTGGCCTTCATCGACAAAAGTCCCCTAACCCTTATCTCAAACTATCACTGGGATAACATGTGACTTGAAATCTGGAATTTTCCAGTATTAGAAAAGCATTGTCTCTCACCCCAATGGGTCTGGGCAGCACCTGCGCCAAACCCGCTGTGGTGCTAGTGCCAGATTAATGCCCCATCATGCAGGAGACAGCCACTAAAGCACACCATGTATCCCCAGCCAGCGGCTAACAGAGAACATGCTGCTTTCCTTCCCTTCCTTCTGAAACGGTGGCACTCCTGCAAACAGCCTGAGCAACCAGCAATCTCAGTGCCCCGTGTGAGCTGCATGGGACGCCTGAGCTACCGCGGAGGACACTAGCCAGCATCACGTTAACCCAAGGCTGACGGTGCTGCTGGGCACATGTGTGGACACTGGATGCCAGAGCTCGTCCTGCCCTCAGGAGACAGGAGAGGTCATCAGGAGCAGAGGGCAAGTCCAGTCTGTTCCGAGAATCACGCTGGGACCTTCCAGGGTGGAGCAGGGCACTGGGACATGCAGGCACTTTGCCCTGTCCTCCACACTGCCATGGTGGTGCCAGTGGCAAAGACAAAATCTGACCTTGAGCATTCTGTAAAAATGCACCCTGCCCCAAATACAGGAGGAAAAAGCACTGCAAACCCAGCCTGCCAGGACGCACGCCTGTCCACAGCCAGAGCCGGTACTGACCAACAAGCTGCAGGATTCAGGGGCCCACCTCTTCTGTGTAGTCACCACGACAGTTGTCTTTGTGGAGGCCAACGCTTGGGAGCTTTTAGGCTTCTTCCAGGAGAAGGGCTCACGTATGGCAATCAGCGCTTCCTCGCCACTGACCACATTCACTTCCAGGTGCCGCCCGATGAGGAAGCTGGAGAAGCACAGCAGGAGCAGCTCCCTGCAGCGGCCCGAGTGCCTTGAGAAACAAGGGAAACCGTCAATCAGCAGCCAGACGGGCCATAGCTCCCCTCGGCACACACAGGGAAAGTGACAGGGCTACAGAGGAGAGTCAGGCTGAGGCTTTAAGAACCCACATAGAAGTTTACTTCATAAAACAAACAATGCTTTTTCCCAAGACAGAATCAAGGGCTTAAAACTGTCCTTCCTGTAGTTCTCTTTAACTTAATCAGAACAAACACTGTTTTCAACATTGCCAAGATCACACGCATGTGTACAGGAGCATGTGCTGGAGACAACCCGGGGCCTCCCGCCACTAGGCTAGCACTCTGCCACTGAGCCAGAATACTAGTCCTTTTTAATTTTTTTTTACATCCTGAGACAGGGTCTTGGTGAGTTGAACAGGCTGGCCTGCAATCAACCATCCTCCTACCTTGGCCTCCCAAGTACCGGGACTTACAGGCATGCACCACACCCAGCTCCAGGTGACATGCTAAGTGAGAAGAGTGTCACCTAACCACCAATAGCACTGCTTTCTACCTGTTCCCTTCTCCTTTCTAGCAGTGGCCAGCCTAGCATACTCTGTGCGGGTGTGCTCTGCTCTCACCTATGCCTATGCTACCACAGCTAGGTGGACAGCATCTCACGTGATTCACTAAAGGACTACTGGTGCATGATTGTCACTCACAGTTGGACACCGATGGCCCTGATGCAAGACAGTTATTCAGATGGTTGGTGAGACAAAAGGAGGATGGGACTCGAATGCCCAGCTGAGAGACGGCCACTCACTGGCAAGCAGCCTCCACAGGGGACTTGAGGAGGAACCAGGGACAGGTTTAGGGGCCCAGGGGAAAGAGGGGGGTATGAAGGCCAGATGTGTAAGCTGGGTCTGGGTGGGAAGGAAGCTCCATCCCTATCTTTCTCTCCTCTGGCCCTCACTCCTGGCACTGTGTCTTAGCCAGATGCCCGGGGAGGTGGGGAGGTGGGGAGGCACAGGGATAAACCAAGGCCTCAGAGACCCAGCACGCAGTGCAGGAGTCCTTAGAGGGCTACAATCAGGAGGGCTCACAAGTCGTGGAGGGAGCTCATGCCCGATGGATCATGAATGTTCTATTTTCTTTGTAAAGACCCTGGGCCATTTGCTGAGAACTAGGAAAGACATTGAGGCTGGGCACCCCTTGCCTCGGCTGGCTGCTTTCTGGACCTGTGCTTCTCCTTGCGACCTGGTTACATCCCAGACAGCCACAGGTGCTCTTAGGACACCCAGCCGAGAAGCACCCCAGATGACGTGTAGGGGGAACATGCACAGGGCCCCAAGGGAGCTCTCTGCAGCCCCCCAGTGGCCTACTTGGCTTCACACGTAATGGCAATGAAGGTTTTTCCCCCTGGAGGGATGAGCCCCCCGGGCTTGGTCTCCGTCAGCTGCTTCTTTGATGGGTTGTTTTCTTTTTCTCTACTTTCTTCTTCACAGGTACAGCCACCTGGAGGAGGAAGTTTAAATCCAAAGTTAGACCAAAAGGTAAGTCATTTCTAATGTAGCTGGAAATGAATGGCCAGACACAGAAACACTCAGATGCACACAAAGCCAATCTCAGGAGGAAGCAGCCGGCAGGAGGAAAGTGTGTCATCAGAGTCTCCAGACAGGAACTCCAGTCTACAGCTTGACCTTGGAGCCCACCCGCCCCACCAGGACACAGGCTCTGCTGGAAGCTGAAGTTGGTACGTCAGGCTGTTTTGGTCCCCCTCCCTAGCCCTGAAACATTAAGAGCAGAAGGGTCCAGACTCAAGACTTTAGCATAGACCACTACCAAGTGCCGAGGCTGAGACCCCATTGGTTCGTGGACTGCAAGCTGCCTCAGATCCCAGTCCTCATGCTGTGACAGCTGCGTGGACGGGCTCCTCCTTAGCAGCTGGACTGCCTACCTGGAGAGACTTCTGTGTTTTCCAGTGTCCCATCACTGCGGGTTTTTTGATAGCTGTTTAGCGAATTAACATCGTCATCTGAAAAATGCTTCTCCTTCTCTGGAACAGACTCCTCTAGGCAGGTGTGGCCTTTGTCCAGGGTCTGAAACCTGAACTGCTGCGCTCTGTCCCAGCCAGCCAGTTTGCAGCTGACTAGGTCTTGAGGAACGTCTCCTTTATTCCTGAAGAAGGAAAGAGAACAGCCTGCAGATTTCCAGAGCTGAGGCGCAGTCACCACAAAGGAGAAATCAACCTGGCGGACAGCAACTGCAAATGCCTTTATGGGCTTAAGTTAAAAGGACATTTTGGAGTCAAAAGTTTGAAAATATTCTCAGAGGGAAACAATAAACAGGGAAAGTCCAGCTGGTTCTACAGGCATGCAGCTGAAACTACTGCTGTCCTGTGGCTTTATTCAAACCCCCAGAGGCACTTACTCTATGCAGATCACCATGGTTTTGCTTCCTCCTTCCTTCAGGGTTCCAAAGTCTGTCATCCTTGTGACTTCAATGTTGCCTTTGTTTTTCAACAGCAGGGCTCCCCAGGACTCCTCTGGGGCTTCACCAGCAGCAGCAGGGTCTCTGAAGCAAGGGCCAATTGTAGGTGTGGGACGTCAGAAGGCCCCTGCTCTCTGTCCCTGCTCTAGCTCCAGGGCAGACTGTGGATGAGCCTAGAGGTGCCCACCTGACTACAGGCAGAAACTCCCCAAGACCCAGAATTTCCAGGGATAGCAGGCTATCTCACAGAAGAAGTCTAGAAAACCAGGCAGCACAGATGTCATCAGGTCTGCTCCCCTTCTCTCCAGCTCCAGGGTCCAGGGCAGGGAGGGAGGGAGGAAGAGACACTTTCTGCTTTGACACGCAGTGACAGGCAGCATGACAGTGTCCTCACAAGGGACTACATGTGTGACAGTGGTACTGTAACACTAAAAGGGAGCTGAAAGTCGCCTCCTCACACTTATGGTAGTTTTTCCACATCTGTGTTCAGAGGCAGACCTCACCACACCTGCTGAGCTCGGCATGGCAATGTGTGGCGACAGGCATCACCACCAGGGCTTTGAGCGTGCACTCCCAACACCTCTGGTTAAGCAGCGCCAACTACAGCAAGTCTGGCTCTTTAGAAGATGAGAAGTTTTTACTTTGCCTCAAAACAGAGTGTCTTTTCCCTCTGCCATTCACTCTGCCCAGAAGGTCAACCCAGTCTTGAGCACTACCCTGGCCTGCAGCCCATAAGAAAACAGGCCTCTAGAATGAACCTCTCCATTTCTGGCCCTGCTCACAAACTCAGTGGTCCCTTCTTGGGTCTGTACTGCCCCTTCCTTTCTCTTCTCCCCTCTCTGTGCAAAGGCCTGGTGTGCACTGTCCACGTCTGCTATGGATGAGGCCAGAGGAAGTAAGAAGGGAGGCAAGCAGCCTCCAGGTTTCTGGTTCAACCCACGTACAGGACAGGCTGTTTTCAGGGGGGTACTGGGACTGAGAGTTGAACAGACGCTTCCTTGCTTATCTGTGCTGTCAATCAGACACAGGGAGATACCAGGAGTCTGCAATTACAGGGGGCAGCCAAAGTTGGAAGCAAAGCCCAGTAGCTGCACATGAGGCCTGACCCCAGCAAGAAGGGGCAGTGTACGCGCGACTCCACAGCCTAGCAGCACCACACCTTGGACAGGAAACCCGAGCGAGGATGAGAAGACAGATGTGCTGTGGGGCAGAAATACACCTACCTCCATGCACTTGTGGCCTGAAGAAGACGGCAGGGTGGAGTGGTGGGGCATGTCCTTCAAGTGGTCATGCCAACCACAGGCCCACAGTAAGACCTGCTGGCCATGCTTCTCAAGGCCACGGAGGGGGCTTTACAGCAAGGCACAATGCAGAGGAAGCCTGTGGTCATCAAGACCCAGGGCTGGGGCTCCAGTCAGTGATCAGCTGGCCCTGCTTGGCAGACAGGGCCACATCTCTCTTCCCTGCCCCAGGAGGAAAGCAGGGTCCCCTGGGAAAGGAAACAGGCTCCACGTGGCCAGAGTCAGGTGAAGGTCTTGAGCAGAGTGAGGGCAGAGCACCACTGGTCAACTCATGCACCTCCCTCATGCACCTGTGGCCGTTGGGAGACACAGGCCTGGCCTGCCCAACCCAGACACCAAGCTGGGCCCCAGATGTGGGGCGGGAAAACAGACAAAACACTCCCCACACAGAGCTTGCACTCAACTGAGGAAATGGGGCGGTGATGAGAATAATAAAGGAGTGAGGAGCCTGCCCAGGGAAAAGGCAGGCAGGGCTTGGGCAGCCATGTGCAGGGCTCAGGAAGGGCCACACCACGCTATGTGTGTTCACACAAGAAGGACACCACATGCGAGGATGCCCTTACAATCACCCCAAGAACCTGCTATGTCCAACATGTGCTTTTAAATGCCAAAACATGAAAGAACAAAAGATACGAGACTCTACACCAAATGGCAACTATCACTATGATCTGATTATGCTCTGTCTTCTCTGAAACTCAGGTGAAATCTAATCCCCATTACAAGATCGTAAGAGTGGGACCAGGTGGCACCTTAGAGAGATGATTAGGGCTCTGCCCTCATGAAGGGGTTAATCCACTCATGCGATTAATGCATTAATAGTCATCTGCAGGGATCAGCAAATAAAGGCCAGTCTGGCCTCTTGCCATGAAGTGCCCTGCATGGCCTAGGGGCTCTGCCAGCAAGAAGCTCATCACCAGATGCAGCCCCTGACCCTGGACTAGAACCCTGAGCCAAAACAAACCTCTTTCTTTTATAACTTGCCCAGTCTGTGGTACTGTGTCATTAGCAACAGAAAAGGGGCCTAGACAGTCATCACCTTAGGAGGACGAAGGGACTAAGAGAAAGAAGGACATTGGAAATCTACCTGCACTCCACCGGGAGGCCGAGCCCTCCACACTCAGCTCCTACAGCAAACGCGGGACTTGGAAGGCCTGCTCTCTGCCTTACCAAAGGGCAGTGATGCGTTCTCAGATGGGGACATGTTCTGAGAAATGTGACTGTCCTGAGTCAAGTCTGTCCTAGTGTGCGCACCAGGGTGTACCTACATGAACTAGGAAGGCTGCAATGTCACTGAGCAGTGTATCTTAGGGGACCAGCACTGCATGGAAACGGTCATCCAAACCACTGTGGCATAGCACGTGACTGACTCCTCAAGTCTGGCCTGTCCCCACCCAAACAGGAGTGCTGCTGCTTACCTCCTCCTCACAGGAGTCATACAGAGCGCTCTCCACACATAACACGACTGACTGCTCTCCACCACCACGGCGTTGACCACATCGTGCCTCCGTGGCGTGTACCCCTCTGGCAGCTTCAGGGAGTCCAGGCTGAAGAAGATGCTGTCCTCCAGCACCCCGTTCCTCCCACACAGGCTGGAGACGCAGACCTGCAAGTGTGGTGCTGAGCTTGACAACACTGCTGGCAAGGGGCACAGCTCTCCAACCCTGCAGCAGACCCAGGAGGCCTGACCCAGGAGGACGTGCGGGGTCTGTGAGCTCGGGCTAAGAGGGCTACGGAGATGGCCCACATACCTTCCCCACTTTTCAGTCACGGACCAGCCGTGCCCCCATCTCGCCCTGGTGCAAACTCAATTCCTCCTCATTCGCACCTCACTCCCCAATCACACCAGCTCAGGAGGAAGGGCAAGTCCCACAGCCCACCCACTCACCCCACAATTCTCTACCAGGCACGTTTTGCCCCTAGAACATGTTAAACACGCCCACATCTATGAGTACTCAGGGTTGTCTCTACTTCCCCGAGGAAACACAGGCCTGGCTGAGCTGTGCTCATCTAGGTTTCCCAGAACCTCTGGGAGAACCTGGGGCATGGAAGTGAATCCTGGAGGCAGGTGTGGCAGAAACACAGGGAGGAGCCACTTGTCACACACTACCTTGTCCATGCGCTTGTACCTCAGCGGCTTCACTGATATGGCCTCACTGCTCCACGTGCCTGGCCGGATCCAGTACTCAGCCTCCACCCAGTCTCCTTTGCATGGCTGGAAACCTGAAATGGCAAGAGAGAAATGGCATCCAACTGCACAGTTCAGATTATCAATATGACAACTGTTCTAACATATCCAGATTTTTCTTTTGTTAGACAGCAGGGATGGGGGGGCGGTGATGGGGCACAGGCTTTAGAGCAACAATCTGAGGACCTTGGGAATGTCAAAGATGAGAATAGGTCCCTGGAGCAACCATATTGGTTACCAGAAAGACATCTGAGACAGGGCAGACCTCACTGGGCTGGGCCGACACTTGGCTCCTGGGCTAAGGGCCCTTAGGCCTCCACTCACAGTTTGGGCTTAAAACTTTGAGCCAGAGGATTACATCAGGGCCGTTCTGCCACCCAGGGACATCTCTGAGCATGACCCTCCCTCAGCTTCCAGAGGAGTTGGTTTTGCCTCAATTGAGTTTTTCGGTTATCAGCAAAACCCTCTGCCTGGGCTTGTCTTTACTCCTCAGGGTAAGCCTTCCCTTGTGTGTCTCTTGTCAATATCTACAGCATGAAACATTCCCCATCTCTCCATGAGACCTCTCTCCACAAGGCCACCGAGGCAGCAGCTCCTGTTGGTATGGCTGAGGGGAACAGACAATCCCAGGCAGCATTTCCCAGGACTCAGGAGTTCCACAGAGAGAGCAGATTTCAAAATCCCCAGAAGCTGCCTGTTGATCTCATTTTGGGGGGCTACGGTTAGCATGGAGACCCCTGCACAGGGCTGGCACTGGCAGAGGCATGACTGAACCCAACCCTTCCAAGAATGCACGTTGCCATCTCAAATCCAAGCCAGTTAAATCGCAAAGCCCAATCTTAAATGTGAAGCGGAAGCCCATCCAGCTACCTTCACACACGCTCTCCAGAGAAAAGTACGTGGTCTGACTGATATAGCCAGTGCCTTCCACCAGGGAAGTCACGCAGCCGATCAGCACCCGGGGACTGGAGTCGGACAGCCCTCTGCCGCAGCTTTTGCTGTCGTCCTCCCATTTATCAGAGACAGCTTCCACCTGTAGAGACAGATCACACACCGACCACGTACAGCGTTACAAAGGAGGACAAGATAAGCAGACTGCAGGCCAACGCCTTGTCTTAGTCCATTTGGGCTGGGGTCCAAGATCAGGCAGCCGTTTCAGCACCTGACGAGGACTTGTTTCCCGATTCACATCTGGCACCTTCATAACGTGTCCTCATATGCGAGAAGGGATGAGGAGCTCCCTGTAGTCTCCAAGGGCCTGAATCCCATTTATGAAGCCCCTGCCTTCATGACAGTCACTCCCCAAAGGCCCACCTGCTGATACTATTGATCACCATAGAGAAGTCTATCTAGCAATACCTCATGAATGCAGATGAGAATCTTCACCAAAATAGCAAAATGAGTGCACAGCATATTGAAAGGTTTATACTCCCTGACCCAGTGGGCTTATCCCAGAACTCAAGAGCAGCCCAACACCTGAGATCCAGCCAGCAGAAGAACATACCACATTGACCAGAAGACACCACATGACCTGTCATGTGACTGGGGCTGGGGCTCAGTGGTAGAGCGCTTGCCTAGCAAGTGTGAGGCACTGGGTTCGCTGCTCGGCACCACATAAAAATACATAAATAGAATAAAGGTATTGTGTCCATCTAAAAAAAAAAAAGGGCATCTGATTAAACTGTACATCTCTTCACCACACATTACACAAACCAGGAGTAAAAGGAAACTTCCTCAATGTGATAAAGGTCATAAATAAAAGTTCACTGCTAGCATCAACCCAGCACTAAAAGATGAATAGTTCTCCCCTAAGATCAGGAAGGAGACAAGGAGGCCCACTCTCTCCTTCTATTCAATACAGCACTGCAAGTCCTCACCAAAGCAATTAGGCAAAGAAAGGAAATAAAAGGCATCCAAACTAGAGAAGAAGTAGAATTATCTCTGTTCACACATGGCTTGATCTTACATGTAAAATACCTAAAGCTGCCCCAGGACAGCAGGTGAGGCCTTTGGGAGCTGACTGGGTCACACATCTGTATTCATGAGAACTGCTACAACTGCATGTTTTTGTCCCTACCCTCCCAAAAATGTAGAGCTGATAAACTCAGCAAAGTAGCAGGATACAAAGTCCACACACAAAATTAGTTTTATTTTTATAAGACTCTATGAAGAATCTGCAGAGGAAATCGAGCATCAAAAGAAAGAGGATACTTAGGAAACAACAAGGAGACGTAAGATTTACCCTACCAACTGCAAACCACTGAGGGAGGGAATGAAGCCTCATAAGTGGAAATACACTGCATCGTGGCTGGAAGACGCAGGTGTGAGAGGTGAGATGCAGCTGGGAGCATGGAAAGGCTCTGCTTCCCACATCACAGCATCCAGGCCAGGGCTGCCTCAAGCACCTTCTGTGGGGCATGGACTTCCTTTGATTGTGCCACCTGACTTGGCAGCTACTACTACAAATAGCACTTGTAGTAGAAGAAACTGAAGAACCAATTTTAAATTTTACTTAGTTTTAATAAATTCAAGTAGCTACACACTGACCAATGTAATTCTGCAATCTGAATTATTTTTATATGTATCATTTAAAAATTATGATATGAAACATCAAGATAACATTATATAACCCACGCATTTCCAAGAAGTAGTTAAGCACTCAATAAGTTTGCCACCTTATAAGTTACATTAAAAATCAATAGCTTTCCTATAAAGAAAAAGATTAATTTGAAAATACTATGCAAAATTATACTGAATATTTGTGGCAGAGCACACCTGTAATCCCAGAGACTTGGGAGGCTGAGGCAGGAGGATCACAAGTTTGAGGCCAGTCTCAGCAACTTAGTGAGGCCCTAAGCAATTTAGCAAGACCCTGTCTCAAAAAATAAAAAATAGAAAGGGCTGGGGATGAACTCAGTGGTTAAGTGTCCCTAGGTTAAATCCTTGGTACCAAATAAAAAAATAAAATTATACCAATAATGGAACAAACCCCAAAATTACTTGAAATAACTTAAAAGTTTGCAGAACCTTAAAAAAACTATTAAATTGTGAAAAAAACTACATAAATAAACAGACATAATTTATAGTTGAAGCTTATGTCAATTAAGCCTAAATGGAATCCATAAACTCAGCACAAAAACAATCAGAGCAGAAAATTAACAACAAAAAATACATCTCGCCCAGAACATATGAAAGCCAAGCAAATTCCACCCACAAATAAAGGTAAGGAAAGGAAACCTGCCTACCATCAGTGACAGTGGCCATGCCACAGGGATCCAAAGGACACCCAGGGACCCATAACCACAAGAAAGTGGGATTCTGATACATGGAAAGAAACCTTTCAAGTCAGCAGGAAAAAAGTAGATGTCTCAGTGGGGTGATTGGTGTGAGAAAAGGAACATCTGGCAGTCTGCAGGACACAACAAATGACTCAAGATTAATATCCACAAACAAATAATTTTCAGAGGAAAATCTGAGTGAATATTTATGATAAGAAGTAGAATAACCCTCTCAAAGGGTTCTTTTCTATTTTATTTTTTTGAGACAGGGTCTCATTAAGCTGCTCAGTGTCTTGCTAAGCTGCTGAGGCTGCTTTGAACCTGCGATCCTGCCTCAGCTTCCCGGCCACGGGGATCACAGGCAGGTGCCAACATGCCCGGCTTCTCAAAGGATGCTTAAGAGACCCAAATCCATCCAATAAACTAAGACACCTTTAACTACATAAAATGAAACTGTAGGGCTGGGGATGTGGCTCAAGCATGCGCAGGGTGCTGGGTTCGATCCTCAGCACCACATAAAAATAAAATAAAATAAAGATGTTGTGTCCACCGAAAACTAAAAAATAAATATTAAAAAATTCTCTTTCTCTCTCTTTAAATGAAACTGTAAAACAAAGTCAAAGATTATCTTAGAGAAAATGATTTTAACACTTTCACATAATAAATTTCCTTTAAAAGCTCTAATTTTCATGGTACAGAATAGAGGACACAGAAACCAATCCACAAAACTACAACTATCTTATATTTGATAAAGGGGCTAAAAGCATGCAATGGAGGAAGGATAGCATCTTCAACAAATGGTGCTGGGAAAACTGGAAATCCATATGCAACAAAATGAAACTGAATCCCTTTCTCTCGCCATGCACAAAAGTGAATTCAAAATGGATCAAGGAGCTTGATATCAAACCAGAGACACGCCGTCTGATAGAAGAAAAAGTTGGCTACGATCTACATTCGGTGGGGTCGGGCTCCAAATTCCTCAATAGGACACCCATAGCACAAAAGTTAATAACTAGAATCAACAAATGGGACTTACTCAAACTAAAAAGTTTTTTCTCAGCAAAAGAAACAATAAGAGAGGTAAATAGGGAGCCTACACCCTGGGAACAAATCTTTACTCCTCACACTTCAGATAGAGCCCTAATATCCAGAGTATACAAAGAACTCAAAAAATTAGACAATAAGAGAACAAACAACCCAATCAACAAATGGGCCAAGGACCTGAACAGACACTTCTCAGAGGAGGACATACAGTCAATCAACAAGTGCATGAAAAAATGCTCACCATCTCTAGCTGTCAGAGAAATGCAAATCAAAACCACCCTAAGATACCATCTCACTCCAGTAAGATTGGCAGCCATTATGAAGTCAAACAACAACAAGTGCTGGTGAGGATGTGGGGAAAAGGGTACACTTGTACATTGCTGGTGGGACTGCAAATTGGTGCAGCCAATTTGGAAAGCAGTATGGAGATTTCTTGGAAAGCTGGGAATGGAGCCACCATTTGACCCAGCTATTCCCCTTCTCGGTCTATTCCCTAAAGACCTAAAAAGAGCATGCTACAGGGACACTGCTACATCGATGTTCATAGCAGCACAATTCACAATAGCAAGACTGTGGAACCAACCTAGATGCCCTTCAATAGACGAATGGATTAAAAAAATGTGGCATTTATACACAATGGAGTATTACTCTGCATTAAAAAATGACAAAATCATAGAATTTGCAGGGAAATGGATGGCATTAGAGCAGATTATGCTAAGTGAAGCTAGCCAATCCCTAAAAACCAAATGCCAAATGTCTTCTTTGATATAAGGAGAGTAACTAAGAACAGAGTAGGGACGAAGAGCATGAGAAGAAGATTAACATTAAACAGGGATGAGAGGTGGGAGGGAAAGGGAGAGAGAAGGGAAATTGCATGGAAATGGAAGGAGACCCTCAGGGTTATACAAAAGTACATACAAGAAGAAGTGAGGGGAAAGGGAAAAATAATACAAGGGGGAGAAATGAAAGACAGTAGAGGGGGTAGAGAGAGAAGAGGGGAGGGGAGGGGAGGGGAGGGGAGGGGAGGGGAGGGGGATAGTAGAGGATAGGAAAGGCAGCAGAACACAACAGACACTAGTATGGCAATATGTAAATCAATGGATGTGTAACTGATGTAATTCTGCAATCTGTATATGGGGTAAAAATGGGAGTTCATAACCCACTTGAATCAAAGTGTGAAATATGATATATCAAGAAATTTGTAATGTTTTGAACAACCAACAATAAAAAATTTAAAAAAAGCTTTAATTTTCATTATTAGGTAAGCTTTAATAAGCAAAAAAGCTAAACCCAACAAAAAGTTGATAAAGGATATGAAGATATCTCAGTGAAAAATTTGAAAAATTAACATACTTTAAGGCTTACACACAAATAAAATCATGAGACCACTCTTCATTTAGTAAACTGGCAAATATTTCCGAGCTCAGGAATAATGATATCCCTACAAACACCAGTTAGCAGGCAGTCTCCATTCTGCAACTGAGACTATAAACTCATACAATATTATTGATGCCAAATTGATGATAATCTTATGAAATCTGCATACCCTTTTGACTTAGCAACTGTACCTCCAAGAATTTGTGCTACAAAAATACTATTTTATGTGAAAAAGTTGCTGAATAACAGAGTCCACTGAGTTTTGCTGACCTGTTAATAAAGGATTCAATCATTATCATTTAAAGAACAGTTTTTAAAAATGGCTAGAAGAACAACGAACTGTTAACAGTATTCTAACATACATTTATAAGCAAACTTCACCTTTTTGAATTTTTTTTTAGTTATAGATGAACACAATACCTTTTTTAATTATTTATTTTTATGTGGTGCTGAGGATCAAACCCATGCATCACACATGCCAGGCAAGTGCTCTACCACTGAGCTACAGCTACATCCCCAAACTTTACCTTTTGAACTTTAAAACAAACGCTTCCCCTTCAGGTACACTCCACTCTCCCTTGGCCAGGCCATATCTGAGAGGCTGACAAATGTGGAGCATGCAGACAGTTCCTGAATGAATCCGGACTCACCCTGATTGCTTTCAGTCCATTTGACACTTTGTTTTCTTCAACAACTGCAATGACTTCTTGTCCAACGTTCAGAAGCACTTTGCTAGTCACAGCCTCATTGGAGAAGTAGATCAAGTCATCAATCATGCCATAATCACTGCAGTACCTTGTCACGACACCCTGAACAGTTTTCAACCTAGTGTCACCTGAAACAGGCAAGCAAAGAGGTTAGAAAGATCAGCTACAATTCTGCCCTACCAGAGAAAGACCATGAGCATCCACAGGGGACAGGAGCCTATGGGCGGGATTTGAGATGTAGAGACCCTGACATGGCATGGAGTGTTTGGAATGTAGGCTCAGATTCCGGGGGACATAGGTGGTAGATGTGGTAGGGAGAACCCAAACTGTCTGGCTTTGCCTCCTGGCTCTTCTACTGCCATGTGTCACCCTGGGCTTCTCAGTTTCCATCTGTGAAATGGAGAGAATACTGGTCACTACCCATGAGTGCTGTTGGAGAGTCAAGTACCAACACACACACACAACGTACTCCTGCTTGGCTTTCAGGAGCTGTTACTATCATCTTCCCTTATTATTATCAAGAGCAGCAGCGGCAGCAGCCCAGGGAGACTGGGAAAGAACCAACTGGCCCTCAGCCAGAGAGATCTCCTGAGAACTGTAATTGCAGTCCTTGCTGTGCCTTCCCTGCGACTTCTCACAGGAGAAAGCCTGGGGCCCAGGCCACATCAGAGCTGAGCAATCTCAGTGATGCACATTGCTGGAGTGCAAGCTGTTGCTGAAAGCCATTCTACAGATGAGACCAGCTGGATGAGTGACCTGCTCCAGGTTGCAGTTGGCTGTAGGCCTTAACACATCAGCATAGGGTGGCCTTTACTGTGCTGCCCCAACTCACTCTATTTCTGATATTTCTGGCTTCTCTTGTGGAGAACGTCATCGTTTTAGAGGTTAGAGAAAGCCAAAGGGAAGCACTACCCTGAACTCAATTCCTGTAGAGAAGGAGGAACAGGGAGAAACTGCTGTCACCTTGGGGGAAAGCTGCACCAGGGAGAGGCAGTCTGCCAGCATTAGCGGCACAAGAAAGGAGAGAATCCGAGAGGAGGAGCGATTTCACCACATTCAGGAAGGACGCTTGAAGAGGGTCGGATGACGTTTTTTTGGAATGAGGAAAGCTCACAACTGCAAGTGACGCCAGGGAAAGAGCTAAGGCAGAGGCGTGCAGAGACGGAGGTGCCCTCGTAGGCACACACGCGAGAGCAAGGGGGCGCGACGTCCCGGCGGGAGATGGACCGCCAGATCGTTCTTCCCAGAAAGGGTGGGAAGGACCCGCGTCCAAACCAGGAACTGTGCATAAGCCAAAAGGGCGGCCCGGCGTTCCGCGGGGAGGGGAGGAACTGACGGCCAAGCTGAAGGCGCGGCTTCAGCTTGACGGGGCTGGAGGACAGGCGAGGCCCTGGTCCGCGCGCAACGCAGAACGTGCTGCGGCCCCAACACGCGAGCGTAGGCGGCTCCGTGGGGTCACGGTCACAGGTCAGGCTGGTCGCAGCCCGCAGCCCTGGGACTCCCAGCGGAGGCTCTCTGAGGGGCGCCCGCCCACCCCACGCGCACCTTCCGCGAGCTCCGGCTGCCCGGGCCCCTCCTCGGGGACGTCCTCCCTCCTCCAGAAAAAGGCCACGAGTTTGGCCGCGAGGCGCAGCATGGCTCCCCTCTCCCCGCCGAGTTGACTTCGCGAGCCACGTGAGGCACGGCACGCGGCCACCTGCCTCGGCCAATGGGGGCGCCGCCCGCGGAGCTCAGCCAATGGGATTGCTGCGTATGCCATCGCCTCTCTCTGCTCCTGGCCAATGGGGGCGCCGCGGTTGCGCCTGCGCCTGCGCCTGCGTTGACTCCCTTGGAGCTCATCGTGCCTGCCACGGTTGGCGGTTGGCGTTTGGCGTTCGTCAGCATTCTGGAAGACCCTGCGCTCTGCAGTGACGTCATGCCTGAGTAGTGCGTGCAGCAGCCTGAGGCGGTCCGGGCGGCCCGGTAGGCCTCCCCCGCAGGGCAGGGGTGGGCCTGGGCGGGGCGGGGCGGGGCGGGGCCAGGGCTCGCTCTTGCCTCCGCCCCTTGGCGTCCTGGCCTTGGCCTCCTCTTGGCCGGCCCTCTCCCCTTCGCCCTGTGGAGGCTGTAGGGCTGTCCAGGTTTGCTGGTTGTGCCCTTTAAGGAACCTGTCCGTTTCTTCCCACCTGACAGATTGCTGGCATGAAGTTGTCCCTCCCGTCTGCAGCGCAGAGCGCCTGTTCCCGATGCCAGTTGTTCAAGTCAGCTTTCTGTTTCCTTCAACCGGCTTAAGAGTTACCAATTGTGTTGCCTTTTTAAAAACACCTCCAAGTTTCATTGATCTTTATTGTGTATGTCTTTACTATTTCAGTTATTTTTTGATTATTTCTCACCTACCTTTTTGGTTTAATTTGTGTTTTTATTAGCTTCTTCAGGTGGAGAGTTATCTAATTAATTTGGGAACTTTCTTCTCTAGACAACGTAAGCATTTAAGATTTAATAGTTTCTCTTTGAGCTCTGATTTACCTGTATCCTCTGATTTATTTGACTTCCATTTTCATTGAGTTTCCAATTTCCCTTGTGATCTCTACTTTGACCATAGGGGCTTTTGTTTTGTTAATTTTTTTAACGTAGATTGATCAATTTATAAAAATTTGGAGATTTTCCTGAGAACTTTCCTGATTTCCAGTTTAATTTGGTCATGGTCGGAGAATGAAACCCTGATGTTTCAGTCTTTGAAATGTATTGAGGCTTTCTTTCTCTTACAAATAGTTTTCTTTTTTTTTTTTAATATTTATTTTTTAGTTTTCAGCAGACACAGCATCTTTGTTTGTATGTGGTGCTGAGGATCGAACCCGGGCCGCACGCATGCCAGGCGAGCGCGCTACCGCTTGAGCCACATCCCCAGCCCACAAATAGTTTTCTTACCAGAATGTTCCACATACTGCTATAAGCAATGTGTGTTCTGCTGTGTTGGCCAAGGGTTCCACTTAGTTCTGATCAGGACATCTGTATTTTACTAGACCAGACCTGACAGTCTGATTGACAGCCTCCTTTCTGAGGGCTGGGAGGGAGTGACCCCTTCCTTATACACTTGTGGAGTCCTGCCATGCCTCCACCTGGGACTCATCCTGGGAGTTCACAGGTGAATGAGAAGGATCCCAGGGATGTATTGGGTTGGTAGGAAGAGACACCCTAGAGACCAGGGCATTTGACATGGGGACTGGGTTCACGGGTCCAGCTTCCCAACAGGGGTGGTTTGTGGTGGAAGTTGCCTCCAGGCAGGACTATCCCTGAACTCCATCTACTTGAGACATCCACAGGTTTGCCAAAATGAAAAGCAAGACCCTGGCTCTGAGCCTGATTCCCCCCGGCTGGCTGAGCACAGCCCACGCCACTGACAGCACATAGTATTGACTCTTTCAGGTCTCTCCTGAATGGCTCTCTTCTCTCCACTCCCAGTGCTGCCACCTTGGTGCCAGGCAGCACCTGCCCTATTTCCCCACCTGCTCTCCAGCAGACCCCTCCAGCAGGTCTGTCTCAGAGTCAAAGGCAAGTGGTCTGCACACCCACAGGCATCTTGTACCTGGACACCCTTGCATCCCAGGATCATGTGCCCACTTCTTCCAGCCTTGCCCAGGCCACCCCGGGCCTTTGCACCTGTCGTGCCACCAGCCCTTGTGTCTGCCCTCCTTGCTTCAGCATGCCTTGGCTCTCACGTCTTCTCACTGAGGCCTGTCCCCCTCCTGTTTCTCTTCCTGGAGACAGAAGGTCAGGTGCCATGCGGCTGACATGATTTATGGTGCACACGTGTTCCTGTCCATGCAGGAACCTTTGTGTGGAGGACCGTGGCCTGTGCTGTTCACTCAGATATTTGCTGAAGGCCGTGTAAATGTCGGGGCAGAGGAGAGCTCTGAGACAGAATGGTTGGAAGAGCATGCAGGAGCACAGGACTTGTTCCAGCCAGGAGGATGCACTTCTGCTCTGTGCGTTGGGGGCCTTGGGGTGTGCTTTGCAACTTCTGAGTCAAGGCCACTGTTTGTTTCTTGGTAGGGAGCAGCTTTTGAAAGATTCCAAAGGGTGAAATTGGCTCCGCATTTTTCTTCAAACAAAAAGAAACACAGGGTTCAATCCAGTTGGACCAATTCCTGTAACTGTTAATTGCCTTAAAATTAAAAGTTTCGAAAGTTTCTCAACCCACTCAAAATAAGTTCTTGACTTCACAGGTGCTAGTTTCTGTGAATCGTCCCTAGTCCTTGCTTGGTTGAGAAGCTGATACAAGCAAACCCCCCGTGATCTGAAACTTGACGACAGTGTCCAGGTTTGATGTGGGTTTGTGGTTTAAAGAGCCAGTTTTTCAAAGTACTTTAGTACTTTTTTCAGTTTTCACAAAGAAACTGCCAGGGGCCAGTGTCTCTGGATGAAATATGTTCATGTCCTTTTTCTCTGCTTGGTGAGCAGAAATAAAGGGTGCAGCGACACCATGCCAGCCCTAGGGACTGCCACAGGAACCAGTGGGCGGAACCTGGACCACAGCAAGGGCCAGTCCAGCCAGTCCTCAACAGAAAGGTCTGTGTGACCTTGTGAAGGAGATTCCATCATGTGATCACAGGGGACAGAAAAGGGCTGCAGGAGAATGCAGTACACCCTTTGAATAGAGCTATGCTCCAGGCACAGGCTGGCCGGGATCCTGCACATGGTGGACTCTGCTCTCAGCTACGCTTCTTCCTCGGAGATGCCCACCTGGCGAGTCTGTGATGAGCAGGAGCAGGGAGGCCCTTTCTCTCCTGCTGGGTTAGGACAGCTCTGAGCCATGGTTACACAACCAAGCAGCGATGTTTCTAGGATCTACTCCATCTCATTGAAATTCAGGAGGCAGTGCTCCTTCCCTTGGCTCAAGTGCAGTTTTGCTGGGCTTTTGTTCCATGTGTGAATAGTTCTTGCTGGAAGCCCCTCACCCCAAGACAAGTTCTCCCAACGGCCGGACTGCAGCGGAGGTAAGCACACAGACGTAAGCTGCAGAACAAGTGAGTCTTGGGCTGTCTCCTGGGCAGTCACCACCTTGAGCCTAGTAGCAGTGAGACCCCAGGGCAGCGTGAGGTGTGTAGGAAGTTGCTCACTGAGTGGAAGTGGGGTGTGTTTGAGGACCCAGGTTGCCAAAGCAAGTGAAGCCTCAAGTCTTACCCCGAATCCATGTTGCCTAGGTCTGTCTTACTGGGAAAGTGATTTGTTCACTTATAGAAATAAGTATTTATTTTTTAAATTCATAGCATTTCCGTGTGCACAATATTTCTTTGTTAAGAAAAATTATTTCTTGAAAACAGCTTATTGCAATTGAAGCTTTCTCAGGGTTCAAAGTTGATAATTTTGTTACAAACCAGTGAACGCTGGCCTGTAACTGTGAGTCTCAGCACGGCCGCATGTCACCACTCGCAGCATGCCTGTCCCCAGTGCCATGACACGGGAGGGGCAGTTCAGGGAGGAGCTGGGCTACGACCGAATGCCCACACTGGAGCGGGGACGGCAGGACCCAGGCCGGCAGGACCAGGGCAGCTACACCCCGGACGCAAAGCCTGGCGACCTTCAGCTGTCTAAGAGGCTGCCCTCGTGCTTCAGCTACAAGACCTGGGTCTTCTCCGTGTTGATGGGGGTGAGTAGCCTGACAACGGCCCTGGGGTGAGGTCCACAAGCATATCCCTTCAGTGAAGACAGTGGCCCGAGGCCCCCGGCGGAGGTGTTGCTTGTTCCCAGGCTAGAGACGGGCAGGAGCAGCCACCAGGTGAATGCTGGAGAGCCTCTTGGAGACTGATGAGTTTATCATGCTTGTGTCCTCTGAATTGTTTTTTTCAATTAGCACCTACCACTCAGGTCTACGGCTATCCCACCAGGAGACTGTACTGAGCCCACGGTCAACACTAGCTCAAGGTGGCCTCCTTACTCCTGTGGGTCCCTGAGGCCGGGGCTACAAGGGTGGGAGGGGGTCTCAGGTCTGAGCTGGCCCCAGGCAGGGCTGCATCAAATGTTGGAGTGTCTTTCCTGGGATGTTCCTACATAGATGGCAGACAACTGGAGACCTGAAGGAGTGGTGTGGTCCTCATAGCTGAGGGACAGGCCCCTGGACACACCATTCCACGGCAGGACCCAGTTCCCTGTGGCTCTGGACTGAGAATCAACATCTTGGCTGCAACCTCTCTCCTGCCCAGGCTCTTCTGGCCAACCTGCAGCAACCCCCATGGATGGCCACAACCACATCTGGCCCTCAGCAGCCTCTTCCAGGTTTAACCCGGACCTTGGGCTGTACAGTCTGACTCCAGCAGTCAGTTCTAGATGTTTGCTAGGGTTTACTTCTGCAGAGCGGTGGGGCAGGCACTGTTTCCAGGTTCTGAGTGGACCTGTGTCAGGTGGTCACACCAGGTGGAGCTAGGGCTTCCCTGGGGAGAGGTACCACTTCTTGCCTTTGATTTTGACACAGCCCCTGTCCTCTCCACTAAATAACAGCACAGGGGTCCCTGCTCTGGCCTTAGGCATAGGACTCGTTTGTCCCTGGAGAGGGCCCTGGTCAGACAGGGCCAGATGCAGGCTCTGAGATGCTGCAGTGTCAGGCCACTCACTCCTTGCATGTGTAATTTGCAGACAGAACCATGTTGTGAACTGAGTTTGTGTTGCTATTTTGCAGAGCTGCCTTCTTGTGACCTCGGGATTCTCCCTCTACCTGGGCAACGTGTTCCCCTCTGAGATGGATTACTTACGGTGTGCAGCGGGCTCTGTAAGCAGCCCTCCAGCCATGCCTGCCAGTGCCCTAGTCCCTGCCCTGACTTTGGGTCCCTGCCACTTGTTTCTCATTCAATGATCTCTTGTATGACTTTAATTTCAAATAGGGTTTACTACTTCTAAAGCTCCAGTTAAGTAGGTCTGAATCTCATTCCCGAGACTTGGTACAAGAAATAGCACTTTTGATTCCTACCTGCAGTTGCATAGGCTCCAGCTGACAGTGAGCTGGTGGGGGAATCTGTCTTTGGGGGACCAAAGATTGGTGCCCTGTTTATGGAATATCACTTAGTGCCCAGGCTGGCTGGGGAGTGACAGTGGTCCTCACAGGAGGGGAGGAGAGACAACCGCAGACCTCCAGGGCCTGTGGTTCCAGCCATCCCCTGTCTGGCCAGCTCAATCATAAAGCATACTGTCCACTGAGGTCTTGTGTGTCAGTAGGGAAAGCCACCAAGGTCTGGGTTCTCCTTGGGGTTCCAGCTGGTGACAGGCCTGTACAGGCAGAAGGTCCTGGGAGTCTGTCCCTTTCCAGCCTCCAGCTAGTTCTCCTGCCCCACCCCATCAGTGGCCACATGCCCTAAAAGACAACACATGAGCTTCCCCACGCCCCACGCCCAGCATCTCCCTTGGGCTCTTAGGACAGACCTTCTTAGCAGAAGGTGACACCTTTCCCTCCTGCTCTCTCTGGAACCACCTTCTTGGCCTCAGGTCCTCACTGTGGGAGCTGCCCTTGTCGGGGGCAGTGACCTCCACCTGAGACCCAGAGTGCTCCCGGTCGGCTCCACATTAGCAGTGTCCCTTCCCCCTCATAGTTGTCTGGGAGAGAGCTCTGCCTCTGGTGGCCTGTCTTGGCTACCAGAGCTTGGCCCCTAGGACACCAGCCAACCTGTCCCCCTGGATCCTCCTGCTCGCATCCCCACTGTCTGCAGACACATCCTCTGTGCTTCTCAGAGGCCCTATCCACAGCTCCCCCCAGGGTTTGGTCCCCTTATTAGCTGGCCCACTCCCAGCCTTGGGACCATAGTGGGGTCAGAGGGTGTGGCCTGGATGAGCACTCCTGGGCTGTGGGACCCTGGACACCAGAGAACTCTTGTGCCTCCTCCCCACCAAGGCTTTTTCCTTCTGTGTAGTTCTCCAGGTGAGAACATTCTGGTCTTGTGCAATGATACTAAATTATATTTGGGATCCAAGTGTGCCTGGCTAGAAACCCTTTTTCAGGATGAATTGTCTTGAAGTAACTGGGGCTGTCAGTGTCGAGGGTCCCCTGCATCAAGTGACTCCCAACACTTGTTTGCCAACATGGCTGGGATTATCCCATCAGGTATTGCTGTCACTGCAGGGCTGGGACTGAAGCCATGGCCAGCAGGGTGCTCACCAGCTCTGCTTTCTTTGCAGTGCATCCCCTCAGCCATCGTGAGCTTCGCTGTTTCAAGGAGAAATGTCAGTGCGGTAAGTCCTTCTGGGCGGCCTCCACAGGGCAGGGCGGTGGAGGGAGGTGGGTCAGCCACAGGGCTGCCCATAGGGCTGCCCAGGGATAGGTGGGGCCACCCCCAGTGCCTCCCCTCATGTGCTCAGGGTTCTAGCTGACGAGCTGCCTTGTCTTCCAGATTCCCAACTTTCAGATACTGTTTGTTTCCACATTTGCTGTCACCACCACGTGCTTGATATGGTTTGGGTGCAAACTGGTCCTGAATCCATCAGCAATCAACGTGAGTCACTGGAAGGGACCTGGGCCACACCTTCTGCTGACATCAGCTGCTGGGCTTCTGCCAGCACTGAGGGGGTGCAGTGGATGTCTGAGTGAGTGGGGATATGCCCTGATGTTTTCCAAGACTCCCAAATTGACAGTGTTGAGAACTGGATTCATGCTTTTGAGGAGAATTATCTCCACTGAACACTTAACTGATTTCAGTGAATTAATTTATTTATAAGCAATATTTTAACATCTCTTTTGCAACAACTCTTAAAAAATTAATAGTAACAGGGCTGTGGATGTGGCTCAGTGATAGAGTGCTCGCCCTGCACGAGCAGGCTCTGGGCTCCATACCTGGCAGGACAAAAACACGTTTTAATAACTGTGATGCTGTTGATTATAAGAAACAGTCAGTTTACATATTACTAAGGGAAGTGGAAGAACATTGTCACCTCATTTTGCCTCCAAATAAAAATATCACCAACTGGGTGCAGTGGCTCGTGCCTGCAATCCCAGGAGCTTGGGAGGCTTCGGCAAGAGGATTGCAAGTTCAAAGCCAGCCTCAGCAACTTAGTGAGGCTCTAAAAAAAAAAAAAAAAAAAAAAAGACTGGAGATATGGCTCAGAGGTTGGGTGCCCCTGAGTTCAATCTCTGGTACCAAACAAAACAGAACAAAAACCTCAACAAAATTTGAAGTGTCTTAGCCTTGCAAGGTGAGAAACAGAAAGGACAATGAAGGATGGGAAAGGGACTTCTACCTGCCACCTACAGAAAGAGCGATTCCTGCCAGTTTCACACAGGGACTCAGAGCATGTAGCAAACTTGCTGAACATGAAAACAGCATAAAACTTTTAACTGTATCAACAACCTACATGCAGATATCATTCTGTAGAATCAAACATATCAAATTCCTGGGATAAATCCAACGAAATCTGAGATCTGTGAGACCCTACAGTGAAAAAATGATGGCACGCCCTTCCTTTTTTAGGAAAGCAGATATACATTCCAGGGAAGATGTCGGCTGTATCAAGGGAGATGTCTTTTGGGGTAAAGTAAGAAATATACATTCAAGGGAGAATGCAGGCCATCTCCAGAGGGAGAGACAGCAACCCCTGGATGTGAGTGTTAATGTGGAGGTACAGGGGCCACAAGGTGCACTAGAGGTGAAGCCAGGGCCAGGGTACACAATTCTAGGCCAGTTTTCTCTGCACTTGGTCATGGCCCCTGGGTAACTTTTGCAGGCAAGGGCAAGGATCAAGGGTAAGGGCCCCAGTGCAGGTTAAGGACAGGCTGGGTTGTTCACAATGCTTGTTTTGCATTGAAAAAATACATGGGTGTTTCCTGCATCCCAAGAGCTCTGGGGGTACTTCTCTTTTGGGATGGGCTGTCTTTCCTTTTCTGTATCCCCAAATTCCTATCTCACCCCGACCCCCAGCCTTGTGATCCCTTATTCTTAAAGGGTCAAGATGTATCTTCTGTGGCTGCTTTGAGATGATAGGGGTGATGGCCCTGTCTAGCCAGGGATCTGAAGTCTCTGTCAGTGTGGTGCAATAGGGACAGAAGAGACGTGTCTCAGTTGCTGGGACGGATGGCATCTCATGTTGACATCATCTTAACCAAGAGGCTGTTGCAGTCTGAAAGATCCTAGGAGATGAAGAAACGCAGGATGCAGCCCGAGGCCTTGATAAAGGCAGCAGTAGACAAAGCAGACAGGGGAGCTCTACATGGCTTCTGGGTACCTGTGCACATTTTGGGACCTGGATTTGTCAATTGCAGTTCTGTTGGTCAGACAAATTAACTCAGGACAACATGACTTTTAGAAGAGTCTTTTCTGTTAGTTATTATCAGATACTCAGGCATATAAGGCTTCTTTCTTCAAGACATCCTGAACCATCGGAGGGCAAGGTCATGCAGGAGACTCATACATGTTGGCATGGGGGGGGGGGGATACCTCTTGGAATCTTCCAGAATGCATGGAATTCCTGCAGCTCTGCACAGGAACTCGGGCTGGGAAAGGAAGCCCCTTGAAGAACAGATTGGGGCACACCCCCAGGCTTATTAAAAAGCTGTCCTTGCCAGGGTGGTCTTGGCAAAGGCAGGGGAACCAACCCTGACTGGGTCAGCCTGGGCCTCCTCACATGTATGGATGGCAGTCTGTGATCTGGAACGCAACAAGTGCCTGGTCACCTGGGGTGGACCACCTCCCACCTGCCATGGAGATCCAGACCTGAGGCTCTGAAGCATGCTGTGAGGGAGAGGGTGATGGATGGGGAAGCTGCCAGTACACATGGAGCGCCCCTTCAGTTCCCCAGGGAGACCAGTGCCCCAGGAGGAAGCCACAGCCTTCGAGGGCTGGGCTCAGCTTGCCTGGCAGCAGGCAGAAGAGGCACGCAGCAGGGAGAAGAGGCGTACTACAGCCAGCGAGAGCCATCTACGTGCTCAGCGCACACCCAGGGAAACTCTGATGCTCAGTGCCGGCCCTTTGAAAAACTGTTAAGGATTTGGTGGACATTCTAAGATACATGCTGTGCCACCCCAGGTGCAAGCCCTGGAGAACTGCTTCACACCTGTGACCAGGCAGTACACATGTGAAGGTCACAGCGGTGACACTTGCCATCAAAAACTCCTTGTCTAAACAGATGTCCGTAACCTAGAACAGTGCCTGTGCACGCAGGTGAACTACAGAGTGGGAGACAAGACGGATGACCACGTGGTGAAAGCGGGGTGAACTGCATCCCCTGGTGGCCATGGAGCTGCAGCCCTGCATCTCCTGGGCCTCGCACCTGCAGAATCCCAGCAGCACCCGAGCTCCAACCACAGAGCTGTGACAGGACTGAGCAGTGGGGACCCAGGAAGGAAGCCTGGAGCTGCTTGTGCTTGTGCTCAAGGACACAGGCAGGAGCCATGGGGCAGGACACCACACAGTGGGAAAGAGCCAGACAGGCTGGAGGCTGGATCCACGCTCTGTGTGCCATGAGTGTCCTGTTAGCCATCACCAGGTCCTCTGGGCTCTCGGAGGTGTACACTGCTGGCCGCTGGTGGCACAGCGCACCCGTTCCTGATCCTTCCACCTGCCTATCTTGTCATAGGTCTCTGCAGCCTGTCACTCTCCCCAGAGTTCCAAACCACCACGTTCCCTGTTGGTGGCATGTCACCGCCTTGCGCCTGCACACTCTGCATTCTAGCCCCCGAGGCCAGGCTGCTCTGGGCCACAGGAGTGAGGCTGCTGGCTGTGGGTCATGCCTGTGCGCTGTCAGGCTCAGAGTGCCGCCTGCTGCAAGTCCTCCCCACCAGCCTGAGCATCCCGCAGCTTCGCCTGCCCGGGGTCATCAACTCACACTGTTCCCAGTCAGAGGACAGCGGAGATACGGACTTCTTGTTTTCACGTGGCCTTCAGAGCTGCAGTTCTGAGTGTCATGTATTCTAGTCATAATCTAATGATATTATAAATCAATAAGTGGGTGCTACTTAAAGATAGCCCCACATTCCTGTTTTTTAGGGTCTGGCAAGAAGCAGAAGGGACAGTCAAAAAGGGAGTGTACAGTTAGGGAGGGGATCATTCCCACAGTCTGCACAGGGTGGGGGGGGCAGCAGGTGGCTGAAGGGGCAGGGGATGCTCAGAGAGCCCCCAGCAGAGCAGTGTAGCAGAGCCTGCCTGAACTTCCAGACTAGTCCAGGTCACAGTCTGGAACACAGGCCGCTCCAGAGCTGGAAGGAAACTAGCTCATCAGGACAGTACGGTGGGTGAAAGGGTGCTGAATAGAAGGAAAAGAATAACATGGAGCAAACAAGAGAACAGAGCTCAGCACACCAAAAAGCTGGGTCTCTGAAAAGACTGGCATGATAGTTGCCATGAAGATACAAATTAAACTGTGGAACAAGATGAAGGGCTGGGTTGTGGCTCAGTGGCAGAGCACTTACTCGGCATGCACGAGCCCCTGGGTTTCACTCCTAGGATGGAAGAAAAATAAGAATTCTGAAAAGTTGTGAAACACAAAACCAACTTATAAAAATCCAGTGTAAGTTGCTGAGAGTGACAGTCCACACCTGTAATCCCAGCAATTTGGGGGCTGACACTGGAGGATCACAAGTTCAAGGCCATCTGGGTGTTAAGACAAGATTGCAATAAATCACCGTGTCAATCTTAAAGCAGCAGACAGAAACTTTATTCACCAGTTGGAGGTCCGGGTCCACCAGCTGGTGGTCCAAGCAGGTAGGCTGCAAGTCTACATGACTGTTGCTATGATTCAAAACTCACAAACAAATGTCATGAGATCTAAAATCAAGCAGAAAAGAGAGTGGGCCAAAACATCTCTAGTTGTGTACAAGTTAAAGAATGGTTTCTAACATCTAGACACTCAATCTCTGACAAGGTACATTATCCAAGAAAAATGGGAACCAAAGAGAGAACAATTTTACATTGTATAAGAATTGCCATGTTGTGTTGCCAAACATGCTATGCTAAGCAACTGTTGATGGGTACAGAGGTGGGGCTTTCCCTGGGGGAAGCATTTCTTACAGGACGTGGAGTTTCAGGGCAAAATGGAGTCTGTTTGGTCATTGCCCATATAGCCTGGCCCATAACATGGGCAACTCAGCAAGACCCTCTCTCAAAATTAAAAAAATAAATAAATAAATAAAAATGTAAAATATTTAAAAGGGACATATAGGAAGTCTGTAGTATTATTACAATTTTTTTTTAGTTCAAAATATTTCAAAATAAAACTTTCTTTAAAAATTCAATAAGCGTCTCTCTGTACTAGCAGTAGTCTATCTGAAAATACAACTTAAAAAAAAACAAGACTCCAGGGTTGGGCTGTAGCTCAGCGGTAGAGGGCTAGCCTAGCACGTGCAAAGCCCTGGGTTCAATCCTCAGCACCAAATAAAATAAATAAATAAAGGTATTGTGTCCAACTTAAAAAACAAAAACAAAAAACATGACTCCATTCTTGTCAACAACAAAGTCCATAAACTATCGAGGACCCAATAAAACAGATGCATGTGTCTGTTTTTTTTATGTGGTGCTGAGGATCGAACCCAGGCCTTGCACCTGCTAGGTGAGCGCTCTACAGCTGAGCCACAATCCCAGTCCCTATTTTTAAATATCAGCTGCTTATTTTTGCATGACATTATTGTATTATGACCAGAACACATGATCTAGAGTGCATTGGTTCTTTGAAATTTACCAGGCCTGTTTATGGACTAATAGATGCTCAGTTCTGTTAGTACTATACAACTACTATAAAGAATGGAAATTCTGCCTTATTTGGCATGCAGAGTTTTGTAGATGAGCTTATTAGTTGCATTTGTTTTAAAATCCAGGCTTTTTACTGTTCAGATACGGTGAGGTCAGCAGAGCAGGAGATGCCGGCTATTGAAAGACCTTCTAACAGTCTAACAGACCCCAGAGGAGGGGCACGCAGGGCCACTCAGGGGAGCATCAGGGTTGGTACAGGCAGAGGAAGCATCCCCACTGTGACTCGTGGCTCAGCCACAGGGGCAGGAGGGAGGAGCATGGATCTACTAGTGGTGGTGCGGAGCCAGGAAGGAGCAGGCGTGGCACGTAGGGGGCTTAGGATCAGCCAGTCTGAATACCTTCAGCAGGTACTGGACACAGAGCTGTCCCTGGCTGCCTTGGGGTGACTGGGCAGGTGGGTGGTGGCCCCACATGGGCAAGCAGATAGAAGGGCGCAGGTTGGGTGCTTTGAACATGATGTCGTTGGCCAATCCCAGAATTAGCCAGCCCTAGGAGGGGCAGCCTGTCCAGGGCAGCCCAGCCCCAGATGGAAGAGCATCAAAGGAGACATGGTTAATGCAGCAACTTTCTTGTGATTGTGAGAGTTCTTATGCTTTTGTCTTTTTCCTCTGTCAGTTTCTGAGGAAAGTATGTCAAATTGTTCACCTATCACCATTGGTTCACCTATTTCTTCCTGTGGTTCTGTTATTAATTACTTTGTGTATTTTGAGATGCTATTGTTAATTTCATGTGGTTCCACATGTATTTTTGCAGTATGTAGGGGTTGAAGCCAGGGGTGCTCTACCACTAAGCCACACCCCCATGCTTTTATCTTATTTTGAGACAGAGTCTTGCTAAGTTGCTGAGGCTGGCCTAGTACTTGCAATCCTCCTGCCTCAGCCTCCCGAGTAGCTGAGATTACAGTTGTGTACCACTGTATCCAGCACATTCTTTCTTTTATAAATTTATTTTTTAGTTATCAGTTAAATTGTCTTGTTATCGTGTTCATGTATTTGTGGGGCTGGGATCAAATCCAGAACATTGCAGTTGCCAGGCAAGGCTCCAGACTCCATGGCTCAGCCACAGGGGAGGGAGGGAGGAGCGCAGATGTGCCAGTGGTGGTGTGGAGCCAGGCTCTGGTCCAGTCCCTGCTTGGAGATGGGCAGGCCAGGCCTCCAGCTTTAGTGATGCCCTGGTTTTGAGGCTGAGCGATCCTGTGAGCCAGTGGAGAATGGAGGAGTGCACAGCATACTTTTTGAGGGCTGGCAAACAGGAGGAAGCACATACCATCTTTTATTGGTGGACAGGCTGTTGGTTCAGTTCTCAGAGTGCATCTGCCTTTCTCAGGGGGTCTGACTGGCTTGGTTCTGAGAATATTAACAAGTGTGCAAATTCTGGAAACTGCTAGTGCAGTCAGGACCCAGAATAGTTCTGTTTCCCTTCAGACCCCTGTGTTTGCAGTTTTTGGCAGTCACGCTGGGAGCTGCTGTAAACCGAGTGTCAGCCTGTTGTATAAGTGAGAGGGTTAGCTCAGGGAACGGCAGATGCCACCCAACAACCTGATCCATCCACAGCCTGTTCTTGCATAGCCCTTGATGAGAGTGGGGAAATAAACAAAAATCCCAAAGGCCCGCGTGGGACCGAGGCAGTGTAGGGTGCAGGGCCCATCCAGGGCTGGGCGCTGGCCCGCAGCCTGGCCTGCTGTGCCACCATGAGAGGCTAACAGGGCGGCTGAGGCTCCTGCTTCCCTTGCAGATAAACTTCAACCTCATTCTGCTCCTCCTGCTGGAGCTTCTCATGGCAGCCACAGTGATCATCTCTGCACGGTCCAGTGAGGAGCCCTGCAGGAGGAAGAAGGTGGGTGGCCTCCACAATGGCATCATGACCCTGAGGTGGCCTGGCTGCCCCAGGATCCCCATAGGCAACTCAGGCCACAAGGAGGCGGGCGTGGGGTAGTGCCCCTGGCTGTTACCTAGGAAGGCATCTCTGCCCCCAAGTCTGCCCACAGTGCCTGGGGCCCGTGGTGCCTGGGGCCCGTGGTGCCTGGGACCCACAGTGGTGGCAATTCAGCATGCCCCTTAAGTCTGTGGGGCCACACCAGCCAGTGGCCCCTTCGTACCATGGTCAGCACTCCTGAACCCCGAGCCCATGCACTGTGGCTGATGAGCCTCGCTTCCTTGAAGGGCTCCATCTCCGACAGCAGCAACACTCTGGAGGAAGTGCCGTTTCCTGCTCGGGTCCTGAAATCCTATTCGGTAAGAAAAACTTCCCTTTTAATTTCCTCTCACTGGTGGGGTGTGTGAGGCTGGGTCAGATCCTCGTTCTCATGTTTAAAGATGTCCAGGACTTGGCCAGGGCGTGCACGTGAGTCCTGCCCTCGTCTGAAGCCACTGCAGCCATCCATCACTGGGGCCAGCAGTGCCTTGCTCAGAGAAGCTGGTCTTCCTGAGCTTCTGGGGTCTCAGCTGAAGAAGGAGGGGCCTGGCTTGCACTGTGCCCTGGAACCTCCAGCTCTGGAGGCCCTTTCCATTTCCTATTTGTTCAGGATCGCTTGTTCTCCTGGGGAAGTTCAGACAGAAACCTCCAGTAGAGTGTGGGTACTGACTTCTTGTAATTCTGTCGCTTTCCAGCCTGGATCTGGGAGCCCGTGTTCTCAGTTACAGACAAGCAGCTCTTCCTTGAGCATTGTGTAGCGACATTCTCTGTGTCGGATAGGGCCGGCCACGGACTCTTCCCACTGCGTGAGCACATCACTGTCCTCTGCTGGCCTCCGCCGAAGGCATCTTTACCCTTCTTATTTCCAGCTTATCTTGTTCTGGTGATTTTGGGTATGTTTCTTACAATGGTGCAAGGCTCTATTTTAGTTTTTCTGTCTAATCTGCCTGGCTTTTGAGTTTAGCCCATTTCCTCTGAGAGTGGTTTCTAACATAATTTTATCTATTTTACCCTTTTTATTCCTCCCTACTTCTGGATTTTTCTCCTCTGCCTTTACCTCCAGCCGAGGCTTCTCCTGTCCTCTTCACGGTGGTTTTGGACTAGAAGTTGCACATTTCTCAGCTGGAGACCTCCTCCTGTTCAGTCTGCCTCCTGTAGACAGTGTGCATCTCTCCCCTTGGCCTGGTTGGGGAGGGGAGGGCGCCAGGTGCCTTCCTGCCTCTGCAATCTGGCTCCTGACTTGCTCCTGAGCTTCCCAGGCCTCTGTGTCCACCTCTGCCAAGCTTCTGTCCTCCTCCTGCCCCACTTTGCTCCTGTTTAGTGCATCTTCCTCAGACACCTTGGGAGGGCTGTCTCTTTTGGTCAGCTTCCACTTTTGCAGGTCACCTCATTCATGGAGACTGTTTTGCCCAGTAGAGTGTTAGTTCCAGGCCAACGGTGTCCCTGCGGGTTTGTGGTGGGCCATCGCCACCGCCCTCTGCAGGTGTCCTCTCTTTGGGGAGCTTTCTGTCCTGTGTTGTGACTGCTCTGAATGGGGCAGTTTTCTTTGTCCATGTGGGGTCTGGTGGGGTCTGAATGCAAGGAGTATGGCCGGCCGGTCTTGTCCCCAGCACAAGCCCTGTGACAGTGTGTCCTCTGGCACTCCTGCTGGCCACATCCACATCCAGCTTTCCCGTGGCCTCCGTGAGCTTCACCCAAGGCCAGCTGGGTCCCCTGCATCAGCTTCTAGGGGCTCAGCCTGTTCAGCCTGAGAGCAGGCCGCCCACTGACCCCATGGCCTACCCTGGGAGCCGAAATCTACACAGTGCCTTCTCTCCCTCATGGTGGGTGCAGACCCTCAGAGTGGTGGCCCTGTGAGGTGATGCTGTCCCACTGTCCCCTCCCAGGTGGTCGAGGTCATCGCTGGTGTCTCTGCTGTCCTCGGTGGGGTCATTGCTATGAACGTGGATGAAGCGGTCTCAGGCCCACACCTCTCAGTGACATTCTTCTGGATCTTAGTGGCTGTGAGTACTTCCTGGCTGGCCATCCTGTCCATGCACAGCTGCTCAGGCCACACAGTCTTGGCCACAGCTCTGGGCTCCTCTTCTTGAACCAAGGTGGCTGGTCTTGAGCTCTGTATTATGGCATTCTGACAGGAAAGCACCTGGAGAGAGTCCTGCTGGCCCCTGACCCAGAACACTTGGAAACAGGGCTGGACGATCAGCGTGTGATTTTATATTCGTTGCTAATATTTTATATCACTCCTGTGTTTCCTAAGACAGCCAATTACTTGTATTATCCCATGCAACTTGTAGCATGTGTTTTATAAAATGTGATACTTCTGCTGTAATTCATACTAAATGCTGATACAGCAGATGCTTAGCAGGACACCTGGCACGAAGGAAGTGTGGACGCATGGCCTCTGTTCTGAACTTGGTCCTCAGGTCACTGTGCGGGTCTTTTCAGTTGCCATGTGATCTCACGCTGTTCAGGGCTAAGCCCAAACCTGCACAGTGTGTACCAGTCGGCCATCCTGGCCCCCCTGGGGACCGTCACACCACAGTGTCCCTTCACACCCAGAGCTGCTATCCCTCTGTACTTTGTGCAGAAGACCTGGGCCCCAGGCGTCATTTTGCACCTGCCACCTGTGTGCCCGGCCGCCAGCCACAGCTTGTCCGTGCTGGGTGCCTGGCCTTGCGGACGTTTCAGTTTTGCCCTACCATCTCATAGAAAAGAACAGGACATGGCAAGCACCTGTATCCTGTCCACATCTCCTCAGAGCAGCAGCGGTCCTTCCTGAGGCTGCCCCGCAGGCTTGGCTGCAGTCGACCCCCCACTGTAGGGAAACTGGCCCTGGTGGAGTCTGACGTGCTGGGTGGTGCATGGGGGCCGCAGCTTGCTTCCCCCTGGGGGCCCGTGACTCCCTAGACCTCTCTGCCCAGGGGCTCCTGGAACAGTGCAGGAATGGGGGTGGGGTGAGCCACTCAGCTGGCAGGTCCAGTGGAGGAGAACTCCCCAGGGTGCAGCCTGAGCACACAGTCCCCAGAAGGAGCAGGGGACATGTCTGATATCTGTGTCTGCAACAGAGCTGAGTGGGGGTTAGACCCTGTGCCCCTGAGTGCAGAGACCAAGTTCACAATGGAAGGTGCTCTTCCTTGTCCCCTGGCCATTCCTAAATGCACCCACAGTGCCCTCCCTCCTGCTGCAGGGAACAAGCAGCTATGGGGTAAGGAGACCCCAGGAAGAGGGTGGGGCACTTCAGGTGGGACACCTTCTCGGGTAGGAAGCTACCTGGCTCGGCTTGCCTGCATCCCTGCCAGGGGTGGCCAGAGAGGTCAAGGGCATAGATCACTGGACGCCAGGCAGGGTCCAGGGCCTGGAGTTAGGCTGAAGGCTGGGTCCTCCCCATTCTCCCCATGGTGGGTGGCCACCCCAGCTGCTTTCTAACTGGCTGTGCCCCATCTTTTATTCCCTCCTCAGTACTTGCCCTGCTGTAGCCAGAGGCCCTTTGGGAAATGTGTGGATGCTTCTGCCTCCTGGCTGAGGCCAAGCCCACCTCTGCAGCCACATCTGGTCCAACCCCGGGGACTTTGCACATGCAGTTTCTTCACCTCCCTCATCAACTCTCTCTGCGTTTACTTACCTTCTCCTCAGGGCCCTGACAAAAGGGTCATTCCTGTTTGAGAGGAGTCAGTTGTCAGTCACTGGCCAACACCACTGCCCCAAGGTGTGGATAGGAACTTTGGAGCTGGGAAACTGCCTGGGTCACTAGCTCACCAGGCCATGTCAGGCACTCGGAGGCCTAGGGGTGATGGCCCAGGGGGATGACCAGAGGGCACACCCAGGTGGGTGTGGGTAGCCACCCACCACCTTCCCTCTGCCTGCTCTGGCCTTGGAACTAGATCAAGCTCCTTGAGGTCGATGGGAAGAGGCACTTCTTGGTTCAAAGGGGAAGAGCCAGCAGATGCCTGACCCTGTGGGCTACGTGGACGCCTGGGAGCTGCAGCCCCTTTCTAGTCCTGAAGCACCTGGACACCCAGGGAGAACCTGAGCAGCAGGGGTGTGCAGCCCTCAGGGGTGCCAGAGCCGAGAGTTGGCCCACAGACAGAGACAGGTGCAGAGTGTGATGGGGACCGGACCCTGGATCTGGAAGCAGAGGGTCTGCAGGATGGAAGCCGGGACTGCACCACACCTGCTGTGTGAGGACCACGCCCAGTGTGTGGACACAAGTGACCAGGTGCTCAGCTGAGGGCACAGAAGGCACCAGCAAGGTGACTCTGGGGAGTCACACCATTCTTGTAGATTTTCTAGGGGCTTAAAATTTTTAATGAATGCTCAAGGAACAAGGAGCCCACCAAGCCAGTGAGAGACCACCTGCCTCCAGGCCCCCAGGGAACAGCCCAGGCCAGCCATCAGCCCCAAAGGGCCCCACCTCCTCGGCCCTGGCTGGAAGCAGGAACTCTGCTCAGTGTGGCGGAGCAGAGCACAACACTCCATCTTACTGCAGCGGCTCTGAGATCTTTCTTTGTTCACAAAACCCAGCTGAGTGTGGTAATCCTGTAATTCCAGTTCAAAGCCAGCCTGGGTGGCTTAGGGAGGCCCTCAGCAACTTAGACCCTGTCTCAAAATTTAAGAAAAAAATCTGTTATTGTTTTTTTCTTCTAGTGTTTTCCAAGCGCCATTGCCAGTCATGTGACGGCGGAATGTCCCAGCAAGTGCCTGGTGGGTGAAGGTCTGCCCGCCCCTCCCCCGTGCCAGAGACAAGGCTCTGGCCCACACTGGCAGCTGCAGGGCTGGGGGGGGGGGGCAGGGAGGAGCAGCTCTTGAGGCAGTGGGAGGACTGCAGCTGGACCCACCAGCAGAGGGCTCAGGGCTGCCTGCCTGCGGGTAGCAGGGACGTGAGCACTTCGGATGTGGACAGAGATACTCCTGAGGCTGAGCAAGGGAGGGGAGGAACCAGTCCTTTCTCAGTGGGCTGTCCTCGGCCCTGTGCTGCCCATGCTTGAGGCTCTGTGCGGGGAGCATCTGCTCCTGGCTTCAAAGCCCCTCCCCAGTCTGACCTGCAGTTCCCTAGGAGTTGGGAAGATGGGGAAGTCAGCGGGACAGATCTCAGAGGCAGGGACTGGTGAGCGGAGTGGTGTGTGGAAGGGCTGGGCAACCTGTGATGCCCACTGCTCCCAAGGCTGCCCTGCCCTGGGCGCCCGCTGCCTGACTGCAGTGACACGGCCCGCCCCATCTGCCCTTGCCTGCCTCCCCAGGTGGAGGTGCTGCTGGCCATCAGCAGCCTGACGTCCCCACTGCTGTTCACGGCGTCCGGGTACTTGTCCTTCAGCGTGGTGAGGCTCGTGGAGATCTTCAAAGATTACCCACCAGCCATCAAAGTACGTATCCCTTCATTTTCGTCTGAAACTTCCTAGAAACTGCCACTCGTAGTCAGTGGGAGTCTGAGGAGGACTCTGGGGCAGACTGGATCTGTCCTGGCAGTGGCCAGCACAGACAAGCACCTACCACGTGGCCACAGTGGCTCCTCAGTCGGCCGCAGGTGCAGCCAGTGTGCGTGCACTGTGAGGTGGCTCTAACGTGCCTTTCCCGCTGGACAGTGGCATGGCTGCCCACCTGACTGCCCTGCTGCTGCCACTCAGCGGGCAGCTCTGCCCTGGCCTCCACCCAGGCTGCCTCTGCTTCTCTAGCTGTGGGACGTTGCCTGCCCTAGCACAGCCTGCACAGGCCCCCGCCCTCCTCCACAGTGGCAGTGGGTTTCTTGATTTTGAGCATCATGCCACGGTAGAACCAGCTGTCATTGGCTCTAGCTCGGAATTGCACTGAGGGCGCAGGTCAGTCAGAGAAAAGCTAGAGTCTGACTGTCTCCAGGTGGAGCTCTGTGTGGCCTTCCAGCTGCCTCCTCACGGCTCCTTAGATACTTTGCGTCTTTTGTGACCAGCATAAGTGGTGTCCCCCAAGTTCACTCCCAGAAACCTCAGCACAGGCTGAAAAGACCATGCAGTGGACACAGGTGCCATAGCAGCTTGCCTTCCGCATCTGCTGCTCCTACTGATGATAAGATCTGAAAGTGCAGTCTGGTGTGGACAACTGACCCTTCACGCTGGCTGGCCTTAGGTCAGCATTTCTAAAAGTGACAGCTGCCCCCACATATCACAGTCTCATCATCACACCTGTGACCATCAAAATTCCGACACAGTGTTGTTTGGTGTCTGTCCTCATGTGATTTTTAGCCCCAGAGTGGATGCCTGGTCTCTAGCTCCTTAGCACAGGGGCCCTCTTCCTTTCCTCCCTGACTGGGAGGGCCCTCCGTGCACCTGGATGCATGGGGCGCATGGACACAATACCTTTATTTATTTATATGTGGTGCAGGGTGCTTGTGGAGCTGGGCTCTGGCCAGGCTCTGGCTGCACACAGGTCCTAGTCCCTGCTGTCTTCCCCTGGTCTAGTGAGGGCACTAGGGTGGCATTTTTACCTCAGGAAGTGAATAAGGGTAAGCCTGGGGTCTCATACCCCTCCTCTGCTCCTGTGCTGGCACTCTGTGTGGTGGGCTGCCACCCTCCTCTGCTGAGCACTGCCAAGGACCCGCCAAGTTTTCCAGGCTTTAGAGGGTCACAGCTGTCCCTCTCTCAATACTCAAGTTGACCCAAATGTGGCCAGCGCTGTGCTTCTGGTAGACACCGGAAGGCCTGCCCTTTCTGTCTCTGTCCAGACATGCACGAGGGCTGGGTGGGGACAGTGTGCACAGCTTAGATGGGGCTGCGAGCACTGACACCTTCCTGAGGACCACAGCTCCTGAACCTTCGGCGGACAGAGCCGGACAGACTTATTCAGCAGTGGGGTTCGCGTGCTGTCTCCAGTCAGACTCTGCAAGTCCTGGGTCTGCTCCTCTTTGCTCCAGTTCCAGGCACGGGGCTCCTTGGCTGCCATGCACTGGCTCCAGATTTTGTCTTCTCAGGCACACACAGCTGCTTGCCACCGCAGGGGCTGGCGTCCCTACTGGCAGTCTTAAGGTCCATCCCACCAAGGAGGGCGGGCACCTGCTGTGTGGCTCTCCGAGGGTTGTGCCATGCACAGTGTATGGTTTCTGAATGTGTTCAGCTTTAGGGTTTGGTTCCTTTTTTTCTTATTTTTTTAGCTGTAGATGGACACGATACCTTTATTTATTTATATGTGGTGCTGAGGGTCAAACCCTGTGCCTCACACATGCAAGGCAAGTGCTCTACCACTGAGCTTTCAACCCCAGCCCCTCCTTTTTCCTTTTTAATGATATTTTGTAAATGTTTAGAACGTTTGTATGGTTCGAGAGTCAAAGCTGTGTGAAGACCTGCTGGGGGGCTGGTGCCAGCCCTGCTGACTTGCTGTCCAGGAGGTGGCCACATCACCACAGTCTTCCCTTCCATGCTGGACAGGTTGACTCGAAAACCATCACTCTGGACCTTGGCCCTTTTTTGTTTGTTTGTTTCTGGGGATTGAACCCAGAGGTGCTCAACACCTGAGCTACATTCCCAGGCCCTTTTGTTTTTATTTTTTATTTAGAGACAGGGCCTCACTAAGTTGCTGAGGCTGGCCTCAAACTTGCAATCTTCCTGCCTCAGTTGCTGGGATTACAGGTGTGGCCACCATACCCAACTTTTTTTCTTTTTAACTTAATTTATTCTGGTGGTTCCTGAACACCCAGGAGTCAGTGTTCCTCTGTCCTCCTTTACTACCCCGTGCAGCTGTAACCAGCCTTATCCCACCAGCCCTAGGGATGGGAGCCCGGCCGCTGCCAGCCATCTGCACAGCACTTTATCGGAGTGCTGGCTGGGAGAGGGCCTGCAGGGGAAGGTGCATCCATGCTGTGGGCTGGTCACCTCCTCCTCAGACAGGGGAGGCTGCTTTGGCCATGCAGGTGAAGCGTGTGTGGCCTCGTTGAGCCCGGCAAGCTCTGCTCCCATCTCCAGCCCACTTTCTAGGGGGCTTTGGAGCGCTGCTATTGGGGAGGCGCCCTCCAGGTGTGGAGCAGGGTTCAGGGCCTGGCAGTGGTTTCCCCTCTGCTCCTGGCCCTGCATGGGGGAGTTTCTTCGACATGTCCTGAGTTGCATCTGGACATCTGAGTTGTGTCTTCAGCCAGGTTTCGTAAGAACAGGCCGGGACCCAGCTAGACCTGTGTCATGAGACCCTTCATTTTTTAAAAAATTAAAAACCCATCTTTTCCTCAGCCCCTTCATCTGCAGTGCTCCTACCAGGAGGTCTGTTTGTTCTCTTCCCATTCTCTGCCATGGCCATCTTCACCTGTGCCAGGACCCTGTGCCCATGGTAGAGTGGGCACCTGCCTCCTTCTCTGCCAGGCAGGGCTGGGTGCCTTCTCTTGGGGTACACCTGCTTTTCTACATGCATTTCAGATCCAGGGCCTGGCTGCAGGAGGCCAGCACTGCGGTCCTCTGGGAACTGTGCCCTGTTTCCCTCCCACTTCCTCCCCTTCAGTGCCAGCTGTACTCCTTCCTGTGCTTTGTGTTTCATGGGCCACCTAGAGGGACGTCCCTGTGTGCAGCAGAAGGTGCTGGGTGCTTTACGGAGGCTTTCCCTTGCTGCACCTAGGTGCTGTGTCTGGCCTGGGCTCTCTGGCCACCAGGAGGACTCTGGGCCTGTCCTCCTCCCCGGAGCCCTTCCCACCTCCTTCCCCTCCTCACGGCACTCGGTCCTGCGTCTCCAGCAGCTGGGCCACTCTGCTGGTGGGTCAGAGTCCCACTGCCCAGGACCCCCACCCTCTCTCTCCTTCCCTCATTGGAAGGTTGTGGTTCCTTCTGCCAGCTCCCCTCTGAGTGTGAAGCACAGTGGTCTTGTAGGCTCCTTATCTGTCCTTGGGGTCCTTGAGGTGAGGAGAGGAGCAGCAGCCATGCTGTCCACCGGGCCTGGCGGCCTCTGGGGCACTCTTAGGCCTGTTAACACCACCAGCAGAACGTGCAGGGGACGGTAGTGGCTGATGGATCTGGCAGGTGCTGGGTGCTGGGGAACCCTGTGGGCAGGTCTGCTGTTGGTTGCTCACAGCTCGTTCTGCCTTGCAGTCCTATGACCTGCTGTTGCTGCTGCTGCTACTGGTGCTGCTGCTGCAGGGCGGCCTCAACACTGGCACCGCCATCCAGTGCGTGAGCTTCAAGGTCAGCACGAAGCTGCAGTGCACGTCCTGGGACACCCAGGCTGGCCACCAGGAGCGCCCAGAGGGGGAGGTGAGTGGCCTGTTCTCACAGACTCCCTGTCTTGGGGGCCTCTGAGAACCCAGGGGAGGTGACCATCCCCTGCACTAATGTCCTTCAAAACCTTTCATGCTTTTTTGTATTTTAAAATTAACCCAGAAAAAAATCTTGAAGAAGTAAATTAGGAAATACATTATTTTAAAAAAAAAAAATTAGGCAAATACAAACCCATTTCTGATCCTGAAAAGTACCAGGGCCTCAGGCTTTTCTTTGCTCTCACAAACATAGAGCCTCCCTCCTTCCAGGGACTCCCATGCATCAGACTTCCCTCCCTGGCTCCAGAGGGTGCCAGGTCTGCAGGGGAGGGGTGCCCACCCAGCCTGGAATATAGGTTGTCATGCCCACCCCTCGGCCAGGCCACAGCCACCTGCATGGCCCTCTGCTCAGACCCTGCCTCTTGCCCACCTCCTGCTGCCAGCCTGAGTCCCGAGGCTGCCACAGCTGACAGCAGGGGCTCAGCAGCTCTCTGTGGGCTGCCCCTCCAGGCAGTGTGTCCCTGGACAAAGCTGCTCATGGCCCCTTGGGAGCAGCAGCCACAGGGCCCCTGTACCTGGTCCTCTCTGCTCCAGGGAGGTCTCCTGTCTGTCCCAGCATTGTCCCTGGCCTAGTGCAGACCCTCCTGGTTCTTCGTCAAGTCCAGAATGGGGCAGTGCTAGGTGGACACCTTGTGCTTCCAGAGTCCAGAACTGCCCATGCTAGCGCTTGGGTGCACCACGAGGCTGGCTGCTGTCCTCCCTGCTGCCTGGCAGCATGCAGTCACCTCTGCCTCAGGTGACCTGTTCCTCAGCTGCCAGGAATGTGCCCAGCCACCCCTGGAGCCTGCCCCACCCCAGGCTCCATACGTGCAGAGACTCAGAGACCAACCCTGAGTGAGGGGCCTGTCATTTTGAGGACAGCAGGACAGTGGAGGCCTCTCTCAACCTCCTGTCCAGCTTGCTGGTGCATTGGGGGCTGCTGCTCTGCCTTCTGCAGCAGGCGTGGCTCTGGTGAGCTAACCCAGGTCCTGTCTCCCTCACAGGTGGCCAGAAGCCCCCTGAAGGAGTTTGACAAGGAGAAAGCCTGGAGAGCCGTTGTGGTGCAGATGGCCCAGTGACCAGAGTAGACGTCCAGCTGCACAGACCCCACTGTCCTGTGGCCACGACTCTCTAACACACCCTTTCCCTTCCTGAGGGCAGCTTTTATTCTCATCAGACTTAACTTTGAAGTAGGTGAATGTGGGCTGTTTTGTCCTGTGGGATCCGTCAGCTTAATGCTACTTTGGTGGCCCAGCCACCCAGGCCCCTGCGAAGATGGCAGAAGGGCAGCTGGGCAGAGGCCTCTCCACATTCCAGGCCTCTCTGGTCCAGCTTCCTTGGTGTGCCCTTCCCTGTGGCCTGTGTGTGCTGTGGCTCTTCCTCACTTTGCGCTTTCCCCTTCTGAGATGACACCTCTCAAGGGCCCAGCCCGCCAAGCATCCTTCCCCACCCCGCAGAGCAGGCCAGCGCTCTGTCCCACCCCTAGAACTGGCCACTTCACATAGTTGCCACTGCTTTCCCACACCCCAAGTCTCCACCGGGTCTTCCGTACATTCCAGAGGCTCCACCTCCTCCCCAGCCCTGGAGGGTGTCCCTGGGATCCTCAGGTCCAGTTGGAGCTTTGCATGACCACTGACTGCCAGTGTTCTCAGGGAGGGAGCTGATTGTGGGGCTTTGGAAAAATGGATCTGACTGCATAGCCACTCACCACCCTGCGGCAGTGACAGTTGAAGCTGGTCTCTCCACATTTGCCTGGCTCCTGCAGGATAGACCCCATTTGAGCGCGGGCAGTCCCTGTGCCCCAGGCCTCTCACTGCCTGACTGATCCCTGCTCACCAAGCTCTGGCCAGGGTCAGCTGTTGGTGTTTCAGGCACTTGTGTACCTCTCCAGCATGTCTGTCACTGCCTGCTGCCAGGCTACAGGGACAGTTTGGGTGAGAATAATATTGGTTTCGGTTAAAACCATGGCCACAAGTTGGCTTGTGTGCCCTCTGCCTATCCTCCGAGGACACAGGATCCTCCCGCTGACATGGCACCTGTTAATCCCTGGTGAGTTGGGTTCCAGCATTTTTTGCAGTCAAAATGTTTTTTCTCTCCCTGCACAAGAGGAGAAGCCGTGCTCAGGAAGGCACTGATGTTCGCTGTCCACTGAGCTGGGTGTTAACTGCTGCCCCCACCTCAGGGAGGCTGAAGAAAGGCCGGGAGGCCATTATCACCAATGGACCAGTAAACCAGGGACTGGGTGGGATGGGCAGCCTGGCCAGGGGGATGTGAGGACCTTCTCAGCAGATCTTACTCTTGATCCCAGTGGCCCTGGTTGCCAGGAATCATGATTGGGAGGTCATTATGTTCAGCTGGAGAAGAGGAATGCAGATAAGACTCAGGAAGCTGGAAGGTGCCAAGAAAGCAGCTATCTCCAGCCCTGGGTGACCTCTCTGCAGCCCTTGTCCTGGGCAGCTCCAAAGGACAAAGTCAGGGCCAGCTAGGCCATGCCCAGACGAGCACCACCATGGAGGTCATTCTCCTGCCTACGTGAGGCCCAGGTCCTCAGGCTAGGCCACTGCCTCCCTGCAGCTCTGCCCTGAGGAGGCCAGGTGGGATCTGCTCCCCTGTTCCTGAGAGTGGGTGGGAGTCACAGGGACTGCCCTGGGGCAGTGGTCATCAGGGGACAGATGTGGCTGGAGGATCACTACTGGCTTGCACTCCACAGAACTAAACAACCCAAGTGGAATTTCAAAATTGTCAGTTCTGATTTACACTTTTTTTATATATCATTTAATACGCTAGAACAATAAATAAATGCTAACCTACAAATGTGGCCAGCAGTTTGTTTATGTGGGGTGTTCGGGCATCTGCCTGCCCACATTCTTAACAAATGGAGATGTAAAACAGGAGGGTGAGCTGAGCTGAGGGCACCTTGGTATCGATTCCTTGATTTAGATATAACCCTTGGAGGTGGGGCCTGGGGCAGAGCAGAGGTGTTGGTGGGTGAAGGCACTGGCCAGCCCAGGAGAAGCTGCCCACCTGTGCACAGAGGGGAGAACTTCCAAAATAAAGATGCATTTAAACCAAATGTAGATAACCTCCATGTTCTAAACCATCCCCGGCAGTGAATGCCCTGATGGAGTGGGTGGGTCTCTCCTCACCACCCCCCAAAAAAGCTGGGCTGGCAGGGACAAAGAAGAAAGGAACTGCAGGGGTCCTGCATGGCAAGCAATACTGGCCAGGAAGACGGGTCCAGCAAAACACCAGGAAGTGCCCATGTGAGAGTGCGTCTGCTCCCAAGAATGACCTTAAGGGTGCCAAGGCTGCTGCAGGCTCCTTGTGGGACCTACTAGCTGCTCCTGCCACCCCATTGCCATCACCCTCTAGAGGACACCTTGTCCAGGGAGAGGGCCCTATGCAGTTTGTGGGGAAGGACCCCACCACAACACCGGCCCCTGCACCCCCTACTTCTGGCTGGGGTGGGGTGTCTTGTGGGCAGCAAGGGGGCGAGGGCCTGGACTGGTGCCCCTGGAGGGGCAGGGTGTGACCGCGGTCTTTGTGACTTGGCAGGGGCCTAAGTGCCAGGGCGGGTCCGAGTGACCCCGACCTCCGTGCGGGGCCAAAGCGCGTGACCCGGGCGGGGGTCGCGGCCACTCGCGGGCCCTCCCCAGACGCATGGCCCGCGTGTTCCTGTGCCCCGGCCCCCGCCCCCGCGCTTGCTCGGACAGCAGCCGGGGACTAGAACCCCAGCCGGAGCCCAGCCTGAGCGCCACTGACTGCGACCCGGCTGAGCCCGCGCCACCCACGCCGCCCGCGCGCCGCCACCGCAGCGCCCGCCGCCCTCCGCCGCCCGCGCGCCCGCGCAGCCCCACGCCCCGGGCCGGCCGCCGCACCCCTCGTGCCGGGCTCTACCGCCAGCGCCGGGGTCCTGCACAAAGCGCCGCGCAGCCCGGGCCCGTCGCCCTGGGCAACCGCAGGACGTGGGGACGCGCGGCAGGGGGCGGAGGCGCGGCGCGCGCCTCGGGGCCGGTCCCGGGTGAGCAGCGGTCCCACAACGCCTGCCTGTCCCCACTTCTGACCCCACAGGCCCCCTGCTCCCCGCACTCGGAACCCGCCCTCCTCCCTCTGGAACCCCAGAACTTCCCTACCCTAACCCTCCACCTGCCCACCCCTCTCCCGCCGGGAAGAGCTGCTCCCCTCCCCTTGGAACTCCTTAAATGTCTCTCTTCTCTGGTCCCCGGCGTGTCCCTCCAGCCTAGTTCTGTCTCCCCACCCCAGACCTGTCTCCCCCAACTCCAGACCCCCTCACACTCACACCTACCCCCCCACCCCTGACCTATCCTCCCACCCAGATCCTCGCCCCCAGACCTACCCTCTCCCAGACCTGTGGCCCCACCCGGGCCTCCTCATCCCCGGCCTGTTCACTGAGGTCCACCTACCCTGAGACCTGTCCCTCACCTGGATCTCCCCACCCAGCCCTGCCTGCTGACCTTGCTCCCTCGTGCCCCTCTCCCAGCAGGTGCCGACAGCCTGAAGGAGGAGCCGGAGGCCATCATGGAGCCAGGCCAGAAGCTGTCCTCTGCCTTGTCGGATGGAGAAGAAAACAGTCTGCACCCGCCTTTGCTTCCCAGAGTCGGGCAGCGCTCAGACGGGCTGTCCCCGCTGTCCTCAGCCTTAAGTGGGCGCGAGGCCAAGGTCACAGGTGCTCAGAGGGAGGTGTCTCGCCCAGGCCCACCAGGGGAGGCGCTGGGCAGGGTCGGGTGGGGACTCCCACTGGGCTTCCCTTGAGGTTCCTCGCTGCCTTCCTGTGTTTCCCTTCCTGTCGGACAGGGTCGTGGTTGGTATACCTAAAGTCCTAGGAGTAAAATCCACACCACAGGTGGGCACCCCCTCTGCTTTGTAGGGTGCTGACAGTTCTGCAGCCTGGGTAGGAGCTGGCCACCCCACAGCCCCTCTCTGCATTTCCCGCAGCCCTGTTGGAGAGTTCCTTCCAGATCTTGGCTGTGGTCAAGTTGGCTTGTTTTATTGCTGACGTGGGAATTCCGTGTGTGTTCTGGATACCAGTTCTTTGTCAGAGCCGTATCATAAATATCTGTGGGGTCCCTTAAGTCACTCACCCGTTCCTTCAGTACCCGGGGCTTCTGGCTTCAGTGTGTTTACTTATCAGTCTCCTATCCTTAGTGCTTTGGGGTCTTGTTTAAAACTCTGTGCCTACTCCCTTGTCCAGAGAGTACTGCCCTGAGGTTTTTTTGTTTTTCTTTTTAAGAAGCTTTATAATTCCACTTTTCACATTTGGGTATACAACCCTTTGGGACTGAGTGGTGCACATGGAGTGAAGCAGGGGTCATCCCCCCATTTGTATATCCAAGGACTTGGCTTCCTGGGGTCAACCAGGTTGCACATTCCCCATTCTGTACAGGGATTCAGCCTCTGCCTGGCAGGTCCCCTGGGGGTCATCCAGTCGTGGATCCCCATCTGTTCTTTGGTCTTTCTGGCTATCCTTATTCTCAGGTGTGGGTTCCCCATTTTATCCTATTGATCTTGCTGGCCGTCCTGACCCTGTACCACCATTCTGATTCCAGGAGATCTCTTCTTTTCTTTTCCTTTTTAAAATTTTGAGACAGGGTCTTGCTAAGTTGTCCAGGCTGTACTCAAACTTGGATTCTCTTGCCTCATCCTCAAGAGCAGCTGGGATTATAAGCATGCACCACCACGCCTGGCTCTGGTTGCTCTATAATAAGTCTTACTATCTGGTGGTTTAAGTCCCCTGACCTTATTCTTCAAGATTGCTTAGGTTTTCTTGGACTTCTGCACTGCCATGTAAATTCTGAATCAAATTGTTAATTTACATACATACAAACTGTGCTGGGATTTTAATTATTATTACATTGAGACTGTGGCTCAATTCTGGAGAATCAAAATCTTAACAATATTGACTATTCTAACCCATCAGCATCTGACTTTCCTTTAATTCTTCTCAGCAGTGTCTATAGTTTTCATCGAGCATATACGCAGGACTTCTGTTGCTAGATTTACTCCTAGATATTTGATGTTTTAAATGCTATAGATGACATTTTTTAGTTCATTTTTCTCACCTTTTCTGACAACACAGTTGTTTTAGTGCACTGACTTAGTAATTGGTGACCTCACTAAGTACACTTAGTAATAGATTCACTTAGATTTTCCATGTATACAGTCCTCCTCTACAAATCTTTTCAGTCTTTATGACTTTTCTTTTCCTGCATTATTGCATTGGCTAGTGTTCTCAGTAAAACAGAGTAGAAATGGTACAGTGGACATTTTTATTTTGTCCCCAAACTTAAGTGGAAACTATGATGTTCTGTAGGTGGTAGACTTTCCTTTTATTGATGGCCTAGCAGGAGCTTTTCAATGAACAGTTGCCATGCTTTCTTCTCCATTTGCAGTGGTGATAGTATTTTTCTCCCATTGACATCCCCAACCCTTGGACTGTTCATTTGATGTGTTCTGTTGATAAAAATTGGTTTAGTATTTGAAAACCCCATGTGGTTTTGCTGCATTGTTTTTCTGTTACTGGATTTGATTTACAAATGCATTGTTTAAGGTTTTTGTGCCTATTTTTATGAGCAACATTGGCATACCCTATTCTTTTGCTGTAGTGTTCTCATCAGGTTTTGATATTAAATTATGGGCTCATAAAAAGAGTTGGAAAGAGTTTCCTATTTAGTGAAATGGCTTATATAGTTTTTCCCCCTAAATATTTGGAGAGATTGATGTGAAATACCGTTAGACCGGGAGTTTTCATTTTGGGTAACACTTTTTATTTATTTTGTGGTGCTGGGGATTGAACCCAAAGGTGATTTATCACTGAGGCACATTGTATGTCGCCTTTTTTTGTTTTTTATTTTGAGGCAGGGTCTTGCTAAGATTCTGAGGCTGGCCTCAAATTTACTGTCCTCCTGCCTCAGCCTCCTGAGTCACTGGGATGGCAGGTGTGGGCCACTGTGCCCTGTTGATTTGTTTTCTTTTCTGAAACATGAATTAAAAGCTATAGATCTCCTTTTTCTTTCCACTTTAACTGCATGGTAATGCTTTGATGTATCATATTTTCCTTATCATTTACTTCAAAGCACTTTTAAATTTCCACTTGATTTCTCCTTCTTGTTTTATTTTTAAAGTGTGCTGCTTGATTTTTGAAGATTTAGGAGATTGTCTCCTCATGTTAGTGTCATTACTTCCTGGTTTGGTTTGGCAGTTGATGGAGAATCCAGGCTTTATCTCATCAGCCCTGTGGAATGTGGTGATGGCTGGCTGGGAAATGCTCCTGGGGCCCCCAGGTGTCCTCTGCAGGGGGATGAGGTCCAGGTGGCTAATCGCCATGTCCAGATTTCCTGTACTCTATGAATCCTTTGCTTAATCTTCCACTTACTGAAGCAGGTTAAAATATCCCAAAATAATAGTAGATTTTTCTGTCTTTTGCTTTGTCAATTTGTTTTTATTTATTTTGAAGCTATATTATTAGGTATATACACATTTGGAATTTTTGTACCTTCCTGACAAACTGATTTTTTTCTTTTCTTTTCTTTTTTTAAGTACCCGGGATTGAACCCAGGGACTTGCACATGCTAGGTAAGCACTGAGCTATACCCTCTAACCCTTTTTTTAAAAAACTTGTAGATGGACACAGTGCCTTTACTTTGTTTATTTATTTTTATGTGGTGCTGAGGATTGAACCCAGTGCCTCCCACATGCTAGGCAAGTGCTGTACCACTACAGACCTAGCCCACCCTCCATCACTTTCAACTTTTATTTTGAAACAGGGACTCATTGAGTTACTAAGGCTGGCCTCAAACTTGTGACCCTCCTGCCTCACTCCCTGAGTAGCTGAGCAGATTGATTTTTTTTTCTTTTTTGGTGGGGTACCAGGAATTGAACCCAGGGCCACTTGACCACTGAGTCACATCCCCAGCCCTATTGTGTATTGTATTTAGAGACAGGGTCTCAGAGTTGCTTAGGGTCTCACTAAGTTGCTGAAACTGGCTCTGAACTAGCAATCCTCCTGCCTCAGCGTCCTGAGCTGCTGGGAGGACAGGTGTGTGCCACCAGCCCAGCCTGATAAGTCTTTTTAGTGTTATGAAATGTCTCCCTAAATTTTTATTAATGTTCCTAAGTGTTAGTATGTATCTAGATATTTACTACGCATCTCCAAAAGCGATGTTTACTTAGGTAACCAAGTTCTTTTTCCACACTCACTCAAGTTAACAAAAGCACCTGAGTAAAACCTGATTCCCAGCAGATGTCCTTATTTCCCACTTCCTCGCCAGTGTTTGCCCTGGTCAGCATCCGCATGCTGCCTGTGGGTGCTCCTCTTAATCCCGCTCTGGCCTCTGCCCTGTGCTTGCATGACCCAGACTTGCTGCACAGGAGGCACCTGTTCTGTGGGAAGCCCTGCTTTAGGCTTTGTCTGCCAGTGGCCTCCTGGAGTGCTTGGCCTGTCCCTCTGCCCAGTGAGTGTGCCCTGTGCCTAGAAGAGATGTCAGTAGCTCAACGGGGCTTTGCCAAGATGCCTCCAGGGGTGCTGTGTGCTCTGTCCTGCCCAGCGTCTGGAGCACGACAGACCCCATTGTGCCACACTGTCACTGCTGTCCTGGACTTAACCAAAGAGCAGGCGGTGGCCAGGGTCACCCAGGCACAGAGCACAGCAGCTCTGGAGGAACCCTGGGGCCGACCTCCAGGGTGCAGGGACGGCAAGCAGGAGGTGGCTTGGGGCCCTTGGTCAGTACCTGTGTGTTGTGAAGAACACAGGGCAGGGGAGCAGGCTGCAGTGCTGAGCCCACAGGGCTCCAGGAGGGCATCCTGAACCACTCTCTGGTGGGTGTGACCCGGTGGGGGTGTGAGGCACAACTGCCCCTGTGGCCGAAAGGGTATCTGGAGGCCTCCTGCCTCCTGCTCAGCACCGCCCAGCGGGCCAGCATTCTGGATATTTCCGTGGGCCACGCCTCCCACATGGGTGGCTGACCAGCTCAGTGAGAAGGGTCCCTCCCCAGAGGCCTCCTTCAGGCCTTCCCAGGTCAGCGCAGCTGCTCAGCCCTGCCCGCCTTCCAGGGATGGCTGGTGTGACGGAGGTGTCTGAGGCTGGTGAGGTCTGTTGGTGCTGCTCTCTGCACGTCTGTGCTCACGGGCAGTCAGCACGTGGGGCTGGCCACCATGGTGGTGCCTGGTGGTCTCCACTGGCTCACGGAGCACCCTCTGGTCTTCCCAGGCCCTGAGGCCACCTGGGCCTCTCACACCTCACCCCTCCAGCAGGCCCTGGTCCTCCTGCAGGGAGGGCCCAAGACACCAGGGCCCTTGCCAGCTGTCTCCTGGGGAGCCGAGGGGTTTGATCGGGAAGGGAGATTCATGCCAGGGGGTTTCCTGTGTCTCCTGGGACATGCTTGCTCATGGCCTTCTCGGGCTGTGCGGAATCGGCCTCTCTGGTGCTGTTTCTGCAGGAGGCTGCCTCCCTGTCCTGACTCTCTCTGTGGGGGAACTGCTGGGCTCACTTTCCGAGCCCGGAGTGGGACAGCCCTGAGGCTGAGCGGACCCTGTCCACCTCTGGAGCAGGCTCTTCTGGTGTTCTTCTTGCTGCCTGTGTGTGGCCTCCCTTTCTTGCCTGTCCTGGCCATATCCAGGCCCCATGGACAAGGTGGCCCCAGAAGGAGCAGTTCACCAGGGCTCGCCCCAAGGCCAGCAGGCCCGGAGCTTTCCTACCAGGATAGTAGTAAGCCTAGGATTTAGTTTCTGCAGTAGGTAGAGTGTTCTTTACATCTCCTACTTCTTAAGTCTGTTTTGGTAATTTGAATTTTCTGGGGAATGTGTTCATTTTATCTAAATTTCAGGTCTGTTGCTGTGAAGCCCAGAGTGTCTCCAGATCCCTAACCGTCCCTGGAGCTTCCTGCCTTTTATTGGGGTGGGTGGGGGAGGCACTGGGGGTTGATCTCAGGGGCCCTTGACCGCTGAGCCCCACCCCCCGCCCTATTTTGTAGTTTATTGAGAGACAGGGTCTCACTGAGTTGCTCAGTGCCTCACCACTGCTGAGGCTGGCTTTGGATTCATGATCCTCCTGCCTCAGCCTCCAGAGCTGCTGGGATGACAGGTGTGGCCACCATGCCTGGTGCTTCCTGTCTTCTTGTCAGGGTTCAGCCTCGTCTGTGCACCAGCCTCACCATGGCATTGTCAACTTTACTAGTCCAAACTTTGGGATTGGTTGATCTGCTTCATTATGTTTAAAATGATATCTTTCATTAACGTCTGCTTTTTATTCTTTTTCTTACAGTTTCTTCAGGTTTTATTGTGTTCTTTCCACCTGCTTGGGATACACCCTTAACTCATTGTGTTTCACTTTTATTATTTTCTGATAGATGCTTATAGAACTAGAAATTCCTTAATAAGCAGAGCTGGAGACACCTCACTCAGGATTTGATATTTGATGTCTGAATTCTGAGTTCAGATGCGCCCCTGCCCAGAGCAGCTCTTAAACCTGTGCAGTGTCTGGGAGTGGGTCACATTTCTGAAGGTCATGTTCAAGTCCTTGTCCCTACTGGTCTGTTGGCCCCTAAAATCTGCGCCCGTGACCCCATGTGGCTGGGGCTGTTTCCAGGTGATGTTGCGAGACCCTCAGTCCCACTGACGTCCCTCAAGCCTTCCTGTGATCCAGCGGTCTTGGTTCATCTCCGCAGAATGGGTTCCCACCCTGGGTCTGTGGAAGGCCCTGGGCCTGCGCCCTGCCTCTGCTCCGGGGCAGCACTGGGAACACTGCCCTGGGTCTGTGGACTGCTTTTCCTTTCCCTAACAAAGCAGAACATTTTGATCTAAAACATTTTGAACCAGTTTGTGGACCCAGCTCCTGTGGTGGGTGCTCTCTGGTGCATCTCAGAGTGTCGCCTACCCAGGTCCTGACGCTCCTTCCTGCGTTCCTGCCGTGACCTTCCTGCTCGCTCACCTCGAGTCAGTTTGAACGCGACTGGGCACTTGCTGTTCCGCATGGACATCTGGTTCTAGCATAGTTGTCCCCCCACCCCCACCCAGCCGCTTTTTCCTTTTGTCGGAGTCGCTTGGCTGGTGGGCATGGATTGTGGGCACAGAGCACCAAGGGAGGAACACGTGGGCAGGGCTGGACTGGTGCCCCCTGGGCGCTCCTTGGGTAGCCAGGGGCTGTGGGTCAGGGCGCTTGGCAGTTGGGATGGTCTGGTGGGGCATGAACATTTCAAGGATTCCTCAGACTCGACAAGGTGTCCAGGGCATGGGCATGATGGCACAGTGGCGGGTGCCAGGATTCCACATTAGGGCTTGGGAGAGAGAAGGGGCAGCAGTGGGTTGGGGACGTGGGGTCACTGATAAGCCCAATGCTCGTGCTGCTTAGAGGGAAGACGCAGGGTGGACCACAGGGGTGGTCTGGGGAGGTGTGGACCCAGCTCACTGCCTCTGTGGAGCCCACCAGATGTGGTGTCCAGGAAGGAAGTGGAGAGTTGGGGCAGCAGGGTGGAGGGCTCTGGACTCTGCAGCTTTGGGTGTGTTTGTGGGGTCAGGATCGCATAATGGCCACGTGGGTTAGTTTTCTGTCATTGTGACCAAACTCCTGACAAGAATAACTTAGAGGGCAGACATTGCAGCCAGGAAGCAGAGAGAGAGAGAAAGCTGGGCACAAGACCCAATCCCTAAGGGTGGCCTCAGCAGCCCACCTCCTCAGTTGGGTCCCCCTCCCAGTTGTCCTTCAGCTATCTGTAGATGAGTCCATCACCCTCGGATGGAGCCAGAGCCCTTGTGAGGTAACCATTGCCCACAAGTCTCATCTCTGAGCACTGGAGATTTGGAGGACATTCTAGATCCAGACACCAGGAAAGGATCTGGTGTCAGGAAGGGGGGTGTCTGGAGGGGAAGAGGTCACCTGAGCATGCTCTGGGCAGGAGGGGCTGAGGTGCCGCTCCTCTTCTGGCCACACATTTGAAAGATCCAGAGGATGGAGACTCCCCAGGCCAGAGGGACCAGGGGCAGGCAGGGAGGGCACCAGGGGAGGAAGAAGGAAGTGGTGGCTGGGGAGGAGGTGGCGGGCAGAGGTGCTGAAGAGGGGAGAGGGGAGAGGCTGTGGGGCTTGGGTGCTGGAGCGTGAGGTGAGTGGGCACAGGTGGGGACATGCACCCGTCAGGTCGGGTGCTGTGGTGTGGAACTGGGCGCTCTGTCCTCTGTTCTGATGCTTGGCTCTCTTTTGCAGAATCAAAGCAAGGAGTTTCCCAAGCGTCCGCATCTTCCCCCAAACTGGACAGATACAAAATGGCAAGGCAGTTGACAGAAAACGCCATCAGGGTAAAGACCCCTGGGACCAGGGGAGGGAGTACTTTCTGAAGCAGGCATTTGTTTTGGAATTTGGAGAGTGTCTGCTGGGCTTGGCGGCCCTGCTGTGGAGACACTTCCCTGCCTGCATAGAGGCTGGAGCCCCCTGTGGTGTGGGTGTGACCCCATGTCAGTCTGCACACTTCTCCTGACTGGAGGGCCAGGGATATCCCCCCCTGCTCAGAGAACCCCGGGCCCTTCCCCCCAGGGGGCCGACATGGTGGTGCAGTGCCGTGGGGATGTGGTGTGTGTGTGCAGGGCTTGGTGCCGCAGGAGAGGAACTCTGGGGGGAGGGCAGGAAGCCCGTCTTCTCCCTCTGCAACACCCACGCGGGACCTGGGGAAATGGAGAAGGTGTCTTGTCCTGTGTGTGGGAAGGCACCACATCTGACACCCGCCAACGTGAAGCTCAGGTGACCGGGGAAGGGACTGCTGCCTGGGCGCTGGTGGTCCTACTCCCAGGGCCCCGCTGGGGCAGGAATGTGAAAGGCCATTGACACCAGCCACCTGCAGCAAGCAGCCTCATGCCTGAACCTTCCCCTGAGGCACTCACCAGTGCAGGAACAAGGTGTCATAGGCTGGGCTCCCAGAGGAGCAGGACAGTCATGGTGAGGAAAGTTCCATCACCCTCCTGGCCCTTGCAGGTGTCCCCTCCCGGCCCCCACCCCCAATCCTGACCACCACGGTGTGCTTTTTGTGCTTTCCATCTCTGACCTCTGACCTCTCTGGAATTCCATGTAAGAAGACTGTGCCACTCATTGATTTTCACATTATTTTTTTTCCTGAAAGCTTAGAATATATAAGCGTTGGGGGCTACAAATGTTCCTCTAAGTACTGCTTGAGCTGTTTGTCATAAGATTTTATTTTGTAGAATTTTTGTTGTTATTCAGCCAAAAAGTATTTCATCATCCATATTATGATTTCTTCATTGATCCATGAGTTACCTGAAAGCACCGTTCTTCATGTCTGTACTTGAGGGTTTTCTGGAGTTGTGCTGTCCTTGTTTTCTAACCTGCTTTGTGGTTGAGAATGTGACACGTGGAGTGTTGTTCCATTGAGCAATGCTTGGGCTTGTTTCATGCCTAACATTTTCTTAATTTGCGTGAGAGTGAGTGTACAGCTGTCCATTCACACTCATTAGGGAGAGTTTGTCATTTGACTTATTCAGATCTTCTGTGGCCTTACTGGTTTTTTTATCTGTGCTCTACCATTTACTGAAAAACACGTTAAAATAGTCTGATGTAATTGTGACTTGTCTACTTGTAGGTCTGCCCATTTTTGCTTTATATACTTTCTTGCCCTCATAATAGGTTCACAGAAATGTATATTTCTGGTAAATTGAAACTATTTCAAATTATGAAATGATTACCCTAATAAAGTTTACTCATCTCAAATGCTATCTTGTCTTGTGTATATCCTTTTATTTTCTAACCTAGCTGTAGGTTTACGTTTTTTAATGATCTCTTATAAACAACAGGTCTGTCCTTTAGCTTGAGTGTGTAGTGTACTTGCCTGTAATTAGACTGGGTATGCAGCAGGTCTGCTGTCTGATTTCATTTGCTCAGCATATCCTGTTTGTTCAGTTTTCTTTTCTTCTCTTTCTGTGCCTTCTCTTGAACTGATACCGTGTATGTGTGTGTGTGTGTGTGTTTCTGGGGTGGAACCCAGGGCCTTGTGCATGCCAGGCAAGTGCTCTGCCTCAGGGCCATATCCCAGCCCTGGACCGATGACATTTTTTATTGCATTTCCTTCTGTCTCATGTGATAAGAGTCTTATACTCTTTTCATCTACTTTTAAAATAGTTTTTTAAAAAATATTTTTAATTGTAATTGGACATAATGCCTTTATTTTATTAATTTATCTTTATGTGGTGCTGAGGATTGAACCCAAGGCCTCACACGTGCGAGGCGAGCGCTCTACTGCTGAGCCCCAGCCCAGCCCTCTTTCCATCTTTTGTGGTTCCTTTTGGAATGGTATTCTGCTGACTTACCAAGATGAGTCTATTTTCTGAAGTTATGCAGCACAGGGCATGGGGTTGAGCAGAGCCTGGCGTGTTCCTTGGGGAGCTACAGGGTGCCTGCCTTCTCACACTGTCCAGCTCCCCTGTGGGCCGTCAGGCTGCCTGGCTTACCAAGTGGAGGGCGGCTGGGCCTCTGGCCTTCCTCAGCTATGTGTTCCTGGGGGTGGCGCACAGGTCCCTGCTGGGGACCGTGCAGTGGTCTTATGCTGCATGACCTGCTTCCAGGATCAGCTGCATGGAACAGCGTCTGCTGACCGTCCTGCAATCTCTGGGGCGCAGCCTGGAGGTGTCCACCCAGGGTCTCAAGACTGACATCAGGCAGGGTGGGCTAGAGGGTCTGCTTCTGAGCTCCCTTGGGCATCATCGGAAGGCCTCCTTGCGGTGTCCTTTCAGCCAGCAGTGGGGAAGGGACAGCTCTGCGGCTGCTGGAGGGTTCTCCTGACTGGTTCCCAGCAGGGCCTGACTTTTCCCTAATTCAGAGTCAACGAACGATGTCAACAGTCCTGGTGACATCCTGACCCTCCCTGTTGCAGGCACCTGTTGGTTAGGGTGGGACAGAGGCCTTACCTTTGGTGTAGCAGGGGCTCTGCAGAGTTCAACTCAGCATGGCACCTTCAGTGTGCCTGGACCACCAGGACCCTGGTGACTCAGCCCCTCTTCCTGCCTCAGCCCCACTGACCCTGCGCCTGGCAGTGACTGAGTCCAGGCTGTATCTTCTACCTTGGTTCAGGGATGCCCTCATGACTGTCAGTCTGTCTTCAGTTGCTATAACAAAATACCCAAGACTGGGAACTTTATCAAGGAAAGATGTTATTTGCCTCATGTATTGGAGGCTGAAACTCCAAGCTGAGGTGGCCCTCTCTGTGCAGCCCCTGGTGAGGCCCCCTTTGGCATCACATCACCATAGATGGCATCAAGGTGGGACTGCATGCAAGAGGGAGGACATGTAGGAAGAGAGGGAGCCAGAGCGGCGGGGGCCAGGTGATCTTTATAACAACTCACTGTGGGAGAGCTAACTTGACCCTGGAGACCTGGGGCAGCCCCCAGTGGCCTAGCCACCTCCCACCAGGCCTGCCTGGTAAAGACAGTGCCTCTTGGCAACCTGCACTGGGAACCATGCCCCAAGCACATGAGCCCCTGGTCCCAGCCATGGGTGAGCCCCCCTGCACAGGCGCCCCCCACCCAACCGTGTGGTATTCTCCGAACAGGAGGCAGGGTCTGCCCTCTGCACAGTCTGCCTCCTTCTGCTTTGCAAACCCCCCTGTGGGGAGACAGACCTCTGTCTCTCTGTGCTTCTGTTAAGTCATGTCTGCCATTTTAGGAAAAGAAGATTTTCTCCATCTATGGACACTACCCAGTGATCCGGGCTGCTCTGCGGAAGAAGGGCTGGGTGGAGAAGAAGTTCCACTTCCTTCCCAAGGCCCTTCCCAGTGTGGAGGTCGGAGGGGAAGGGGCCGCTGGTACAGTATCAGAGAGGCCTGTGCTTCTGTAGGGGGGCACTCCGCTAGTCTGTCGCAGGGCCGAGCTGTGTGTGGGGATGCCCACTCCTGCTGGGGTCTCATTCCATATCTCCACCACCTTCCCAGCTCCCCAACCCAGGCACCCATTCACTGGGCAAGCCCATCAGGGTACTGGTCACTTTTTCACATCACCATGTCCATGCCCAGCCCAAGTGTTCCTCCTCTGGCCCAGCCCCCTGCAGTCCTCAGGCGCCCACAATGCCAGCTGCTCCCCCAGGACCCTCTGTCCCTGCACTGCTCTGCACAGTGTGTCTGCACTAGACAGTCCCAGGGCGTGGAGACTCAGGCCACACATCTCCCTCACCCCCAAGTCCCAGAAGGGACCCTCCTCCACCGCCCAGGTCCTAAGACTCATCATGCTGACTTCTGGGCTGCCTCCACTGCCCCTCCACATGGGGACATCTGGGCCTCCAGGGCCCCGGGGTCCCAACCCTGGCATACCCCAGGTGGGTGCCATGCCACGGAGATCGTAGGTGGCTGTTCTGTCTGCTACATGACCCTGACAGTGGAGGGGCTCCAGTGAGGTGCCCGGCTGCACCAGCCTGTCTCTTATGCATGTTTTGTTTGCAGATAACAAATGCACTGACATCAAAGAAAACCAAGCAATAGCCCTGGAGAAGATGGAGGACATCCACAGTGTGATGGTAGGCCCACGCACTGGCCCAGGGGCCCTGGTGACCATGCCTCGGCAAGGTCCCTTGTGCTACCATCTCCCTTGGCGCACACTCTGGCCTGCACGAGCAGGGACAACAGACCGAGATCACCGCAGATGGGGATAGGGCCTTTGTGGGCCTGGGTTGTGTGGGGCGGTGGGGAGCTGGCTGTGCTGTAAGGCAGATCCTGGGACGTGGCCATGCGCCAGATAGGGTCTCCACAAATACAGCTGCCCGCAGCAGCAGCACCTCGCCCCCACTCAGTGGCTCTGGAGAGGACCCTCCATGGAGAAGGTACATGTGCCTAACTGAAGTGGGGGAGGAGGTACGTGTGGTGCAAAAGACCTAAGAATTCAAGTATCCAGAGTATTCATAAGAACTCACAAATCAACCATGAAAAGACAGAAAAACAGGCCAGTGTGGCTAGACACCTCAGGAATGGCCAAGGAGCACACCATTCTGAGCTCACAGCACTAACTGCAGCTGCACGTGGCAGCCCAGGTACTGTCCTGGTCTGCCGTGGAGGACACGAGGCTGAGGCACTCACAGCTGCGGAGGTTCTGGAGGCTGGGAGTCCCATACCACAGACTGCGCTGGGGGCCTCCACAGTGGGCCATCCAGGGTGGCAGACAGGGAGGGAGATGCGCTCACAGCCCAGGCTCCTCCCTGTGAGCATGGTCCCCAGTGAGGTGGGCCATTGAGACCAAACAGCCCTGCCCTGGGGCCTGAGTGTCCAGCACAGGCTTTTTCAGGGCGTGTTCCACTTAGCAATGCATCTCTGTGCGGCAAAGAAAGGGAGTGGGGTCCTTAGCTCAGGCTGCTGTGACAAGGACCATGACTGGTGGCCCATCTCACAGTTCTGGAGGCTGGACGCCTGGGACCAGGTGCTATCCTCCTGGCTGGCAGGTGATGGACTCCTTGCTGGTCCTCACAAGGTGGGAAGGGTGAGAGTCTCTCCAAGGTCCTTTTATAAAGGCACTGATCCCATTTATGAGGGCTCCACCCCGGTGACCTCATTTCCTCCCAGAGTCTGCACCTAAAACTGTCACCTTGGGGGTGAAGATGCCTGCGTGAATTTGGGAGACACAATATTCCACCTGTGGCACATGGAAGAGGGGACACCTCCAGGGAGCATGGCCGGCTAATGATGCTTCACCCCGGGCACGGCGGTTACTGCCCCCTGCTGGGTACTTTTATGCTTCTAAGAATTCATAACAGGATTTAGAAATGAGACTTCCACCCAAAAGTGAGGACCAAAACCATGGACATCTCTCTAAGGGTGGGAGAAGGTCCCACCCTGGAAAGAAGAGTGCCCCAGAGTCCAGCGAACCAGGAGGTTTGGGGCGTGGCCGCGAGCCGGGTGGGAGGAGGCCCTAGGCCCAGCAGCCAGGCCAGAGCTGGTGGAGTCCTGCTGCAGGATCCCTCACACTCAGGCCCAGCCCCGGCCGTCCGTCCGCACCCTCGGGCCATACAAGCTTGCCTGCAGAAACTGGCCCAGAAGGGGCTTCACTTCACCAAGGCGAAGGGGCAGGGGTTATCCGGGGCGGGATTTTAGAGCACGTTTTCCTCTCCTGGTGTCTCTGCTTGGTTACGTTGGAGCACACTCATGCCACTGCTGGTCATTAGAAATCACCTACAGCCAGGGTCGCCCCGCCTCAGCGTCGGCTCCGCCCAGACCTCGTCTCCTACCGTGGGGGAGAAGACAGCCCCCCAGGGTTCGTGGAGCATCGCGGTCACCCCGAGTCGCAGGTGGCATGAACCTGGGTCATGGCTGCTGTCGCGCCACCACTGGGGCCTTGGGCAGCGAGTGGCCACAGCCGCGGTGGAAGGCCTGCTGGAGCCGTCCGGCCACAGGCCGGTCCAGTCCTGTGTGTCTCGGCAGTGTCTCGGCAGTGTCCCGCTGTCTAGGAGGCGGAGCTGAGTGGCGGCTGTTGACAGCGGTCTCTTCTTGCCAGTCTAGGTTGGTAAAGAACGAGATGCCGTACCTTCTCTGGACTATCAAGAGGGATGTGGTGGACTACCACAGCCTGACCTATGACCAGATGCTGAACCACTACGCCAAGACCGCCTCCTTCACCACCAAGGTGGGCGGAGCGCGCGGGCCCCAGGCGCCTGCAGGTGGGCGGAGCCGGCTGTCAGCGGTGGGCGGAGCGCGCGGGCCCCAGGCGCCTGCAGGTGGGCGGAGCCGGCTGTCAGCGGTGGGCGGAGCGCGCGGGCCCCAGGCGCCTGCAGGTGGGCGGAGCCGGCTGTCAGCGGTGGGCGGAGCGCGGGCAGGCCCTGGGCCTCGGGGCTGGACAGCCAGCGCCGGGTCAGTGGGCTCCTCCCCAGGATGCCCCACCTCCTGTGGCTGGTCGCTGGGCACCTGCCCGGCTGCCCACGCCCCAGGGCGCCTCTGTGTCTCTGGCTATACCACCGCGTGCTCCCAGGGCCACAGAAGCCCCCTCCTCAGGGCACACTGGCCAAGCCAAGGACGGGTCCCAGGTGGACGAACAGTCCTCGCCTTGCGGGTGCGGTGCGGCCGGGCTGCCCCTGCGGGCCCCTGACGTGCCGCTGTCTCTGGAGATCGGGCTGTGTGTGAACATGCGAAGCCTGCCATGGTACGTCCAGGTGAACCCCGACTCCTTCTTCCCGCGCTGCTACAGCCTCTGCACTGAGAGCGAAAAGCAGGAGTTCCTGGGTAAGTGACGGACTACCTCCTGGGGACTGCCAGGACCGCTAAGGAAGGACCACCCTCCACTCAGCGAGAACCAGTCCAGAGACTTCCACTGGCAGTGCGGGGAGCATGGGAGGGAGGAGGTGTCAGAGGATGCAGAGCGGGTGTGGCTGAGTGGCTCTGAGCTGCTCTGCCTGCTTGTCACTGACCTGGACTGAGTGACCACTGTGCTGCTCAGAGCCAGGCTGGGCCTCAAGCCTGGGAACACGGGACCCACCGCTGTGTGCTGCATCTGCACTGGGGGGTGCAGACAAGACCCCTGGGCAGGAGGGCTCAGCCACCTGAGGGTCCAGGGGCCCAGAGAGGCCCTGGGATGGGGATAGGGGTTGGGAGACCCCAGAACATCCTGGAGCTGTAGCAGAAGAGCTTCTAGAAAGATCCCTCGGGCCCTATGCTGAGACGGGTGGAGACGGGGGTGGGGCTGAAGACAGGACCCGAGAAAGCACAGGGAGGGAAGAGCAGGAGGGGGGTGGACAGGGCAGCTGGGGGCAGAAGTGAGGCCCTGCAGGGCTTAGGTGCTGGCTGAGAGTAATGGGGAGCCTTGCCTTGCCTACTGCATCCCCATCCCCAGTCCTGGACGTGGGCAGCAACTGAGGCCTCCATTTCCTTCCAGAGGACTTCCGGCGCACGGTGGCTTCTAGCATCCTCAAGTGGGTGGTCAGCCACCAGAACTACAACAGAAACAGGCCCAGGAGGCGGGAGGAGGCCAGGCAAAGCGACACTGGCCCCAGGAAAGGTAAGGGCCGGTGGGTGCCACCGTGGTTCTAGGGTCTGAGCAGCCCTCTCCCGGCGCCCGCGCATCTGGCTCTCCCAGTGATTCTCACTGGTTGGCCTTTCCTGCCTTTACTGGGGGCCTGGGAGGTCATGACCCTCATCCCACAGTGGCACCAGAGCTCACAGTGCCAAGGGTGCTGACTCAGGAGAGGACCACACTCTCCCGCTCCCCCTGTGGCCTATGGACATAAGTGGGTTACTCTGGAAAATTTGTTTCAGCACATTTTAGCTTCACAGCAAAATTGTGCAGAAGGCACAGGAGTCTCCTATACCCTGCCCACCACTGCCACCCCCAAGAGTGGTGCATTTGTTACAGTCAAAGGCTAAATGTTGGCAAACTGATTTGTGAATGTGGCAGTCCCAGGCCACAAGTGGTTCCGGGGGCTCCCAGTTCAGCAGAAGGTGAACAGGGGAGGGCCGTTATGGGGTAGGTGTGGAAGCAGAGGGAAATGTCGCTGGCTGCCTCAGGTTGGAGCTGCTGCCTCATTTGCCTGTCCAGGTGGGACGTTGAAGATGTGTGACCAACGTCCCCCTGGCCACCTGTGGTTGGCTCAGCTGGCCCCTGTGGCCTTGGTCCCTTTGCTGTTCCATAAAGGTGGTATAGCTGGAGTCCCAGGACCGTAGTTTCTGCAGACTGACTTTATTTGCTTGTCCATAACCCTTTGAGGTCCTGTCCACCATGGGTTGATGGCTGTTCCCTGCAGGGCTGAATAACCTGGCACTCTGGCCTGTTTATCCGCTCGCCCCAAGGGCATCTGTGTGATAAAGCTGCAGTGAAGCTCCGTGGGTGGGTCTTGTGGGTGTAAGTCTTCCACTCATTTGGGTGAATACCAAGGAGTGCGATTGCTAGGCACTGTGGCAGGAATGTGTTGAGTTCCATGAGAAATCGCCCACTGTGTCCCAGGTGGTGGCACCCTGCCTTCCCACCAGCCTGCGCTCACAGATGTGCTGCATGTCCTCGGTGCTGCAGAGTGGTCACAGCATCACCCGCTATTAACTTCAGCTCCTCAGCAACAGGATGTGGAACATCCTGTCCTGCGTGGCTGGCCGTCTCTGCATCTGCGTCTGTCAGATCCCCTGTCCCATCTTAAATCTGGCTGTTGTCTGCTTGCTGTTTCAAGAGTTCTTTGCTGCACTGGATCATTCCGTTACCAAACTGGGAGGTGTTTTCTCCCAGGTGGCCACTTGTCTTCCCCTCTTCTTGACAGGGCCTCTCACAGAGCAGACACATCTGCTTTTAATGATTTCTGACTTCCCAGTGATTTCTTTCATGGATGGCACCTTTGGCCCCCCATGAAAAGGCGCTGAGACCCCAAGTCGTCTGGATTTTGTTTCTTCTCCTGGGAGTTCTGTAGTTTTCCACTTTACATGGGGCCTGAAACCCTTTGGAGTTAATTTGAGGGAAGATGTGCATTCTGTGCCTGGATTTGGTTTTGTTTGCCTCTGCATTTGGACGCCCAGCTGCTCCACACCCTTGGTTGAAAGACTGTCTTTGCCCATTGTTACATCTGCTCCTTGGTAGAGAGGATGACATCTGTGTGGGCCTGTTCTGGACTCTATTCTGTCCATGGATCTCTATGTATTCTGTCCCCAGGACCATGCTGTCTTGACCACAGTGGGCACAGAAGTTGCTAAGTCAGCTAGAGTTAGTTAGGTTAGTTTTTCTCCTTCGATTTGGAGTTGAAGCAGATTCTGGTCTTGGGCCTCTCGGTATGACTTTAGAATCAGTTTGTCAATATTCACAAAATAACTTGATGTGCTTTCGGTTGGGACTATGTATAGACCAAACTCTGAAGAACTGACATTAAGATAATATTGAGTCTTTTCTACTCATGCACACAGCATAACTCTTCATTTATTTAGTTCTTTGAGATCATTTATCACAGTTTTGTGGGGTTTTCCTTACACAGATCTTACACGTATGTTGTTATTCTTATTTATACATAAATATTTCAACTTTGGGGGTGCTAATATAAATGCTATTTTGTTTTTAATTTCAAATTCCAATTGTTCATTGTGGTTATATAATAAAGTTATTTCCTCCAGGAGTGTGCGTGTCTGTTTTGGATTTTCTACATAGACAACAATGCCATCTGGAATAAAGACAGTTTTATTTCTTCTTTTCCAATCTGTATACTTTTTATTTCCTTGTCTTATTGCATTATCTAGCATTTCCAACACAGTGTTGAAAATCAGTGGTGAGAGAGGATGTCCTGGCCTTGTTCTGATCCCTGCAAGATAGCTGCTGATTCTCACCATTAAGTATGATGCTAGTTGTGCATCTGTGGTGGATATTCTTTTCACATTGAAGAAGTTTTCTTCCTGAGGGTTTTTATCACGAGTAGGTGTTGGATTTGTCAAATTATTTTCCTGCATCTGATCTTTAGCTTTTTTTTTTTTTTTTTTTTTTTTGGTACCAGGGATTGAACTAAGGGGTGCTTACACTGAGCCACATCCCCAGCTCTTTTTTGTATTTTATTTTGAGACAGTTTCACAGGTGCTAAGGCTGGCTTTGAACTTGTGATCCTCCTGCCTCAGCCTCCCAAACTGATGGGATTACAGGCATGCAGCACCGTGTCCAGCTTCTTTAGCCTCTTGATGTTATCTGTTAAGTGAGATATTTAAGTCATTTAATATATAGTCGGATGTGACACACAGAGAGACATTCAGAATGGAATAGCAAAAAGACTAGGCTCATGACAGATCCAGAAGGAAGAGTCAGTCTGCCTTACAGGTAAGAGGAGGGTTTCCACACAGAATGTGGGTGCTCAACCAGTGTGTGGAGAGCAAGAGCTGGGGCATCCAGGGCAAAGCCTCCACTGGGGTCCACAGCCCCACCTAAGTGAGTTTTGCTCCTGTGGACTTCCTCTCTGTGTCCACCTGCTGTGCCCCTGCCTCCGGCAGTTCAGACTCGGGCGTGACCGTCTGTCTCTCCAGCTTGGAGACGGTGTTTTTGCCTCACTTCTCTGATAGATCAGGGAAGAGCTGTTAGTTTTTCATGGGCTCAGCTTTTGCTTGTGAGAATGGAGTGTGACTTTCGTGCATAAATAAAATAAAGGTGTGGTGTCCATCTACTAAAAACAAATTAAAAAAAAAAAAGGAGGAAATCTGAGCGCCTGCAGTCATCTCTGCAGAAGTGTTGCTGGGAAGTCTGTGCCGCATCACAGCTGCCCCTGCAAGTGAGTCCTGAGTCCCCCGTTGCTTTCACACACTGCAGGCTCGCCCCAGGGCCAGCGGGGCCATGGTTGCTTTCAGTCAGTACCCACATCCCTGATGCTGCCCAAGACTTGCTTTCACCCTGCACTTCCTGAGATTGAACAGTGGTCCTGAGGCCTGGGGTTCAGAAGGATGTGGTGCTGTGTGATGGACAGGTGCAGGGGCCTCGGGGACATCTGTGCATGTGCTCTGAGAAGCCGGTCGGGCTGGGGAGCACCTACAGTAGCCCAATGTGGTCATATCAGAGTTTTTGAAAAAGTTTGCAAGTAGCATCTCCTTGCTGGCAGGAGAGCTGTCTGGTCCTCAGAGGGGAAGGGGTGCACGCCAAGCAGAGGAGGACGGTCCAGTGCGGGGAGAGGTCCCCTGCCCAGAAGGAGGTATCACCCTGTGGTGGCTGCCTAGAGGACCTCTGTGGCTGAGTGATGGCCTTTGTCCCCTTGGCATGGGACACACCAACACCTGTGCTTGGGTTTCAGATCCTGAGGATGCAGATGAGAAGTTCAGGGGCCTCTCGGGGCAGCTTGTGGACACAGCCTGCAAGGTGTGCCAGGCCTACCTGGGGCAGCTGGAGCACGAGGACATCGACGTGTCCGAGAGCAGCAAAGAGGAGCTCTCCGAGGATGAGTGGAATGACCTGATCCAGCAGTACTACTCCCTTGTCCAGTAAGACATGCCTCCCATGGCCCTGAATGCAGAGGCGCGGATGTGGGCACTTGCACTGGCCTCCGTTCCCCTGGGGGTATCAGGAGCTTCCTGGGGCCAGCAGCCTTTAGTGCTGGGCTCCTGTCTGGGCTTCGGGTGCCTGCCTGGGCATCTGGACCCCTGCCTGGATGTCTGGTGCTTGTCCAGGTGTCAGGCTCCTGCTTGAGCAGTGGGACTTCAGCCCGCGTTGGGCTGTATGTCAGGGCTCCTGCTTGTGTGTCGGGGCTCCTGTCTGGGTGTTGGGCTGTGTGTCAGGGCTCCTATCTGTTTGTCAGGGCTCCTGCTTGTGTGTCGGGGCTCCTGTCTGGGTGTTGGGCTGTGAGTCAGGGTTCCTGTCTGTGTGTCGGGGCTCCTGTCTGGGTGTTGGGCTGTATGTCAGGGCTCCTGCTTGTGTGTCGGGGCTCCTGTCTGGGTGTTGGGCTGTGTGTCAGGGTTCCTGTCTGTGTGTCGGGGCTCCTGTCTGTGTGTCAGGGTTCCTGTCTGTGTGTCAGGGCTCCTGTCTGTGTGTCGGGGCTCCTGCCTGGATGTCAGGGCTCCTGCCTGGGTGTTGGGGCTCCTGCCTGGGTGTTGGAGCTCCTGCCTGGGTGTTGGGCTGGGTATCGGGGCTCCTACCTGGATATTGGGGCTCCTGATGTGTGTTGGGGCTCCTGATTGTGTGTCGGGGCTCCTGTCTGGGTGTTGGGCTCCTGCCTGGGTGTCGGGGCTCCTGCCTGGGTGTCGGGGCTCCTGTCTAGGTGTCAGGGCTCCTTTCTGGCTGTTGGGCTCCTGACTGTGTGTCAGGGCTCCTGTCTGGGTTTTGGGGCTCCTGTCTGTGTGTCGGGGCTCCTGCCTGGGTGTTGGGTGTTGGGACTCCTGTCTGGTTATTGGGTGTTGGGGCTCCTGCCTGTGTGTTGGGTGTCTCTCTGGGTGCTGGGCTGCCCAGGTCTTCTGCTGCCTGTCCCCCCAGTCCCCTGCTGGCTGTGGACAGGAGGACACCCTCGGGTGCCTCTGGGTACCACCTTTATGTGTAGGCTCACTTGATCCCACAGCAGCCTGGCAGGTCTGAGCAGCTGCACCTGGCTGGCTCTGGGTAGTAGGTGAGGGACTGTCTGCAGGGCTGCCCAGGCCTGGGCTGTCCAGGATGCTCACTATCCCTACTGCTGCAGCCCTATTCACCTCCCCCCCTCCGGGGGGCCAAGTCCTTCCCAGCCACCATGGGGGAGAAGAGAGGGGCGGAGGCGGCCCAGGCCCCTTGGGGCAAAGGAGGGGGACAAGCCCCCATTCAGGAGGGTCTGCTGGGCTTCCATGCCATCCCAGGGCATTTTGGTCCCTGTCCCTTCTTTCCTTCCTCCTTCCTGTCCTGCTGAGGCACAAAGTGGACCCTGTCACTGGTGTGGTGTGCAGCATGGGTGCAGGTGATGGGGGTGGTGAACCTGACAGCCACACGCTGTCAGGAGGGGACCAAGCTAGCCCCTCGGCCTGGCCACCCGGGAGGAGGCTCGCCTCTGCTTCCTGCCAGCTGGGGTCGAGAGGACAAGGGGCGGGCGGGCGGGTGGGGAGTGGACACGGCACTGCCACTCTCTGGCCCCTGGGTACTCCGAAGATACTGGCACTCCTCTGAGGACCTGATGGTGTCCCCTCCTTCTTCCTGAGATGCCAAGGGGACCTTAGAGATGCCAGCCACGTTTGGAGACTTCCGTGTCTCTCTTGACCCTGTGGCTGCTGGCTCGAATGCAGTGAAGTAGCCTTCTCTTCTGTGATCACAGGAGATTTATCTTCTGTCGTAAAGAAATACCCTCTTAGCCTCTTCTGAGTGATTCTTCCCTTACTTTCCACTTTTTCTGATAAAGTACAGCGATGCTGGCCTTCTGTTTACTCTGTGTGTGTGTGTGTGTGTGTGTGTGTGTGTGTGTGGCTACAGGGTGGAGCCAAGGCCTGGGGCCTGCTAGGCCCTCTACACTGAGCTACCCTGCCCTCCACACCAGCGTTCTTTAGTTTGCAAGGTATGGATCTTTTTTGTTGTTGTTGTTCCAACCTTTTGCTTTTTATCTACTGGTACCTTTAAAGTGTGTCATAGTGTCACTGTCATCCCAGAGACTTGGGAGGCTGTTGTAGGAGGATCACATTCAAGGCCAAACCTGGCAACTTAGTGAGAACCTGCCTCAAAATAAAAGAGTAAATAAACAGGGCTGGGCTGCAGCTCTGTGGTAGGGCACCCCCGGGCTCAGTCCCCAGGGCTGCTGCTCCGTGATTAGGCACAATCGGCTCAGTCCCCAGGGCTGCAGCTCCATGGTAGGGCACCCCCAGGCTCAGTCCCCAGGGCTCAGCTCCGTGGTAGGGCACCCAGGCTCAGTCCCCAGGGCTGCAGCTCCCTGGTAGGGCACCCCCAGCTCAGTCCCCAGGGCTGCAGCTCCATGGTAGGGCACCCTGGGCTTAGTCCCCAGGGCTCAGCTCCGTGGTAGGGCACCCCCAGCTCAGTCCCCAGGGCTACAGCTCCATGGTAGGGCAACCCCGGGCTCAGTCCCCAGGGCTCAGCTCCATGGTAGGGCACCCCCGGGCTCAGTCCCCAGGGCTACAGCTCCATGGTAGGGCACCCCCGGGCTCAGTCCCCAGTGCTTCAGCTCCGTGGTAGGGCACCCAGGCTCAGTCCCCAGGGCTGCAGCTCCCTGGTAGGGCACCCCCAGCTCAGTCCCCAGGGCTGCAGCTCCATGGTAGGGCACCCTGGGCTTAGTCCCCAGGGCTCAGCTCCGTGGTAGGGCACCCCCAGCTCAGTCCCCAGGGCTCAGCTCCGTGGTAGGGCACCCCCAGCTCAGTCCCCAGGGCTACAGCTCCATGGTAGGGCACCCCCGGGCTCAGTCCCCAGTGCTTCAGCTCCGTGGTAGGGCACCTGGGCTTAGTCCCCAGGGATGCTGCTCCGTGGTAGGGCACCCCCAGCTCAGTCCCCAGGGCTGCAGCTCCGTGGTAGGGCACCCCCAGCTCAGTCCCCAGGGCTGCAGCTCCGTGGTAGGGCACCCCCAGCTCAGTCCCCAGGGCTGCAGCTCTGTGGTAGGGCACCCGGGCTCAGTCCCCAGGGCTGTAAAGATAAACAACAAGCAGTTATGTTGGGCCTGCTGTTTGCCCATCAAGCTCTCTTTCCATCAGTGCAGGCCAGGAGCCCTCTGCACACAATGCCATGAGTGTTCAGCTTGCAGTCTCTGTTCTGATGACAGATGGCCTCCTGCTTTCTGTCCCCACTGCCCTTTCCCTCTGACACTTCTGCATCTCTCTGGACATCTTCGACTCTGATGGTCTGCCTCAGAGTTGTCTCACTGTTCCCTGGACAAGTGGGAGACTCCAGCAGCCAAGCGCCCCACCCCTGCCCCAGGGTCTCCCTTCTGCAGGCAGTGACCCCTGAGGCGCCTCCATCGCGTCTTCTCCAGCCTGTGGTCCTCCCCATGTCTGCTGCCGAGTCTCCTGCGCGGGCTGCAGCTGGTCTTCGAGTTGAGGGGCGAGCCGGCCGGGCAGCTGGGGAGCTCTCTACAGTGCCTCTCCATGATGCGGGCTGTGGCACTGGGCCCAGAGGCCGGCTGTGGCTCCCACTGCCATGCCCCCAACACTCTTTCTTGGGCTGCTTTTCAAGGTTTTCTCTTTCTTTTCCTGAAGTTTGACTTTGCTGTGCCTGGATGTGGCTTTGTTTGGTTTCTCTGTCTCAGGGTTTGAGGAGTTTTAAATCTAGGGCTGTCTTCTGTGGTTTAGAGAAGTTCTTGTCTGTTGCCTCCACAGGTGTTGCCAGGCCCCATTCCCTGCTGGCCTCCCCACGCCCACTGGCCTCCCCACGCCCACCGGCCTCCCTGCACCCTGGCTTTATCGTGGAGACCACCCGGTGGGCTCTCCTGGTCTCCTTGCTCTGTTCTGAGGCCGAGCCTGGGTATCTTCCACTGGCCTGAGGTCTCCTGGTTCCGTCTGGACCCACGTGCTTCACCCTGTGGCACGCCCGTCCCTGCTGGTGGTCTGCCTGGCTCTGGCACCAGTTCTGGGTTCCCTCTTGCCGTTGGTCCTCGTCTCCACTCACATTCTGCTCTCTTTTCCTGCTCCTTGGTTCTTCCTGCCAGCCAGACCTCATGCAGGAAGGAAGTGGGGACGGCCGTGTGTGACGTCCCCTGGGGCCACACCCTGTGGCGGTGAAGCCATGGCGAGGGGCCCAGGTCCTCAGCCAGTCAGTGCTTCTGATCTGCATCCTCAGGTCCAGCTGACAGCTGTGGGTGGCCGTGGGCCAGCTCTGGGTCAGGTGTCTGGGGGATGTGAGAAGCCTGCCGCAGGCCCGGCCCAGAGACGGCCTCCTGAGCCCCACAGCTGGGGCGGCCTCACTGTTTCTGTGCAGATGACCCAGGTTCCACTGAGGGAGGACAGCTGAGAAACGCTGTGCGTCCAGCCCCTCTGGCAAGTCCCAGTGACAGTTCACATGGCCACGTGGCTTCTCCTCCCTCAGTGAAGCCCTCCCCAGGACTGAGCCCCAGCCTGCAGCCAGGGAAGAAAATGACCCACATGCCTTCGGAGGAAAGGCGCCCTGAGCCCCTCACTCCTGCAGTCCACCCTGCTTCCGCAGTGCTGTGTGGGTCAGGAGGTCAGGACTGGCAGCACAGCAGGTCCTCTTCAGGTTGTCAAGGGGCACATGGCTACTGTGCCCACCCATGCCACCTGGTGAGGAAGCCCTGAGGGCTCTGTGCTTCACCCTGTGGCACGCCCGTCCCTGCTGGTGGTCTGCCCAGTTGCTGTGCCTCCCTCCCTTGCCACTGCCCACTGGCACTCGCCCTGCTTCCCTCACAGCCCCGGCTCCCTGAGGCGCCCACCCTGGTCCACTGTTTCTGGGCTCCAAGCTGCCCGGGGCTGTTCTCCGTGGCTTTGCAGGGTCAGTCCTGCTTGGTTTTCTGCGTTTTGGCCCTTCCCAGGGCAGCTCCTGACTCCTGTGGTCCCTCAGCTGCGTCTGAAGAGCTGCTTTTGATATTCCTTCCAGGGATGATCTGGGGTGGGACCCTCGTGGTTCCGCTTCTTTCTCAGCCTGTTTCCTTCAGTTTTGAAGGACGCCTTCTCTGGGCGAAGTCCTCCATCTGCGGAGTTCTTGGGTTGCTCGGCTGTGCCTTGCGGCCACGGCTGCCTCACCCTTCAGCACTCTTCTGTCCAGGAGGCCGGGTGCTTTCTCCTGCTGCTCCGAGGTTCTGGCTTTGGTTTCAGTGGCTTGGGCGGCTGTCCTGGGAGTCCTGGTCTTCCTGCTCATCCAGCGGGGGCCTTGTCCCGCCGCTCTGGGGAACCGCTGGCTAACCGCAGGTGCAGTGTGCGGCCGGCTGCCTCCCCCTGGCCGCTGTGCCCTGCCCTGTGCCAGGCCCTTCCGGTCCACTCTGGATACTAGCCTGAGTCCTCCCTTCAGCCGAACACAGCCGTGCAGGGCGGCTCCTGCATAGTCACAGCTCGCGCCATCACAGGAAGACCCCGCCCTGCTGGCCCTTCAGAATGTTCCGTCCTCAGTGGGCCTGTTCCCCATGCTCCTACCAAGGAGGTCGGTCTCTGCTGCTTCTCCTCACAGGCTCTTCAGAGCCCGGGCGCGTCTCCTGCCCATTCTTCGGGTGGTTTGTGGGGTGCGCTCAGAATCCTGGTATGGGGGGGTGGCCGGAAAATGCTCCGCTCTTGGAGTCCAGTCTACCTGCATTTCTCTTTGGGAGAACACTTTGGAAGTCACTGCAGAGAGCCTCGCTGCTTCTGGGCCCCCATTCTGCCTCTGTGTGCTGGCCCGCCACCTCCAGCTAACTTGTGCTTTTGGCTCAGGACCCCAGACACACCACCGCGTGGGTGGTGAGGTGCCTTGTCATCGGTGGTCCCAGGGCCCTGTCACAAGCCCAGGACCCGCGTCAGAATTGCACAGAGGCACTATAGACACAGACTTTCCAAGGGAATGGTCTGGCCAGCTCTCCGGGAGTCCACATACACCTTGGTGATCATATGTCCACTTCTTCTATTTCAGCCTAAGTTTAAAAATATACTTATTGAGTTATAATTTGAACATAGGTTCTTGATTTTTAACATCTTACCAGTTTCTAAGCACATAAGAATCACGGAGCCCTTTGAATATATTCACATAGTTGAGTCCGTGTTAAAATGCAATGCTGTGTGTAAGTAACGTGTTTGCTCGTCTTTATGTAGCCTACAAACATATGCGTGTTGTACATAACACAGGCATAATTCAGATTAGAAATGAAGAAACAAAATCACCCCGTTCCACTAAATGCAGCAAGTACCCTGAAGACAAAGACTTCCAGAGTAATGCTTTAAAAAAACCCCAAAGACTCAACTAGGTTCATGGAGACCCCTTTTACATGTGACTGCGGGACACTCAGAAGTGGGGAAGCAGCAGCAAGGGAGGCTGGTGTGGCTGCATCTGGTCAGATGCGCACGTCACCATCAGGCGCCTTCAGAGCCAAAAGTGAAGCCTGACGGTCAAAGCGCCCACCAGGCAGGTGCAGGGACCATGGCCAACGTGAACGCCATGGAGGCATGGGCTCTGGAGAAAGGGCTAAGCCAGACAGCAACCTCAGAAGACAGGTGTGAAAGCTGCACATTTGGAAACCCAGAAACCCATTTAAAAGTGACCCATGGCAGCCAGGTGTGATCCCAGTGGCCAGGAGGCTGGGGCAGAAGAACACAGTGCAAGGCCAGCCTTGGAGACTGGTGAGCCCTGAGTCAGAACAAAGTGAAATGACAAGGGCTGGGAATGTGGCTCAGTGGTAGAGCACCCCTGGGTTCACCCCCATACCAAAAAAGGAAACAAAGTGACCAGCAAATTCTGTCACCTTTGCAGAAGAGATTAAGTGATGATTTCAACATACACAAAAATGATACAATTTTATCCCTGTCCATGTTCAGGTTTCCAGCAAACCAGGAAGAGAAAAGCTTGTGGATGGGTGGTTTGTAACAATCCCACAGCTGATGCTTCTCGGTGGGATACACTGAAGTGTGGTCCTGAAATCAGAATGGTCCGCAGATGCTCACAGCCGTCCTCTGATCAGCAGGCTGGCGCGTCCAGCAGTTGGGAGACGAGGGGAAAGACAAAGAGCACAGGTGGAGAAGCGCGTTATTTGTAGATGGTGTGATGGTGCACATAGAAAATTTTAAGAAATTTAAAAATATTAGAATTAAGTGAATTTAACAAGGTCTCTGGACTCAAGATTAATACAAAGTCATTCTATTTCCATGTGCTAGCAGAGAGGGTAAGACTAACATTTAAAATCACAGTATACAATAAAAAGCAACAACAGAGATCTAGAAATAAATCTAGCAAAACTCATTCAAGTCCCTAAACTGAAAGTAATAAGCTCAGAGGTGTCAGGTGCCTAATATATGTGTATGAGCGAGTAAAAATGTGCTCACAAATCAGGACACTTACTGGTGTGGTTTGTTCCTCCAGACCAACCCAAAGGTCAACAGAATCCCAACTGAAATCTAGGCAGGGATTTCTTTGGAGGCAAGAGAAATTAAAGTGACTCTAAAATTTATACAGCAATATAATAATAATTTAAGACAAGAGAGGCTCCATCAAGAAAAACAAAATTAGAGGATTTTATTTCAAGACTAAGTCTGTAATAATAAGGTATATTGGGATAGAATAGAAGATCCATCCAGCGCAGCAGGACGGAGACCCCAGTAACGGGTCCTCATTCAATTGTCCATGTAACCTGAGGCCAGGCCCCTCAGTGGACAGCACTGGGGCCACGGGCAGCACGTGGAATCCTGCTTCACAGACACACAAAGAGGAACTTGAGACAGGATGTGAGAGAGTTAAGAAACCAACACTGGGGCGACCTCCAGCACCCAAGGGAAGATTTCCACAGTCCACCAGGATGAGAAGACCAATGCTGTGCGTGCTGGGGGCGTTATGAGCCGTTCGTTTCTCAGAAAGCGCTGCGTTGAGGTTCACTACGAGGCGTCCCCGGAGCTCATGAGGCAAGGCAAGAAGGTTCAGAGGTGAAGTGACTGGGTTATGAGAGCCGTAACCTGGTTAGTGGGTTCACCCACCGGCAGGGGTTAGCTGGTGGTGACTGCTGGCAGTGGGGGTGGCGGAGGAGCTGGGTCACGGGGGTGGCCCGTGGGGTTTACATTTTGTTCCTGGTGAGCAGAGCTCTCTGCTTCCTGGTGCCGTGCCCTGAGCTGCTCTCCTCCTCCATGCCCATGAGGTGCTGCCTCATCTGGGCCCAGAGCTATGGCGTCAGCTGCCCAAGGACTGAACCTCTAAACCGTGAGCCCCCACATAAGCTTTCCCTCCTCTTGTTCTTGTCGGGTCTCTTGGTCGCAGTGGTGACCAGCCGACTGGAGCGCACTATGGACTGAATGGAAAGGCGAGCCATGCAGTGTCCTGGAGACCATGACAGCCCGCGGGTCCGGTGAGGCCTCCCCTAGTCACTCTGAGGACGGCTGTGGGTCAGGAAGAGGCGTCTGATGGAAACGTTCAGGAGTCCACAAGAGAAGGCTTTCAGATGCCCCCAGACAGGAGCTCGCGAGGGGAGAGCGGCTTCCTGGCTCCAGAGGCCACTCACCCCACACGTGTGGGCCCCTGCAACTCCCACGATTCCCACAAATCCAGGCATCTGCACACCCCGTGTCCAACTAGTCATCCCGAGGTCTTCACCCACGAGGGCGGATGCGTGTGCTCAGAAAGGCCTTGTTCCGAGAGCCCAGACCTGGCACTGGCTCTGCTGCCCGAGGCGCAGCGGCCAGGCGAGCCTCGCAGCCTGTCCTGAGAGGCCATCAGGGTGCGTGTGTGGTTCCAGGTGTAAGTTCAAGGCAAAGCCGGTGCAGGCGGTAGAAAGTCAGAACGCAAGTGGCTGCTGTCCAGGGGCGGAGTCCTAGGGAACCTGCTGAGGAGCAGCGTTTGTCCTCGTCCCTCGTGGCAGTTGGTGTTGAGCACTCCCCTTTTTTGGGTAGGGCGTTATGCACTTGACCACATTTTCTTAGACCTCAATAAAAAGGAAGGTCCCAGGGGTCACGGAGGCCCCCTGCGTCTGGTCAGGAGGGGGGCAGTGGAGTCTGGTCTGGGCTGCTCTGGAGGGGCCGGCAGGGAGCCTCAGGTGCACGTGTCCTTACTGGCCAAGGCTCGTGGGGTCCCCACGCACCAGGACCCAGTGAGCCTGGCCGGCTGCACCACCCTTTCTCAGGTCGGGGTGGGAGTGACTCCATCTGTTCTCCTGAGCGGCAGGGCCCAGAGCCTGGCCTGCGGGTCCTTCCTGAAGCCCGGCTGGGCTCTGGCTCACGCACACTGGCTCTCAGAGTTGTGGCCTCCCAGCTCCCCTCCACCGCAGACCCAGGCAGGGCAGCTCCTGGAGGAGGGCTCCTTCCAGACTTGGGCGCCGTGTCCTGGGAGAGGCTGAGAGACTCCTTCCCCTGGGGCGGCCACTGCTTAACCTCCCCAAGCCACAGCCATGGGAGCAGCCTGTGGCCAGGAGCCACCTCACTGCAGGTCTGGGGCCAGCTCAGGCCACAGCTTTCTGGGGCAGGGGCTGAGCCTCGACGCCCTCCTGCTCTACCACCCAGGAGGGCTCTCAGGGGCGTGGGGCCCTGACTGCTACTCAGCCAGCAAGGCAGAGCCCTCACTCTGTCCCCTGCTCCCTGCCCGCAGCAGGGCAGTCACTGCTGGGGGCTCATGTTCTCTTGGCCCCCCCAACTGCAGCTCCACAAGGATGGCCGCCCACATGGCCAGGGTCCCCCACGCTTCACTTTCTCCTGGATGCTGCCCTCCCTCCCAGCAGGGCAACAGAACCCAGATGCCCCTCAGCCTGGGTCATGGCCAGTGTGCTGGGCCCTGTGCAGGAAGCGTGGCCTGGTACTTACTTCCTCCTGAGCTGCCGGGCTGCCACCCGCAGAGGGTCCCATGCCATGGGCTGCTGAGGTGCTGCATGGGAGCTTCTCCAGGTGCAGAGGGTTCCGCAGACCCTGAGATGCTCGGCAGCTCCACTGGCCTTAGTGCCACAAGATCCTGGGGCCTCCTGGGTCAGGCCACTGCTGCCTGGCTCTGCAAAACCACCAACAATATCTTGGGGTCTGGGCAGCAGTGGACTCACAGGGTGGTCACTGGCCACTGGTGTGGACTGGAAGGTCTGCACGGCATGTCCATTTCTTACGGGGGACCATCGGACGCGGTGCATGCAGATGGACCCTCTGCATAGGGACCGGCCACCTCCAGTGGTTCCCATGTGGCCCCAGGCCTGGCATCCTGGGTACACATGCAGCCAGATCCACAAGGTGGGTCCCCACTTCTTGACCTCCCTGTCCAGGAGCACTCTGGCAGGCCTGGGTCCCTGGCTGTGCTCTGGTTGGCAGGACACCCTGGCCTGCCCCAGCCGGTCCTAGACCCACGCACACTGGGCGTGGCCAGCTCTGCAGCCTCACACACTTTCCGCATCTTGCTTTGTAGCGGCGATGCTTTCATCTCCAGTTCAAGGAGTTACTTTTCGCAGTGCCAGGCTCTGCTGAATAAGATCACTTCTGTGAACCCCCAGACAGAGATCGACGGGCTCCGGAACATCTGGATCATCAAACCTGCAGCCAAGTCCCGGGGCCGAGGTGAGTTCCCCGGGAATGGGTGCTCCATGGGCACGAGCCACCCTTGTTGACATCCACCCAAGGGGTGTCGGGAGCGAGCCGTGGTCTCCAGCTTGTGGCCCTGTGGGGAGGTGGGGAGCTGGGGTGGCGGTCACTGGGGGCTCAGGACTCACAGGTGCCTGGTGGAGGAGGAGGACGCACAATTCCGCCTCAGTGCTATGTTCAGGTCTGCCAGTTAACCAGTGTCTCCTCTCTGCATTCCCAGGTTAGACTGGTTTGTGGTCGTCCTTCTCTATTACCTTGGTTGAGCTTAGTGACAGGCTTACACCAGCCTTTAAAACAGAGGGTGGACGTGCATCTCAGGGAGAGCGATTCCTACACCTTAATTCACTAGCAAACTCATCCCTAAAACCCAGACTCTTGCTGAGTGTGGTGGCCACACCTACGATCCCAGCAACTCAGGAGGCTGAGGCAGGAAGATCACAAGTTCAAGGCCATCCTCACAATTTAGTGAGGCCGTCAGTAATTTAGTGAGACCCTGTCTCAAAATAAAAAATAAAAATGACTGCCAGTGTAGCTCAGTGGTAAAGCACCCCTGAGTTCAATCCCCAGTGCTAAAAACTAGACACATTAATTAACTAAAATAAAAACCAGCTTCTCTCTTAGAGCAGAGCCCTAACACTGCTTAGATTTTGTCTGTGGTTGTGGTTACTGCCTATTCAGGTTTTTTACTTCATTTTCTCAAATTACAGCCATTATTATATTCTGATTTTTTTCCTAATGGAGTGAGTGTTTTTGTATGTTTCGGTAGAACTCAAGGTGGTTTTCTCGTTTTACCCGTGTTTTCAATCAACTTTTGGTGGCATTTTCCAGTTTTCCTGTTAGGCACGTCCCCCTTATCTCTGACATGAGTGCTGAACTCACTTGTCCCCAGTGCTGTGAGATTCCCTCTGTGGACAGCCTTCGCGGTACCCTCTTGTTTGTGATTCAGAATGTCCTCTTCTTCGTGGGTGTCCGAGTCAGCTTTATTTTTAGTTTGGATATTCTATTTGCATCCTGAATTATTTTGAATAGTTTGTTGATTTTTGTGATCTTAAAACATGCATTAATGTGTGGTTTTGTTGCATTCAGTCCTGACCCTCTCCCTGAGCCTCCTCTTGCCTGGCAGGTGTGGTCCACACCCCGTGTCCTGCAGACTTCTTTCTGCTCTTCTGCCCACCCCTGCCCTGTACTCTGCCCGTCCAGCCAGCCAGACCTTCCTCCCACTGCATGGGCACCTTGACCCCTGTCTAAAGCCAGAGCACAGCACTCCTCTCTGTTGGTCCCTGGCTGTGCGCTCCCTGCTCCTGCCCAGGTGTCTGGGGCTCAGTGACTTCAGGAGTTGGTTGCCATGTCCTGAGCTCTTGTGTCAGGCAGGATCTCCACTCCCTGGAACTGAAGGGACCAGTCTCGTGCCCTGTGAGGAGCTCTCCCTCATGCCTCTGGAGTTCTGTGGACAGAGCGTCCCTCCACCCTGTGTCAGTCAGGATAGACCCAGGATAGACCCCTGGTGTCAGGAAATGGCAGCCCCAAATCTCAGTGGCCCTCAGCAAAACGTTGTCACTCAGGCTTGTGGTCATCGTGGCTGGCCTGGGCAGACCACCAGGCGCTCTGCCCATCAAGTCCCCTACCTGGGGACCCCATTCCCTCAGGCTTCAGAGTTGTCACGGCAGAGAAAGGCAGGGACGCACACAGTGAGGCCTGCCCTCCTGCCCACGTGTCCCAGCCACTGCAAGTCACCTGGCCTAAGGGGGTGATGGGGAACCGAGAGAGAACTCAGGGACTCCACCTTCCACGCGTACCACGTCCATCAGGGCACCATTAGTGTCCTGACCGTCCAGCCCTCGAAGGTCCCACTGCCCCTGCCATGTCCCTCCTGGATCTCTGCATCCCCCTCTCTGGAGTGTGGACGGTGGCCCTGCAGTGGGCGAGCTGGGCACTAACTATGGCTTCCTCCACTGAGGGTGAAGCTGCCCTGCCCAGCTGGCCGTGCTGTCTCCTGGTCCTGGACCCAAGGCAAGGTGGGCTCTGGAGCTGAGCTGGGACCATAGAGGCCGTGCCGCAGGCCTGAGCTGTGGCCTCTTGCAGACATAGTGTGCATGGACCGGGTGGAGGACATCCTGGAGCTGGCGGCTGAGGAACTGCCCAGCAAGGACAACAAGTGGGTGGTGCAGAAGTACATCGAGACGCCCATGCTCATCTATGACACCAAGTTCGACATCAGGCAGTGGTTCCTCGTCACAGACTGGAACCCCCTGACCATCTGGTTCTACAAGGAGAGCTATCTGCGGTTTTCCACACAGCGCTTCTCCCTGGACAATCTTGACAGGTCAGTGGAGGGCTGTCATGCCCACAGTGCCAAGCACTGGGGTGTGTGTGGGCAGGTGCCCCAGCTGCCGACCTCTCCACACACTCACGGTCGCCTTCCACCACCAAAGCACTGGGGCACCAGGCAGAGGCTCAGACATCCGGGAACAGGGCACCCGCGGTGGTGAACCCCACCTCACCAGGTACCAGCACGGACAGGACAGTGAGGGCCTGTGACTCCTAAGGGACGTGCCATCCACACGAGCATCCCCCAGCCTCTGCCCGAACCAGGGCTTCCTCTTGCAGTTTTGTGAGTGGCCCAACAGAGACCTTGCTGGGGTGAACTCTACCCCGACGGGGGGGTGGGCAGCCACACCCAAGTCCCACCTGTTAGGTCACACCTGGGGTAGGGCTGCAGGCTAATTGTCCAGAACAAGGGGGTCCAGAGGGACGGGATCTGGGAACTCTCTGTGCAAAGAACCCCAGGGAGCCCTTGCCAGCCCCACGCCTGCCCCACGATGCCTCACCAAGCCATGAGCGCCTGCCTGGCAGCTCCCACACCCTGCTGAGCCTGCTTCTCCGTCTGGACTGACAGAGGACTCCAGAGTCTGCCTGCGTGGCTGTGGCCGCCTGTGCACAGACCCGAGTGGCAGGCAGGGCCCGTAGGCCCAGGGCCTGGCCCCACGGCTCTCTAACTTCCAGAAGCTCCGACCTCTTTCCTTTCCCTCTACTTCACATGGTAGTGCTCACGTGTGGCTGTGAGAGCAGATCCCGCCCCCAGAACAGGTTGGAATTCCCAGCCCAGGGTGCTGGCCCGACATAGCTACAGTTCAAACAAAAATGTCCTCGGTCCCCAAAGTCGCACTTTATAGTCTCCCAAAAGGTGGTGTTTATTTTGAATCCATTCAGAGCAAGATAAGAGTATAACTAAGATGTCACAGGATCTGTCTCGCCAAATCAGCCCTTCAAGGGCCAGTGTCCCTTCCAACATGCAGATAGGGAAACAGCCTTGGGGAGGTTGTGACAGTTCCTTGGGCTTCTGCATTGCCTCCTTACGATCCCGGTGGCCCCAGGTGGCAGAGCCTGAAGAACCCAGTCCACTAGCATGGGCCCCTCCTGCCACCACCTGGGCCAGGTGTGGGGTCCCGGGCACAGCAAGGCCTGGGCCACCTGGGCAGGCGATGGAGGATGGCATCAGGCCTCACAGCACCTTGCCCTGCAGTGCCATCCACCTGTGCAACCACTCCATCCAGAAGCGGCTCCGGAATGACCAGGGGCGCAGCCCACTGCTGCCTGGCCACAACATGTGGTCCAGCTCCAGGTTCCAGGAGTACCTGCAGAAGCGGGGCCGTGGGGCCATGTGGGGCAGCGTCATCTACCCCTCCATGAAGAGGGCCATCACCAACGCCATGAAGGTGGCCCAGGACCACGTGGAGGCCCGCAAGAACAGCTTCGAACTCTACGGCGCGGACTTCATCCTCGGGCGGGACTTCAAGCCCTGGCTGATCGAGATCAATTCCAGTCCCACCATGCACCCATCCACACCCGTCACGGCCCAGCTCTGTGCCCAGGTACAGGAGGACACCATCAAGGTGGTGGTGGACCGCAAGGTCGACCGCAACTGTGACATCGGCAACTTTGAGCTTCTATGGAGACAGGTAAGAGAGCAGCTGCCCCTTTGGCTGCAAGCACCTGTCCATGGGATGGGTTTGGGTCCCAAGCTGCAGCCACCTCCACTTCCTGTTACTGGAAGCAGCTGCACAGAGCCACAGGCCACCAGCCCTGCTGGATCATGGAGAACACAGGTCCAGAGCCCAGGTCTGGTGAGCCTGGTCCTGGTGTGCTCTACGCGCTGGGCCTGCCCTGCTCCCCCTGACTTCAGTCTTCTCTGCACGGAGCAAAGAGCTCACTCCAGACCCCGGGAGGTCTGGGCAGCCCTGGCCACCATGTCCCAGGACCTCTGAAGTCTAACTTTGCTCCCCCTGGTTCTCAGCCCCCATCCTGACTCTGTGGCCACGGCTGGGTCCTGGCTAGAACTCCCTGGGCTCCCCCAGACTCCAGGCTGTATTTTCCAGGGCCTGCTGGGCCTCCTCCCCTAGAGAACTCTCCAGCAGGCTGGACAGCAGGGCTACCTGGGGCCTTTACCTCGGGGCTTCTGCACCATGGGTCAGGCCCTGTGCCCTAGACTCACTCTGAAGGAGGGACCAGGTGCCTGGCTGAGGCCTCATCACGGAGGCAGAACTGGGAGAGAAGGGCATCTCTGGTCCCTGGGTGTGGGGTCAGAGGACCACCCCTGGCCTGCAGGTCCCAAGAGCCTCCTGGGGTCCACATCACCCCAGAGTCAGGTGTGCAGGCCCACCCTCGCTCCCGCATCCTCTCCCCAGCCCGTGGTGGAGCTGCCGCCCTTCAACGGATCCGACCTCTGCGTGGAGGGCATCGGCATGAAGAAGGCCAAGAGGCAAATGCCGCCCATTACCAACTTCAATTTCCCGGCTTCCCTCTGCGACGCTCAGCTACTCAAAGTGCGGTGCCCCTCGGCCGTGCCGGGCCTGGCGGGCGGCGCTCCGCGCGGGGCTGGGCAGGACTGGAAGCGGGAAGACGCGAAGGCGCTCTGCTCCCCGCTGCCCGCGCCCCCGCAGCGGCCGGCAGAGCGAAGCTGCAGAGCGAAGCTGCAGAGCGAGGCCGGCGCACGCCGAGGCGGGCGGGAAGCTCGCGCTGCCCGCCTGCGCCTGCCCGCGCGCGGACAGTAAGGCCCCCAAGAGCACCTTCTCCAAAGCGCAGCCCGCCGAACTCGTGGATGCGAGCTCGCTGAGCGTGCGCCCCCTGGCGCCCGCGCCGCAGAGCGCCAAGTCGGTGCAGACCTCGCTGTCCCCAAGGCCACCCGCAGCCGCAGGTGAGATGCGCGCTCAGGACTGTGTCCCCGGTCACCTGTGCTTGTTTGGTGATTGCAGCGGCTGTGTCTTGAAGGGATGGGACTGGGGCATCAGCATGAGCTTGGGAGCGGGATTGGGGGCAACTGGCACCCAGCATGGGGTCTCTGGTGGAGACAGTGCTGGGAGCAGCAATTCCAGTGTCCCCCGCCCTGGGCCTCGGTGGGCGGTGCCCTGTCTCTCTGGATGTAGTGCAGATGGGTTTGTGCCAGAGTGTTTGAACAGAGCCAGGCAGGGGAAATGTCACTGGACCCACAGCTTCCCAAAGCGGCGGAACCACCAGGCTCTGGCCTGGGTTCCTTGAAGGTTCTGATAGAGCCAAGTCGTGCCTGAGATGGGCAGTGTGGCTGGACTGTATCTGCACGCTAGTGCTGCCCCGAGTGTAGCCATGAGACCCAGGGCCAGCCAGCCCCCACCTGTTCTGGCTGGTGCACTCCCCTCCCACTGGCTGTCCCCTCCATGGTCAGTCTGTCTGTCTGACTTTACCTGGTCCCTCCCAGCAGCCCTCCTGGCCATGCCAGTCTCCCCTAGATGGGAAGCTCTGGGCAGGGCTGCTGCTCTGTCTCCTCCTCTGTATCCCCAGTGCCTGGGATATGCCCGGCTCCCAGCAGGTCTGCTGGACATGCGGATGCACGGATTGCCCGTGGGGGCTCCAGGCAGGAGCAGCACCATACCTCTGCAGGGCCGGCAGTGCCCCTGGAGGATACTGCCAGCCCTTTGTCCTACCTGTCACCAAGGCCTGTCTGTCCTACTGCCTGGTGCCTGGCATCCCAGTGTGGGTGACTTCCAGGCTTACATTATTAAGAAGGTGTCTCCCGGAAGACTAAGGGGCCTCCACGGGCCTGGGGGAAAGGTCAGTTGACAGACAGCTGTACCTTAGCTGGGTGTGTGAACTGCCTAACGTACCACAGCCTGAGAACAACAGACACTCTCTGCTCTGGAAGCCAGAGTGTCGGCAGGACAGTGGGGGCTCCAGGGAGGCTCCCTCCTGCCTCCTCCAGCTCCCAGGGCTGCTGGCTGCATCACCCCCTTAGGTCTGTCCCCATGCACACTGCCCCTGTGCCTGTACGTTCAGAATCCCTCACAAGGACAGCAGTTGGGCCTACCTGCTCCAGCATGACGTCATTCACTGATTACATTGGCAAAGATTCTGTTCCTAAATAAGGTCACCTCCACAGGTTTTCCAGATGGACGTGAACTTGGGGGACACTGCCAACCCATTCCCTGGGTGCTGCAAGCAGCCCAGGGAGCGGGCTGGTCTGCACTCTGACCACCACTGCAGCGGCCACTGCTCCCGACACCTCAGCACGGGCCTCTCTGTGGTGTACAGTGGGACTCTGTGTCTTCCTACTCACAAATGGAATGCAAATCGCTCTTTCAGACACTTGGTGACCACGTAGGTTTCCTGCCCTGGAACGTGCCCGTCCACTGCTCCATGAGTGCTGCTCTTTCTCTTCATGCGCAGTTTCCTCTCAGCTGACTTTGATTGCAGAGACCTTCTTCCACCCGTGTGCTGTCTTTGCACTCCTTCGGGGTGTCCTTTGATGCAAGCATCAACTTCCTAAGTCAGGTGATTTCTTGGCACATTGACTGGAGTCCTTGCTCCAGGGTCACGGAGGTGACTTCCAGAGGAGTCTTTCAGCAGATTGCTGCTGCCTTTTATCCCTAGGTCTCCTGGAACTGGCTTGTAGTGTCCTACAGGTCAGGGTCTAGGTGACTTTTGTGGGTGCCGACAGGCCCCTGTGGGAAAGCCCCTCCCCGCTCTTGGGCACACATCCCTCCGTGACTGGTGTGCGCCCAGTTGGCCTGCTGCGTGGGTCTGCTCTGCCCTGGGCCTGCATCCCCCAGGCAGGTCCCAGCCTCCTCTGCCGGGTTTCTGTTCTCGCGACAAAAGGCTCAGGGGTCACTCCAGTTAAACTGGGCTAACTGGGCTGCACGAAATAACCGCACAAGAGACACAAATACCTTTTTCTTTGGGGTTGCTGTGACAGCTCCTCTGATCTTAAGGGTCCGCAGAAAGAGAGAGAGAGAGCGAGAGCACGCGCTGACCCCTTTTATTGAGGAGAAGCTATTCAAATGAGGCAAGGGGTCAGGTTTCAGGGGGCTGAGTCTATCTTCATGATGTCCACTGTCAGCAGGTTGACTGACACCTGGGTAGGCCACACCCAAGGGTACAGTAAGAGAAGGGGACACACACAGGCACTTCCATGGAAGATTCTATCCTAAACAGGGCAAGGGGTTAGATTACAAAGGAACAGGTGAGCATAGCTTCACCCATGGGGCTGTAGCAAGACACACCCATTTCTGTGACTGAGCGCCTCAGCACCCAGCTGGGGAGTGTAACTCAGTCATCCGTAAGGTTGGCCTCCCACACTCCTCCTCCCTGGACAGGCCCTGAGCTCCTTGCGCTCTAGACAGAGTGCACAGAGGAGCACCAGCAGTGAGACGGCTGAGGCTCTCACTGGGGTTAAATCAGACTCACGTATTAATTTGGGAAGGGCCGAGTCCTTGGCGGCCGAGTCTTCCAGACTGTGAACACTGGGTGGCTCTCCATTTGTTGATCCCTCAGAGTTTTCAATAAACCCCTGTAGTTCTCTTTGTAATGCTCTTGCTCTCTTTTGGGTAGATTTATTTTTCTTTTTCCTCTATTGTAAATGTTCCCTCTTGTCAAAATTTTATTATATCTACAAATACAGCTGGTTTATAGAAATGGAGTTGATTTTTTAAATCCAGTCATCTCACTGGACATTTTTGTCAGTTTTACGGATTAATATTCCCTTGGATTTTTCACATAGGCGATTATATCGTCTCATGAATTGTCTTTACCCTTATCATCGTCGTACCTCTTTTCCTTACTTAATCACCTGGCCAGGACTCTATCTGATTCGTCCATTCATTCCTCTCTCACTCCGGGGGCCTCAGGGGCACATGCTGTGGCTGATGGCAGTTCTCAGTTCATGAAACACTCTGTTCTTGCTGGGCTGTTTTTCATCTCAGTCACTGTGATAAAGTAATGAGCTGCTGCCGCAGCGACCTCGGCCCATCACGCCCTCCTGCTTTGCTTTTCCGGGCACCCTTGGTGTGAGCGCCGCCTGGCAGTGGAGCGGGACTCCCAGCACTGAGCCGCCATTCCTACGCCCACCAGTCTTGCCTGTGCGTCCCTTTCTGATTCTCGTTATTGAGCCTATGTGCTCTCTTTTTGAGAGACCCCAGCCCAATAACTTTAGGCCCAGTAACAAATCACCAGGGCTTGCTTCCGCACCTGCACAGACGTCAGATGTATTTTTCAGAAAATCAGTTAAGTGTAACCGATTAAGAAAGGACAGGATGGTTGGGAAAGGAGCCGGCACGGTTGGGCAAACGGGATCATACAATGAAAAACCATACAATGAATAACAAATGGTTTTTATGTGGTTTTTCCAGGAACCTATAGTGAAAAACAAGTTTACCCTTTAAGTGACCTATATGCTGGATTCAAAAGAGCCAATGAGATACCTGTTACTGTGCTAGGAGGGAAACTGACCACTGTACCCTATAAAAGATCTGTACCCCAAAGCCCGGTGTGCCAGTTCACCGAAGCTCCGGCTGAGGTTTCGCTGAGCACCCGCAGGCGCCTGTGTAGCAATAAATCACCTCTTGCGTTTGCAGCCAGTGCCTCTTGCGTCTTTCTTGGACAGGGAATCCGTGGGTCTTTCATTTTAACAAGACTTTGGACTTCAGCAATTCTTACTTGTTAAGGAGGTATTGTAGGGCCCCATGGTGGGGAACGGGACATTCCCGCAGACGTCATATCGCTGAGACTGGCCCCTGTGGCTGCAGTCCCTGTGGGGATTCTGCAGCTCTTGGACCTGCTCGCCCGTGGCTGCGTTTAGGCTGTAGCAGGCTTTGCTTTGGGGGGCAGCGCTTTTGTGAACATTTTTATGCCCCATGGCCATGATCAAGTGTCTTGTGAGTGTATTTCCAGGATGGAATTGCTAGCTCATGGGATCTGCTGATGCTTCGGTTAAGGAGACAATGGGAAGCTTGAGAGAGGTCTCCTGCACCCACAGAAGTGGGTCATCAGGTGCTGCCAGCAAGTGGACTGGAGGGGTGACGGGTTTCGGTTTTGATTGTGCTAATGTCTCACACACCCTTGATTGACAGCTGGGTTTCTTGGTGTGCGTTGTTGGTTGTGTAACTTCCTTCTGTGAAATGTCAATTCCTACCGTTGCCTTTTCTCCTGGGGGTGAGTTGTGCTCAAAGACGCTGTTTTGGATGGCTTCTCCCAGTTAGCAATTTGTTCTCAGTTTTTTAAAAGATGCCCTTTGATCAGCAAAAGTTGTTCATTTTCGTGTGGCCAAATTATCGATCTTTTTCTTTCAGTGCTATTTTGGTTTTAGGAAATCTTTCCTTATCTCAAAGTTTAAAATACTACTCTCCTGTATTAATTACTAGAGCTTCAAGTTCCGTTTTTCGATGAACACCTTTAGCCCACCTGAAGTTGATCTGTGTGCACAGTGTGAGGTACGGATCAAACTCTACATCGACACAGGCAACCGTCTTTTCAGTCACTTGTTGGACAACCTTCCTCTGATGGGCTGATGTCCCGCCTGGGTGCACAGCTGGGCCTGGAGCGTGATCCACGTTGCTGGAGGTTCCCTTGTCCCAGCGCAGGGCCATGCTGCCCAGCTGCCGCATCTTATATCTGCAGGGGAGGGTCCCTCTGGTTGTACTCTCTTCTTGACACATGTCACAACTGTCTTATGAAGTGTCACAGAAAGCCCTGCTGAGGGATCGGTGGGAATCACATTGAATCCATAGGCCAACTTGGGGAAATGGATGATTAAGGATCTGCCTTCCCCTCCTTGAGCCTCATGCATTCCCACTACCTTGGACTTGTGACTGCGCTGCACGCTCCTTGGAGGGTGATGTGCGTGTCATCACACCTGGTCTGGTTGCTACTGCACATGTGTCGTCTCTGCGAGTGCCTGTGTCCGTTGTTCTCTGCCGTTCACACACCGGCTGCTCAGTGACCACCCTCCAAGCCCCTTGTTCTCTTGAGAGACTCTGCGCATTCCCTGAGCTTTCTGTGTCTGTCCCAGGTGTGCAAGGAGTCCGACGCCTCTGCAGTCAGAGGGAGCCCTGGGTGCTGACCAGCGGTCACCAGGCTGCCGGCCCACACCAGGGCATGGGCAGCCCCCAGGGCGGCGTTGGGGGTGGGTTTGCTGCGCAGAGAGCCGCCTGCAGGGAGTGGGTGGCCTGAGAGCGTCCGGCACCACTGCTATGCACCGTCTCCCCGAACAGTCCTGACTGCGCCAGGGAGGGACAGGGCAGCAGGCGGGGCCAGCAGTCACCCTCCACTTCAGCTAACTGCCCTGTAGCCCACCCAGTCCAGCTTCCTCGCCCTCTGTTCCTGCCTGTTCTGGATGGATTTGTTTCTTTCTCATTTCAGCTTTCCTCCTTTGGGGGTGGGGTTGAACCCGGGAGTGCTCTCCCACGGAGCTGCGTTCCCCAGCCACCCACTTTTTCCTTGGACTCTTTCTTTGGAAGAGAGGCCCCCACACTGCTACTCAGTCAAGAAACCGTGTTTACAGGCCAGAGTCCTTTATTCCTTTGCCCCACAGGGCCAGCTCCCAGCAGGCGGCTCCTTGGCGGTCCTCACAGGGCTTCTCTGGACAGGGTGGCTGGCCTTCCAGTGAATGGCCTTTCTCTTTGGCTGCCTTTTCCTGACTGTTCTCCTTCACAGGGTTCAGGAAGCTGTCTGTGCTCTGAGAGAGACTGAGTTGCTCAGTTCACACACTGAACCACTGTCCTCCTGCAGAACTGCCTGTTTGCCAGGTGACAGTGTGCTGGGTAATGCCAGGCGCCCTCCCAGGTTTTCACTGGGGACCACTCTCCAGGCGTGCGCTTCTGAACAGCACCATTCCTGTAGATTCTACATCACCTTGTAGATGCATGGTACAAGGGGACAGCTCCATGCTCCCACCAGCCTGGAGAACACCTGTGGGCCCTTCCCCTGCCCTATGCTCTATATTTTAGCAAATTACTGGAAGACGGAGGTTCTGGCCCAAAGAACCTTTTCACTTTCTGTTTTGAGGCAGGGTCTTGCTAAGTTGCCCGGCCTGGCTTTGAACTTGAGGTCCTCAGCCTCCAGAGTCGCTGGGATCCAGGGTGTGAGCCACTGTGCCCTGCTGTCTCTCTTCTTCTGGTTTGGAAGCTGTGCACTCTGTCTCTGGTCAAATTGCTATTTAACAGGGGCTGGGGTTGTGGCTCAGCGGTGGAGCACTCGCCTAGCCTGTGCCAGGCCCTGAGTTCCCTCCTCAGCACCACATAAAAATAAACCAATAAATAAAACAAAGGTATTTTTTTTAAATTACTATTTAACAAAGCCCAAAGCAAAGAAAATCTTACTTTGGGGATTTGCTCCCCAGCACTGGAAAAAAAAAATCATACCTTTGCCCCGACCCAGATAACGTGATGACCTTGAGGCAAGGGAGACCCGCCCCCCTACCCGTCCGGTTGCCGTGGACACGCAGCTGGACGTAGACACGCAGCTGGACGCTGGCCCATCCACCGGGCATTACCGCCGCCATCGCAGCCACTGCCTAGGCTGACCTGTGTGAGCTCCTTGGGGCCCTCGGGCCTCCCAGATCTCAGAGTTCCCGTGGGGTCCCTCTCATTCATGAGAATGCCCCTCGGGAGTTACTGCACACTCAAGGGAGCTTTTGGTCAGCAGGTATCCTCTTGATGACAAAGCCAGGCTCCGCCGCAGAGCAAGCCGGGCATATCATGCTGCGCTTCCCCGTGCCTGGGAAACCTGGCCTTTAGACTGCTTCTTTTATATTTTTAATGACTTTTAATTACTTATGAGGCTGGGGAGTGCCCACGTGCAGCTTAAGAGAAGAACAAAAGGGGACATTTAAGTTATCAGGGTAACTTAAGCAGCCAAGCTAGTAACAGAAGGATGAAGTTGTATTAATAAAATTAGGGGCTGGGGTCGAGGCTCAGTGGTGGAGCGCTTGCCTCACATATGTGAGGCACTGGGTTCGATTCTCAGCACCACATATAAATAAATTAATAAAATAATCCCATCAACAACTAAAAAAATTTATTGAAAAAAAATTAGAAGGGTGAGCCAGGCTCAGTGGTCACATCTGTAATTCCAGTAGCTCAGGAGGCTGAGGCAGGAGGCTTGGGAGTTCAAGGCCAGCCGCAGCAACTTAGTGAGGTCCTAAGCAACTTAGCTAGCTAAGACCTTGCCTCAAAATAAAACATAAAGAGGGAAACAGGCTGGGGATGTGGTGGCTCAGTGGAAAAGCACCCCTGGGTTCAATCCCCAGTACCAAAAAAGAAAAAGAAAACCACAGCTTCATAACTGGCACATTCTACATGCTCCACCCTAGGACCCAGCAGCCCACTTCCAGGTGTAGGCAGAAGACACAGGAACTCATGCTGTCTGTCATGGGGGGAATGGGATGATAAGCCAGACTTGCACTTATCAATCTGCATAGATCTTGAGAAGGTAGCATCACAACCAAAAGCTGCCAAGCTTTACACAGTGGGACACCACTGGGCAATAGTGACGGGGCCGAGTGGCACTGTGCCTCGCAGACTCCACGCTTCACGAAAAAAGACTCACAGGAGACTGAAATTCTAAATAGTGAAAAAAGTCTTCAACTGCAGAGGAAAGAACAGGCGAATAGCACCATTTTGAAACTGGTGATAGTAAAACATAAAATTTCAGCAGACAAATCAAAGAACCCGCTGTGTGGGCCGTTTTGATACACTCTGGATAAGGAACTTCCGTCTTCCTTGTTCAAGCTGGACTCTCTGATTTCTTCAGCCTGTGCCGCTGTCATTAATTGTCGTGGACTTCCTCCACCCCCAGCTCTTTAAACAGTGCGGCCACCCGGCTGTCTCCTTCCGCAGGTTGGGTTCCTGCACTGTGGTCTGAGATGCCCTCTTGCCTGGCTCTGGCTCATTCCGTCTTCATGGAATTCAGTGGTATGAATCCATTGAGGTTTCAGTTCCAGTTAATCAAGTTTTCATTTTTTAGAAGTTCTACTTTTTAATAAACTACTGGACTGGGGTGTAGCTCAGTGGTACAGCACTTGCCTGGGATTCATGAGGCCCTGGGTTCCACCCCCCCACACACACACAAAATTATGTACTCATTTTTTTTTTTTGTACCAGGGATTGAACCCAGGGGTGCCTTTTATTTTACTATTATATTTTATTTATTTGTTCCCCCATCATTTTTATTTTTTATGTTGAGACAGGGTCTCAACATAAAGTTACTTAGGGCCTTAGTAAATTGCTGAGGCTGGCCTTAAACTTGCTATCCTCCTGCCTTGGCCTTCCAAGCCGCTAGGATTACGGGTGATGCCATTGTACCTGACTGTATTCGTTTTTTATACTAGTTCTTTTTCTTGCTTGTGCTTTCTAGGGTGTATTTGAAGGTGTGCATATTCTGTGTCTAGTGGTCTGGTAATCCCAATAACTGAAGTCCCTGGCCCTGTTGGCTCTGTCTGCTGACACTTGTTCATATTTTATTATAAATTGCTCATTTTCTTTAAAAAAAAAAAAAAAAAGCCGCGGGCCTTCTTTGCACTCTCTTAGAGTGGCCTTTGCCTCCGCGGGGCCCTGGGGAAGGATGCCCCAGACATCTCTCTGCAAACCCGGTGCCCTGGGAATCTCTTGGGGGCTAACTTGGGGATTGCCCGCGGGGCTCAGCACAGAGGAATATTCCTCTTGGCCAAGGGGCGCAGGTGTGGAAGGTGTGTCCTGGGTGCATCCTTTCACTGAAGGTGTAGCCCTTGGCAGAGGCCGCTTTCTTGCTGGAGGATCAGCCCCTGCAGGGGTGCTCTGCCATGGGACTCACAGCCCCCGCCCTGGTGGGCGGAGCCTCAGAAGGAGCAGTTTGGGGGCTCCTTGGCTCCCCTGCCCTGCTGGGGTCAGTGGTTCCTCACAGTTTTGCCAGCTTTCGTTTACTTCCTGGGGACGCTTTGTGTTTTGATGCCCACGTCTGATCTAGATCCCATAGGGCCCACTGCATGGGCACCTGCCCCATCTAAGCAGCTCCTCTGCCCCTCAGCCCACCTGCCTGGGCCTTTTCTGCCCAGGACCCATCCTTCCCTCCCCATGAAGGCTCAAGCGTGCCTGCCTCTAGGAGCTTGCGGCCCTTGGTCCCTGACCCTGTCCAGTGGGACGCATTTTCTGAAGACCACTGCAAGCCTGCTGAGGCCCTGGCTGCACTGGTGGACACGGCCCCTGCCCTCGGCCTCGAGCCTGATCACTGCTGCAGATGTGGCCTCCAGGGCCTGAGATGGATCTGCACATGGGGCAGGGGGCTTGGCATAGGCCCACCCCTTCCCTGAGGAGGGCTGGCCAGGCAGCCAAAGACCAAGGGCCACTAGCCGTGGGTGTGGACAGGAGCAACCTGCCCTCACCTGCCCTGGGCCCACCTCCCATCTTGGTCCTGGGCACAGGGAAGGGCCCAGGGCAGGAGGGGCTGGGGCTTCTCCCAGAGCAGCCTAGCCACTGGTCCTCCTGAGTGCCACCCAGCGGAGGAGGCTAGAGGCACGCTAGGAGCTGGAGGAAGAAGGACCCCTGAGGAGGCATGTGGGTTGGAGGTAGCTGTGTCCGTGAGCCCTGGGGCCCCGCCCCTGGACAGGGTCCTCCTCCCTTGGCCTCCCAGCAGGGCGGGGGGAGCCTCCCAGAGGTGCTGGTGGTGCTGCTGGGTTCTGCTCTGGGGGGTGCGAACGTTGCAGTGCCTCCGGAAGCCTGAATTGCTCAGTGTCCCAAGACACTGTGTCCCACAGGGCAGGGGCAAGGACACAGCGCCCCCTCAACCTACTCCCCCTGGCGGGATTGCCTTCGCTTCTGGGCTGGGAAGCCAGTTGGAGGAACGACGGGGGCCTCCCTAGACTTCATGGCCTTCACCTTAGACAGGACGCCCCCACTCTTTGGCCTGGATTTGTGTGAGGCCTGGGTCTTTGGAAAGCTGGGGAAGCTGGTAGGGAGGGTCCAGTTGGGAGAGGAGGGTGGGCTTGGAAGCCAGCTGGAACTGGATTTTCCCGTTGGCCCTGGCGGCTCAGGGTGTGAGGGCCACCTGAAGTGGGCGTACCCCAGACCAGGACTGCCTCCCCGAGGGGAGTGGCCTCAGGGAGGATGGCGCAGTCCTTAGTCTGGTGGATGTGGTTTCAGGGGCCAGTGGGCGTGGTCATGGCAGTGGGTGTAGCCAGAGCTAGCAGATGAGGTCTCAGGGACAGGTGAGCATAGCTGAGATGGTGGCTATGGTCTTGGGGCTGTGGACAGGTTCTGGTGGGCAGCTGCTTGGTGGAGACCCGTGGCCATGGCGGAGGCTCTCAGGCAAGGTCTCACGGATTGGCAGGCAAGGTCGGGGGCGGTGGGCGTGGCCGTTGAGTCAAGGGCATTGTCTGGGTGAGCGTGGTCCTTGGGCATGGGCGTGGCCTTTGGGCCCGAGCAGTGGTGGGCGTGGCCACCGGGCCGTGGGCGGGGCGTGGGCCGTGGGCGTGGGCGTGGGCTCAGCGCCCTCTCTCCCGCAGGGCGCGCTCCGGACCTGGAAGCCCCGCCGTGCCTGGTGTGCCGCTCCCTGACGCCCTCCCGGCCCTTCTGTGCCGCCGTCCTGGAGGGCTCCTCCTTTGTGCCGCTCGGCGGCGGGCGGTCTGGCAGCCCGTGGACCCCGTGACAGGACCAAGGCGAGGACCGGGACGAGGGAGCGTGCCCGGCGGCCCGGAGCTGGCTCGCGCCCTGGGAGCCGGCCCGACGAGGGCGGTGTATACAGAGCTATTTTAGAGAAAGCGCAATCTCCCCCTGGTGTTTCTTACGGAGCCCCCTCCGCGCCCGCGCCCCGTCCCCTGCCCGCCCCGCTGTGCGCACCACCTCGCCCTGCGCCGCCCCCTGCCCGCCCCGCAGGCTGGCGAGGAGGAGCCCCTCCCCGCTGGAGGGGCCCGCAGGACACCTTCATTTATTCCTTCACCTATTCAACGAACCTGGCTGTGCGGGTCCAGGTCCCTCGCACCTGTTTCCTTCCAGCCTGGTGCTGAGCGCGGGAGTGGGGGGTCACCTGGGTCCCACCCCTCAGATTCCATGGCAGTGGACTTTCTAGGTCCTCTGGTCGTCAGTGGGCCAACTGGGCCCAGGGGTGAGGTCCCCAGGGAGACCCAGGCATCGGGAAAGCCCCTAAGGCCCCCAGCTGCTGGCCCCTGTACAGGACCAAGGGGTCCTGTCAGCAGTGACTGGACGGACCCGTGTGGACAAGGGGCGCTTGCTGTGGTTTATATCCCCTGGAAACTTGGTCCCCAATGCAGCAGCATTGAGAGGTGGGGCCCTGGCAAGCCCCCCTGGGAGTCCACGGGCCATCTGTTACAAAAGCTAGCTCTGGTGGGCAGCCTTGCTCAGCCTCCACTCTGACTCCCTCAGCACAAAGGCCACCAGCACCAAACCTCAGCTGCAGCCCCATGCTATTGGGCTCCCCAGCCTCCAGAACCATGAGCCAAATAAACCTCTGTTCTTTATGAATTTCCCAGTCTGTGGTGTTCAGTTATAGTAACAGACATGGTATCTACATCCCCCAGCCCTGTGAAAGGACGGGAGCCCCCCTTGGCCTCAGCCTGGAGAGCCGGCAAGGGACAGGGGTCAGGGGCCCAGCTATATGGACTCCCTGAGACCAGTGCCCTGGCTCCATGGCCTGTATCCACCCTGAGGTCATCCACTTCAGGTCACAGTGGCACTTTTCATGACACTGGGATAGCACATTTAGGGTAGCATGTGTGTCACCTGGAAAGGTCCGTGTGGCAGCCCCTGCCACGCAGAGCAGCAGTCCTACTGGGGGCCTTAGGCCAGGCTCTGGAGCAAGGCTCTGTGTCCTGGCAGACTGTCTCCTGGATGGCCTTCCCAGGCCCTGCCAAGCTCGCCCGCTGCCAACTGTGCCATCAGTGCAGAGGTGGGCACTGAGTTTTCTCTCCTGAAGCATTCTGCCCATAGGCCAGCACTCCTGGGGACAATCCAGCCCACTCCACTTACCCAGTGGCCATGCAGGATGAGTGTCCAGTGCCCACCTGTAAGCACAGAGGCCCCAGCCCACCTCTCTAGACCTGGGGCATATTTCCCCGTGGGAAAGAGGCTGCGCAGCGGGCACAGGCACTGAGCTGATAGGAGGGTGGGGGTTCCCAGTCAAGGGTGACATTAGCCAGTGGGTCCTGCTTCCATCCCATGTGGCTGGAGCCCCTCAGCATGCTTTCTGAGTTCCCTCATGATGGGCCTCCTGCCCCGGGGCCATCTGCTGGCAGGTGGGTTCTCCAATGTTCTATGCTCACAAAGGGCCATCAGGTGCCCTGCTTGCAGAGGGACCACAGAGGGCCTCTCTGCCCCACAGCATCACCTTGGGCCCCAGGCCAGGGTCCCTCAGCAGTAGGCCTTAGGACCCACCTCCCGGAGTTCTCCTGCAGCTCACGAGCCTCCTGGCTGCCCTCCCCAGCTGCTGTCACCGTCTGGGTACTGTTGCCATTTGACGATGTGACCAGAGACAGGCACCCAGGGCCTGGCCTGCACGGCCAGTTGCTGCTGTCTGCAGGCACCCTCTGACCTCCAGCCTTGGCCAGGCTGCCCTTCCTCCAGCCACGGGTCCCTGGGCTGCCTTTGCCCTCCTGCACTGGGGGCTCCTGCTCCCTGAAAATTGGGTTAACACCCACCCACCTGGCTGCTCTTCTCTGGAGGTCAGGGATCCGGGACTGCAATGCAACATGGCCCCTGGGGACATGGGACCCACATGAACTAGTTAAAATAGGGCCAAGGCCTATGGCAGGGGCGAGGATGTCACAGTGGCAGCTGCCAGGGACGAGGCCAGACCCTGGAAAGCAATGGGGCCCACCCCACATGAGGCTGGACCCCAGGACGTCCCACAGGCTGGCCCTGCCCCAGGGAAGGGGCACCTTGGGATTTACCAGGGGGTGAGGCAGTGTTCTCATAGTAGACTTCAGGTTACACGGGGCCAGTGTCACGTGGTGTGGCCAGACATCCCCTTCCAAAGGTCCCCATAAAGGAGCCGTAGTGCCCCCAACACCGGGGCACAGAAGCCAGGTCAGGCAAGGGGCTCAGACGGCAGATTTGGGTGCTGGGCAAGGCCTGCCCAGAGGGCGTGCTCCAGGCACTCCCAGCCTGCCCCTCAGGGCCTCGGGATGGCTGGCTGCAGCTCTGCTCCCACATCTCCAGGGTCCCCGTCCACAGCCTGTCCCCTCCCCAGAGAGGCCTGTGTGGGTGGATGACCAGCGTCAGGCACAAGTTCCTGCTCTTGACTCCTGGCCACAAGGGCGCCCTTACAATGTCCAAGCCCCCACCCCAATCCACCCCACTCCTCACCACCAATATGTCTTGTTCTGACCTTTACCTTCAGCCTCTGTCCCTGGATCCACCCGAGTCTCACGCACAGACTAGCACGGGAACCCCTGCTAGTCTGGAGAGGGAAGGTCTGCTGGAGGGGTGTTGCGGGACCCTGCTGCCACCAGACAGGGACATGCTCCCTCAAGACTTCACCATTGCCCTGCATGACCCACGGGTAGGAAAGGTGAGGCCCATGGCCTCCCGCAGACCCCTGCTGCCCTGCCATCTTGCTGAGACAAGGGAGGTGCTCCTGGAGGGGGTGTGTGCTGCCACCAGGTGGCAGTAGCACTCCCTGGCTCTGGGCTGGATTTGACACCCACTCCCCAGGGTTCTGAGACACAAGGACCCACAGCCACCTGGTCCACTGCCATGCCAGACAGTGCCCTCCCCACAGAAACCCCACCCCACTTGGGACCACACCTGCGCAGCAGGGAAATGCTGAGGAATGGGGCCGGCTGACGAGGGGTGCCCCTGGAGAAGCAGCAAGTTCCCCCACCCCGAGGAGGACAGCAGGGTCCTCCCAGACCCACAGTTTGACTGGGGAGAGTCCTCAGAGGTCTGTGCCTCGTCCACTCACCCATCAAGCATGTGTCACACACCCACTGGGCCTCTAGGCAATGACCAGCACAGAAAAAATGTCATCGAGGAAGATTTTCAGTCTCTGCAGTTGGGGGACCAAGTCTGGGTCTGCCCAGGGCCAAGGGTCCTTGGGTCAGGACACTAACACCAGGGCAGGCTCAGGCAGTCCGGGCCTGGGTTGCTCCACCCAGAAATGACCTCTGCACAGGAATACAGGAAGCAAGCCAGAGATAGCAAGAGGCCCAACGCAGCTTGGCAGGGAGAAGATGCACCCAGGAGAGCCACAGGGGAGCGGGGACCGTGGCACCTAAACTAGGTGGTCCCTGGGAGCAGCAGAGGCCTGAATAGCTGCAGAGGTGGGGCCTGGGCTGTGGGTCCAATGGAGCCAAGGAGGCCTGGGGAGGGCCTGGCAGGCAGGTGGGCAGCTGTGTGGGAGGTAGGGCTGCGGCCTTTCCTCGCACGCAGGTGAGTGTCAGTAGGAAGAACCAGTGTCTTGGCCTGGGTCAGTGGAGGAGGAGGGACGTGGCAGAACCGCTGGGGACAGTCAGGAGCTGGTCCAGGCAAGACCTTTGTTCATTTCCACGGGAATGAACCCCACTCCCTTGGTGACCAGGGGAAGGGAGCGAGGCACAGACTTTAAAACTAGTGAAGTAGTGAGGACACAGGAAGGGCCATTCAGAAGAGGCAGAGTAGGGTCGAGGGGAGGGACAGTTCTGGGCAGGGTTGGGACGGGTCTCATGGGGTGGAGGTCACGTACGGACGTGAAGATGAGGGAGGCAGAGCACACCTTTATGGTGACCCCATCCCTCCCCCAGGATTGACAGACAACCAAGTCAGCTGTCCTAGGGCTGGAGGAGCCGCTCAGCGGTGGCCACCAGGGTTCAACCCGGCACCGCAAAAGACAGAAACTCCAAAGCCCAGACAAATCAAATCAAATCTCCTTCCACGCAGGGAGTCCTCTCCAGATGAGCAGAAAGGAGTCGGGGCCCGGGGGAATGAAGGTCATGAGCTGCTCCAGAGGCACAGGGGGCCTGGTCCACCCCAGCCAGCGGCACAGCGCACTGCACAGAGCCGCAACGACCAACGACGGCCTTCTCCAAGGCACCGACCCAAGGCCCAGGTGTCTGACACTAGCATGCCCCCCCACTCGTCACCACCAATGTGTCTTGTTCAGTCCTTTACCTTCAGCCTCTCTGTCCGTTTTCTTTTTTTTTTTTAATTTTGTTTTTTTTGGTGGAGCTGGGGATTGAACCCAGGGCCTTGTGCATACAAGGCAAGCACTCTACCAACTGAGCTACAACCCCAGCGCCCCCCTTTCTTTTCTTTTCTTGACTGCGGACTGAACTCAGGACATTTGCCACTGAGCCCCATCCCGACCCTATTTTGTATTTTATTTAGAGACAGGGTCTCACCGAGTTGCTTAGCGCCTCACTTAGTATTACTGAGTCTGGCTTTTTTACAGGCGTGCACCCCTGTGCCCGGCCTGACCCCTGACTTTTAACTGGAGGGTAATTTAAAGTAGTTACTGGTAGGTAAGGACTAACTTCTGCCATTCAGTCATTCCTTTAGTCTACGTGTTTTAAAAATGTTCCCCTTAATTTCTCCATTACTGCCTTTTTGAGTATTTATTTTTTATAATATAAAAATTTTAAGCCCTTCTTTTTTCCTTTTCTGTATACTTTTCCATTTTTACATTTTTTTTGGGGGGGGTACCTGGGATTGAACCCGGGGCCCTTAACCACTGAGCCACATCCCCAGCCCTTTTAAATATTTTATTTAGCTACAGGATCTTGTTGAGTTGCTTAGGGCCTTGCTAAATTGTTGAAGCTGGCTTTGAACTCACAATCCTCCTGCCTCAGCCTCCCAAGCTGCCACTGCACCCAGCCTACTTTTCCATTTTTAAATCAATGGTCACCTTGGGAATTGCAATCAAAACCTTGAACTTCTAACAATCAGTGTGAAGTAATGCCATTGGTTTCAGTGGTGCACAAACACGGATCCGGCGTGGCTCCATCCCTCCCCCAGTATTACCGACACAGATGTATCTTTATGTGCTACGTGCCTGTTAACAGATTTATGATTCCTGCTTTATAAATTTGCCTATTATATCACATAGAGGAAAAAAAGTTCCTAACCACGGCTATAATATCTTATGTCTTCCCATAGAGTCAGTTTGACGGCTGTTCTTTATTTCTTGATATAATGTGGAGTTACTTCCTAGTGTCTCTGAATTTCAGCCTAAAGGACTCCCCTTCTGGGCACGTGTGCAGTGTGAGCTTCTGAGCTTTCGTTTATCGGGAAATCTCTTAATTTCTTCTTCATTTTGAAGGACAGTTTTTCTGAACCTAGAATTCTTAGGTGACAGGGTTTCTTTTGTTTCGGGATTTTAAATACATCACCACCTTCAGCCTCCAGGCTTCTAATGAGGAATCTGCTCAGAGTGTCACTGAGGGTCCCTTGTATGTGACAGGTTGCTTTTCTCTTGTTGATTTTTTCTTTTTCCTTGACAATTTGACAACATTTTTTGAGATGAATCCCTTTGAGTTTATCCTACCTGGAGTTTTTTGGGTTTTTTTTCTCTCTCTCTCTTTGTATTTTCTGGGTTTTTAAGTATTTTTTAGTCGTAGATGAACACAATACCTTTATTTTATTTATTTACTTATATGTGGTGCTGAGACTTGACCCCGGTGCCCCCAAGTGCCAGTCAGGTGCTCCACCTCTGAGTCCCAGCCCAGCCTCCCCGGGACTTCACTGAGGGTCTTGGTCCACACATCCATGCACCTCATCAAGTTTGGGAAATTGGTGGTATTATTCTTCAAACACCCTTCTGCCCTTTTCTACAGACTCCCACGGTGTGGTGCTGGGTGCTGGATGGCGTCCCACCGTCACGCCGTCTTTCTTCATTCATTTTTTCTTTCTTTCCTTCCGTGGTGATGTCAGTGGCCTGGCCTTCGAGTTCACTGACCCTCCTGCCCGGGCTCAGATCTGGGGGTGACCCTCAGGGACACTTCCTTCAGCTCTTGTGCTTCTCAGCTGTGGATTTTTATTGACTCCTTGTCGTGATTTATAGACCTTTGTTGGCCCATCTCTTTGTTCACACCTGCTGTCCTGATTCCCTCTGTCCACACCCTCCTTTAGCTCATTAAATATATACAAGACAGTCATTTTTTATTAGCAATTTCAATGTCGCACATCTTCAGGAATGGTCTCTGTAAAATTATTTCTACCTGCAAATAAGTCATACTTTTCTATTTCTTTGGATGTCATTCAATTTTGTGTTGAAAATGGACATTTTGGGGGGCACAGCGATACACACCTGTAATCCAGTGACTCAGGAGGTTGAGACAGGAGGATCACAAGTTATCAAGACCCTAAGCAACTTAGTAAGACCCTGTCTCAAAATAAAAAATCAAAAGGTCTAGAGATGTGGTACAGTGGTTAAGCACCCCTGGGTTCAACCCCCAGACCCCCTCAAAAAAAGAGAAAGAAAAGAAAATTGTACATCTTGAGTATCATAATGTAACTCTCAAAATCAGATCCTCCCGTCCTGTGCTTGCCAAGGCTCTAGAAGTCCAGTTGTTGAGTGATTTTTCCAAATTGCATTTGCAAAGCCTGTATTCCTGGTTAAGTGTAGTCTCTCAAGTTTCTGTCATCTCTGCAGTCAGCCAGTGACCCTAGAGAAATCTCCTTCAATGTAAAATAATGATAATATAAAATAATATCTCTTTAAATCTTTCAATAGATGCCACATTTCAGTTCTACAAAAATCAGACAGCAAACTAACCCTGAAGCCAGTAGGAAGAAGGGAGTAGTAAAGATTTGTCTGGAGACTAGTGACATACCAAATGTAAAAACAGAGACTATCAACAAATTAAAAGTGAGTACATTGAAAATATCAATCCCACAAACGCTTCCCCTGGGTGTGCCCACCTTGGTTAGGGCACGATGCACAGGCACCCAGTCCTCCTGACCCTGTGTCCTCCAGGAACAGAATGGCTCTGTGTACTTTTCTACTGAGAACACACTCTCTGGCCAGGCCACCCCAGTGTCTCTTCTACATGGAAGTTTTCTCTGTCCTTACAAATGATAAACTGGGGTTCCCATGTATCATTAAGCCTCTAATGACTTTGACAATGAGAGGAGACTAACTTCCCTGAGATCACGGATTAAGTGGGGACATTACAACGATTATATAGAAATAAAAAGGATTAAAAGAGAATAGTATAAGCAACAAATTGGGTAGCCAGATGGAAGGGACAGGCACAGACTACCAAAACAGACAAAGACAAAGAGAAAACCGAGCAGACTGGTAAGAAGTAAGGACATGGAATCAATGCTCAAAACCTCCAAAGGAAAGCACAGGACCAGAGGGCTCCCGGGAGAAGTACACCAAACCTTTTAAAGAAAACCCAGCCCTTTAAGAACTATTCAAAAAAAAAAAAAAGAGGAAAAAACACTTCTCAGCTCTTTCTGTGAAGCCAGCATTACCCTAAAACCAAAGCCAGGATACACCATAAGAAAGAAAATTATTGGTAAATACCCATTTCTATATTGATGCAAGATCCCTCCCTTCTTTTTTGTACCAGGGAGTTGAACTTATCCACTGAGCCACATCCCTAACCCTTTGCATTTTTTTATGTTTTGAGACAGCATCTCACTAAGTTGCTTAGGGCCTTGCTAAATTGCTGAGGTGGGCCTTGAGGTTGAGATCCTCCTGCCTCAGCCCCCCTAGTCCCTGGGATTATGGATGTGTGCCACCACACCGAGCTAGATGCAAGATTTCTTAACAAAATGCAGGCAGACTGAATTCAGCAGCTTATTTAAGGATTATATGTTCGTCATGACCAAGTGGGTTCATCCCAGGAATGCAAGCTGGCTCGACATGCAGGACAGAATGGCGGGCCAAACCACAAGAGCGCCCCAGCGGAGGCAGAAAGGCACTGGAGAGGATCCAAACGCCTTCTGCGATAAACCTCCGTGAGCCGGGAACAGAAGGAAATTTCAACCGGAGAAGGACCGCATGTGAAAAGCCCACCGTTAACCTGGTGCTCAGCCGACCAGGGACAAGACCCGACGCCCGCTTTGAAACTTTGGCCCAGCACTGAAGTCCCCGCCCCGAGGACAAGGGCCAGCAGCGCGGCACCCGGCGTCCCGAGCGCAGGGTAAACGAGGCTGCAAGTTCCCTGTCCCCGCGCTCTGAGCCGGAACAGCCAGAGCCAGCCACGCGGCCAGGTGGTGACAGGGACAACTCCGAGGTGCAGAACCAGACTCACCGCGACTCCGGAGGTGGCGCGCGACAGGGGCTCCCAGCTGCCGAGCTGCAGCGGCCTGGGGCAGGGCAGGGGCGAGGTCGCACCGCCGGGTCGGGAGGGGCAGCGCTTGGGAAGCCGCTCTGTCGGGTGGCCCCAAGCTTGCAGCCCTGGGAAGGACGCAGCCCTGGCTCTTCATCTGCTCTGGAGACTGCCGCGAATGTTGTCGTGGGGGCGCCTCCGAGGTGAGCCAAGGCCACCCCGCGGGCGCGCGTTCCAGGGCTCGGCGCAGAGCTTTGGCGCGCATGGCCCGGCTCCCGCTGCGAGGCTTGTGCGCTGGGCCCAGGGCCCTCGGACCGGCCCCTGGACCGGGAGAAGGGCGGGCGCGGGTCTGGGAGCCCTCCCCTCTTGGCCAGCGGCGGGCACTGCGCACAGGTGCCGGGTGCAGGCTCCGCGCGTCCTCTGCAGCAGCGGCCGTGCAGCCGGCCTCCGCCCCGGGGAAGGGCAGGTGGGGCCCGGGGCCTCCCCGCGGACGTTCAGTGCCCACCACTGACCGCGGCACAGCCACAGCGCGCGGACGAGTTCAGATCCGACCCTGAAAAAAGTCCCTCCTCGTTAAAACCTCCCCAAGGAGGAAGTTCAGCGTTTTTAACATTAGTGAGGTTTTTAAATTTCTTTGGGTTTTGTTTTGTTTTTAAATATTTTAACGTTAGGGTTTTTTAAGTTGTTTTTTGTTGTTGTTGTTGTTGTTTGTTTGTTTTTGTAGTTGGAGATAGACAGGATGCCTTTGGTTTGTTTTATTTTTCTGTGGTGCTGAGGATCTAACCCAGGGCTCGCGCATGCTGCTCGGCAAGGGCTCTGCCCTTAAGCCCCTGAGGTTAGTTTTTGATTTTGCTAGTATTGTCTACCGTATTGGTTTGTTTAAATCTCACTCATTATTTGTTATTGCACACTTTTATATAACTTCACCTGTTTTTTAATGTTTATTTTTTAGTTATACACAATACCTTTACTTTGTTTATTTATTTTTCTGTGGTGCTGAGGATCGAACCCAGGACCTCACACGTGCTAGGCGCGCGCTCTACCGCTGAGCCACAACCCCAGCCCCTTCACCTGTTTTCCAACCCCTGTTCTCCTTTTGAAGTCAATATGTAGCCGGTGCAGTAGCACACGCCTGTGATCACAGCAACTCGGAGGTGGAGGCAGGAGGCAGGAGGATCACAAATGCAAAGTCAGCCTCAGCAACTTAGCGAGGCCCTGTCTCAAAATAAAAAAAATAAAAAGGGTTGGGGATGGGGCCCAGTGGTAGGGCCTGTGCCTGGCATGCACAAGGCCTTAGGTTCAACCCAGCACCACATACACACACAAAAGTATCAAAATAATAACAGGTTAATTTATTCATTGGATTTAGTCTTTCTTTAATTTTTTTCTTTTAACATGTTTTAGTTGTCGACAGACCTCTATTTTATCTGTTTGTATGCGGTGCTGAGAATCAAACCCAGGGCCCCACCCGTTCTGGGCCAGCGCTGCACCAGGAGCCCCAACCCCAGCCCGTCTCTTTCTTCTTCTGCTTCACCTTTATGCTCCAATCTCTAGTTTGTCTTTCTCGGTTTTCTTGTCTCTCTTCCCTGCTCTTTCCCTCTCTTTCTTTCCCTAGCCCTTTGTTCTCTGAGGTGTAATATTAATTTTACATTCTTTACTGCCTGATTTTTCAGTCTGTGCCATCACTCTCCTTTGCTTCTCTGCGCAGTGCATTGTAGGAGACGTTTTACTACATGTCACTATGAGGTTTGCTTCCAAGTTGACACTGCTATTAGTAGTCGCTCTCTCCTCTCAGGGTCCTGGGGACGAGGCAGGTTCTTGGAGCACGCTGAGTGGGTGCTCTGACGCTCACTATGCCCAGCCCAGAACTCACTACAGAGCCAACCGTCACTAGAAAACCCTCACCTAACTGTGGAAAGACAGCCATCCCACAGGTGAGCAAATCTCAACAGGGACACACAGCAAACATGAGAAAACAAGGTAATACGACACACCCCCCAAATTCACAACTCCTCAATACTGAATCCATAGATATTGAAGTGGATGAAGTGCTGAAGAATTCAAAAAGTTGGCTGGCAAAATACTAATGAGTTAAAAGAAAATTTAAGGAATTAACTAAGGAAGGCAATATAGAATATGAAAGAGTATTTCAATAGATACCGAGAGTCAGAATGGCAGCTATGAAGAATACAAACAACAATTAGAGTTGGCGAGGTTGTGGGGGAAAAGGCACACTCATACATTACTGGTGGGACTGCAAATTGGTGCAGCCAATCTGGAAAGCAGTATGGAGATTCCTTGGAAAACTGGGAATGGAACCACCATTTGACCCAGCTATCCCACTCCTCAGTCTATACCCAAAGGACTTAAAAACAGCCTACTACAGGGACACAGCCACATCCATGTTTATAGCAGCACAATTCACAATAGCTAAACTGTGCAGCCAACCCAGATGCCCTTCAGTAGGTGAATGGATAAAGAAACTGTGGTATATATACACAGTGGAATATTACTCAGCAATAAAAGAGAATAAAATCATGGCATTTGCAGGTCAATGGATGGAGCTGGAGAATATCATGCTAAGTGAAGTAAGCCAATCCCAAAACACCAAAGGCTGAAAGTTCTCTCTGATATGTTCATGCTGATCCATAATGGGGATGGGGAGACATGGGAGGGATGGAGGAACTCTAGATAGGGCACAGGGGAGGGAGGGGAGGGAGGGGGTATGGGGGTAGGAAAGGTGGTGGAACGAGATGGACATCATTGTATGAAGACACGAATGATGTGACTCTACTTTGGGAACAACGAGAGAAATGAAAAATTGTGCTCAATATGTGCACTATGAATTGAAATGCATTCTGCTGTCATGTATAACAAATTAAAATTAAAATAAATAAATTTAAAATAAAAAATAGATACAGAGATTCTGAAAAAGAACAAAATAGAAATCTCAAAAATAAAAACTCAGTAAACCAAATAAGTTCAGTGGAGGTCTCACCCACAGACCAGCTCGGAGTATCAGATCTTGAAGAGAGTGTTTTAGTTGGCTGTTGCACCACTGTGCCTAAAAGGCTGATCAGAACAACGGTAGAGGAGGAAAGTGTATCTGGGGACTCACAGTCTCGAGGTCTCAGTACATTGGCAGCTGGCTCCATTCCTCAGGGCTTGAGGTGCACCAGAACTTCCTGGCAGACAGTGTGCAGGAGGGAAGCAGCTCACAGGATGATCAGAAGCCCAGACAGGGACTCTACTCCTCAGATACACGACCCCAGTGCCCACCTCCTCCAGCCTCACTCACCACTCAGATCATCCCATGGGGTCACGGCTCTCACAACCCATCATTTCTCCTCTGAACTTTCTGGCACAGTCTCACACATGAGCTTTTGGGGGACACATCGTATCCAGACCATAACAGGGTAGACAGACTGACATTCAGACAGTAGGAAAAAGTAAATAAGAAAATATGAACAGAACGTACAAGAACTCTGGAACATCAGAGGACCAAACTTGAGACTCGTAGGTCTTGAGTAAGGATTGGAGTTACAGGTTAATAAATAGAAAACTTGGGGCTGGGGTTGTGGCTCAGCGGTAGAGCGCTTGCCTAGCACGTGCGAGGCCCTGGGTTCACTCCTCAGCACCACATAAAAAATAAGCAAATATAGGTATTGTGTCCAACTACAACTAACAAAAATAAATATTAAAAAGAAAACTTGTGGGGCTGGGGTTGTGGCTCAGTGGTAGAGTGCTTGCCTAGCACATGTGAGGCCCTGGGTTTGATCCTCAGCACCACATAAAAATAAATAAATAACAATAAAGGTATTGTGTCCAACGATAGCTAAAAACATATTAAGAAAAAGAAAACTTATGCAGTGAAACAATAGCAGAAAATTTCCCTGTTCTCAGGAAGAAGATGGACATACAGATACTGGAGGTATTTAGAACCCCAGATAGATAAGACCAGAAAAAAAACCTCTCCAGGTCTTATTATACTTAAAATGCCAAAAATTCAGAACATAGAAAGGATATTAGCCATAAGAGAGAAATGCCAAGTCACTTATAAAGGCAAACACCTCACAGTAACAGCAGAGTTCTTAGCAGAAACTCTAAAGGCCAGAAGTGCAGGAAATGATGTATTTCTAGCTTTGAAAGAAAATAACTGTCAACCCAGATTACAATATCCAGCAAAGTTATCCTTCAGAATTAAGTAGAAATAAAACCTTCCAAGATAGGTATACAGTAAAGGAAATCATGACCACTAATTCAGCCTTGCAGAAGACAGTCCTAGACACAGAAGAGACAGATAAACACAGCCAAGTAGCACAGGGAAAATCTCATTAGAAGAGCTGACAAGCAAATGAGAATTAGGAAGAATGAACCAGACATCAGGAATAAAATAGAAAGACAGGAAGAGCACGTACCTCTCCCTCATAACCCTGAAGGCACATGACCTTAATTCTCCAATTAAAAGTAGACTGCTAGAATAGACTTAAAACCACACCAGACTGGAGGTTGCCTACAAGGAGCACATTTCTCAGTCAAAGACATTCACAGACAGAACGTAAAAGGATGCAGAATAGTATTCCATGAAATGGGATCTGAAAGTCAGCCGTGGGAGCTCTCTCACCCCTGGCTAAGCAGCCGCCAGGTCAAAATGGCTCAGAAGAGACAAAGAAGTCATTGCATTCTGGTGACGGGAACGATCCAACAGCAAGACACAATGATTATAAGTAGATATGCCCTCAACATCACTGAACCCAGTTTCATAAAACAAACACTACTTGACGTAAAGGCTCACATAGGGTCCAATAAAATAGTAGTGAGTGACTTTAATAAACCACTCTCACTGATAGATCGTCCAGATCTAAACTTAGCACAGTTGCTACAGAGTTAAACTCTACTTAAATCACGTTCACCTAATAGGCATCTACAGAATATTTCCTCCTATGGCTAAGTGCACTTTCTTTTCATCAGCTCATGGAACCTTCTCCAGAATAGATCATATATTAGACCACAAATCCTTATTTGCATCTTATCAGATCATGAAGCCCTGTGCACAGTGGCACATATGTGTGATCCCAGCATCTCTGGAGGCTGAGGCATGAGGATAGCAAGGCCCTAAGCAACTTAGCGAGACTCTCTCTCAAATAAAAAATAAAAAGGGCTGGGGATTTGACTCAGCTGGGCTCAACCTCTAGTACCAAAAAAAAAAAAAAAATAGTGTGCAGATCATAATGAAATGAAATTAGAAGCCAACAGCAAGAAAACTATGGAAAATATACAAACACATGGAGATTGAACAATCCACTTTTTAAAATGTATTTATTTATTTGTTCTAATTTGTTATACATGTCAGCAGAATGCATTTCGATTCATAGTACAAAAATGGAGCACAATTTTTCATTTCTGTGGTTATTCCCAAAGTAGAGTCACATCATTCGTGTCTTCATACAATGATGTCCATCTCGTTCCACCGCCTTTCCTACCCCCATACCCCCTCCCTCCCCTCCCTCCCCTGTGCCCTATCTAGAGTTCCTCCATCCCTCCCATGTCCCCCCATCCCCATTATGGATCAGCATGAACATATCAGAGAGAACTTTCAGCCTTTGGTGTTTGGGGATTGGCTCACTTCACTTAGCATGATATTCTCCAGCTCCATCCATTGACCTGCAAATGCCATGATTTTATTCTCTTTTATTGCTGAGTAATATTCCACTGTGTATATACACCACAGTTTCTTTACCCATTCACCTACTGAAGGGCATCTGGGTTGGCTGCACAGTTTAGCTATTGTGAATTGTGCTGCTATAAACATGGATGTGGCTGTGTCCCTGTAGTAGGCTGTTTCTAAGTCCTTTGGGTATAAACTGAGGAGAGGAATAGCTGGATCAAATGGTGGTTCCATTCCCAGTTTTCCAAGGATTCTCCATACTGCTTTCCAGATTGGCTGCACAATTTGCAGTCCCACCAGCAATGTATGAGTGTGCCTTTTCCCCACATCCTCGCCAACACTTATTGTTGTTTGTATTCTTCATAGCTGCCATTCTGACTGGAGTGAGATGAAATCTTAAGAGTAGTTTTGATTTGCATCTCTCTAATTGGTAGAGATGTTGAACATTTTTTTCCTATATTTGTTAATTGATCACATATCTTCTTCTGAGAAGTGTCTGTTCAGTTCCTTGGCCCATTTATTGATTGGGTTATTCATTTTTTTAGTGTCAAGTTTTTTGAGTTCTTTATATATCCTGGAGATTAATGCTCTATCTGATGTGCATGTGGTAAAAATTTTCTCCCATTTTGTGGGCTCTCGATTCACCTCACATTATTTCTTTTGCTGAGAAGAAGCTTTTCAGTTTGAAACCATCCCATTTATTTTTTTAATTTTTTAAAAATAATTTTTATTTATTTTTATTGTTTAATTTTTGGCAGACACAACATCTTTGTGTGTATGTGGTGCTGAGGATCGAACCCGGGCCGCACGCATACCAGGCGAGCGCGCTACCGCTTGAGCCACATCCCCAGCCCCTCATTTATTGATTCTTGATTTTATTTCTTATACTTTAGGGGTCTTGTTAAGGAAGTAGGGGCCTAATCCAGCATGATGGATATTTGAGCCTACTTTTTCTTCTATTAGGCTAGGGTCTCTGGTCTAATTCCTTGATCCACTTTGTGCATGGTGAGAAATAGGGATTTAATTTCATTTTGCTACATATGGATTTCCAATTTTTCCAGTACCCTTTGTTGAAGAGGCTATTTTTTCTCCAATGTATGTTTTTGGCACCTCTGTCTAGTATGAGATAACTGTATTTATGTGAGTTTGTCTCTGTGACCTGTATTCTGTACCACTGGTCTACCAGTCTATTTCGGTACCAGTAACATGCCAGGTTCCGTTACTATTGCTCTATGGTATGGTTTAAGGTCTGGTATAGCGATACCACCTGCTTCACTCTTCTGCTAAGGATTGCTTTAGCTATTCTGAGTCTCTTATTTTTCCAAATGAATTTCATTTGTTCTCTTCCCTTTTTCTCTCTCTATGAGGAATGTCATTCTCATTTTGATTGGAATCATATTAAAGATGTATAGAGTGTTTTGTAGAATGGTCATTTTGACAATATTAATTCTGCCTATCAAAAATACACTCTTGAGTGAGCAAGTTATTAAAGAAATTGGGGAAAAATCTTAAAGTTCTTAAAATTCTATGCAACATATCAAAATCTGAAAGAGGAAAGTTTTTAGCTATGAGTTCCTACACTATTTAAAAAAAATCTCAAATTGATAACTTAATGATGCATCTCAAGGTCTTAGAAAACAAGAACAAACCAATCCACAAACCAGTAGAATTAAAGAAATAACAGGGCTGGGGTTGTGGCTCAGTGGTAGAGCACTTACCTACTATGTGTGAGGTACTGGGTTTGATTCTCAGCGCTGCATATAAATAAATACATAAAGTAAAGAGGTCCATCAACAACTAAAAATAATATTTTTAAAAAATTTAGGGGCTGGGGCTCAGGGGTAGAGCACTTGCCTAGCATGCATGAGGCATTGGGTTCCATCCCTGGCACCACATACAATAAACAAATAAAATTTTTAAAAAATTTAAAAAGAAATAATAAAGATCAAAACTGAGCTGGGTGTGGTGGTGCACACCTGTAATCCCAGTGGCTCAGGAGGCTGAGACAGGAGGATCATAAGTTCAAAACCAGCCTTGTCTTTGTGAGGCCCTATCTGTAAATAAAACATAAAAAAATGGGCTGGGGATGTGGCTCAGTGGTTAAGCACCCCTGGGTTCAATCTCTGGTACCCCAAAACAAAAAAGGTCAAAACTGAAATTGAGAACAGTCCACACAAATGATCAATGAAGTTTTTTGAAAAGCTAAATGAGATTGAGAAACTTTTAAACTAACCAAAAGACAGAGAAGACCCAAATTAATACAATTAGAGATGGCAAAGGGGCTATTATGGGCTGGGGTCGTGGCTCAGTGGTGGAGCACTCGCCTAGCACGTGCAAGGCACTGGGTTTGATCCTCAGCACCGCATAAAAATAGATAAAATAACGGTTTTGTGTCCAACTACAACTAAAAAAAAAATAATAAAGGGGGGGGGGCGGTATTACAACAGATACCAGTGAAACCCAGAGGGTCAGTAGGTTCTAATTTTGAAAACTCATATTCTAATAAATTGGAAAATCTAGAAGAAATGGATAAATTTCTAGACACATACAGACTACCAAAATTGAACCAAGAGGATATAGAAAACCAATAACAAGTGACAAGATTGAAACAGTAATAAAAGCTTCCAGAGAAAGAGAAGTCCAGGGCCAGGCAGATTCATGGATGAGACTTACAAAAACTTAAACGAGATCCAAAACCAATGCTCCTCAAATTATTCCATGAAATAGAAAGAGGAGGAGTATTTCCAAACTCATCCGACAAATGGAATAGAGTAGGAGACCCAGAGACAAACCCCACAGCTACGGTCACCTGAACTTTGACGAGTGCCCCACCATGCTCCTGTGACAGAGATGGACATCCACGATACATAAAACCTCAAACACTCGACCACCAAAACCCCCAACAACCCACCCACTAGATGGCGACCAGCTGAACATTCCGAGGAAGTACTAATGACCGCGATACCGTGGTCATCGGTGACAGTCCTGCTCCCCACATGTTGAAGTCTAACATTACGGAAGCAGCCGAGGCAAGGATATAAAGCAGGGTTTGTTTAGAAAGGGGTCACATAGCCTTCTCCCGGGACGGAGAAGGGCCGTCGCTGGTGTCCTGGTGTCCCAAGAAGCGAGGTGCTCTGCCCTTTTATGTCCTAGGGTTCCTTGTTCTCCTGCCCTCTTCCCCTTCTGTCTCCTTCCTGCGTACACACACGACTAGGCCCAGGGACGCTCCGTGGGAGGGCCCAAAGGTGGGAACAGGTGGGCTGAGGGGGAAGGGCAGGATGGAGCAGCCCAGGACACGTTAATTAACAACCTTAGAGCTCCCTGTAGGGAGGGGCAATCCTGGGACAGGTACCTTAGCCACAGGTTGGCTCAGGGGCAGGTTCTTGATAAGGGTGGAGGAAGGGCTCTGAAGGAATTTCAATCCCTCGGGAGCCAGTCTCCAACCTCCCGGGACTCACTCAAAATTGGCCTGACTTGATCTGACCTGACTCGACTTACCTATCTATACAGACTGCCTCTCTAATTCTACGTCAATGGAGGCTGAGACAGGAGGATTGCAAGTTCAAAGCCAACCTCAGCCTCAGCAAGGCACTAAGCAACTCAGTGAGACCCTGTCTCTAAATAAAATGTGAACTAGGGCTGGGGATGTGCTCAGTGGTTGAGTGCCCCTGAGTTCAATCCTGGGTACAGACTAAAACTGGCCCCACCATAAGATCCAGGTACACATACCACCCCTCCGTATTTATCCAAAAGAACTAAGTCTGTGAGCTTCAGAGATGCCTGCATGCCAAGCTGTGGGGAGCCAGCCCAGCCGTCTGTCAACAGAAGAATGGATAAAGAGAATGTGGTATATGTACACTATGGAGCAGTCTTCAGCCAGGAAGAAGAACAAAACTGCATCATTTGCAGGAAAATGGATGGAACCGCAGGGCATCTGTAGATATAAGCCAGACTCAGAAAGACAAGGTCCTCTGCTTTCTCTCAAATGTGGTAGCCAGAGGAAGGAGCCCATGAGAGGGCAGGGGAGGAACTGGCCAAGCTCTGTGCATGTGCAAATATGTAATGATGAAACCCACTGTCCTGAACAATTAATATGCACCAGTAAAAAGTAAAGCTAGGTAAAAAAGTTAAAAAGAAATGCAAGGCACTCACACTAGAGAAGAAAAATCAAAATCTATTCACAGGTGTCAGGTCTTACGTGTAGAAAATCCTAAAGAATCCAGCAGGCACGGTGGCACACACCTGTCATCCCAGTGGCTCGGGAGGCTGAGGCAGAAGGATCATGAGTTCAAAGCCAGCCTCAGTAACAGCAAGGTGCTAAGCACTTAGTGAGACTCTGTCTCCAAATAAAATACAAAATAGTGCTGGGGATGGGGCTCAGTGGTTATGGACTCTTGGGTTCAATCCCCAGCACACACACAAAAAAATAAGAAGAAGAAGAAATAATTTAAAAAAAAAAACAACGAAGAAGAAGAGATAGCAAAAAGAAAAAAATAAAGGAGAAAGAAGCAATCCCAGCGCTCCTGATCGCCAAAGGGATTTGTTTATTATTTATTTATTTTACTTGTCAATGGACATTTATTCTATTTATATGGATGCTGAGAATCGAACCCAGCGCAGCCACAATTTTGAAAGCTACGTCCTGATTTCCAAACGCTCTACAAAGTAACAGGAATAGAAGGTGTGAATCGGGCATAAGAATAGACATGTAGGGGCTGTGGCTGTGGCTCAGAGGAGAGCGCTTGCCTTGCGCGTGAGAGACCCTGGGTTCCATCCTCAGCACCACATAAAAATAAATAAAGGTATTGTGTCCAGCTACAACTAAAAAATAAATATTTTTTTTAAAAAAAGAGTAGACATGTAGGTCCAGAATTGAGAGCCAGGACTGACCTCCAGCAGAGTAGGGGAACACAGATGGGTAAAGGAGGGTCTTTTCAACAAATGGTTCTGGAAAACCTGGATATCCACAAGCAGAAGAATGGAACTGAATCCTTATCTATGTCATATTCAAAAACGAACTCTCAATGGGTTAAAGATTAGATTTAAGAGCTGAAACTGTAAAACTCCTGGAAGAAAGTATAGGGGGAAATCTTCATGATTAGATTTGATGATGGTTTCTTAAATATGGCATCAAAAGCACAGGCAGCAAAAGAAAAAAATAAACTGGATTTCATCAAAATTTTAGAAATTTTGTGCATCAAATGACTCTATCAAAAGAACAAAAAGTCAACTGACAGAATGTAAGAAAAAATCTGCACATCGTATCTCTGATAAGCTCTGGTATCCAGAATATAAAAAGAATTTCTACGATTTAACAACAAAACAAACCAAGTTTTTAAAAAGGCCTCAAATAAACATTTTCCAAGGAAAATATACAAGTTGCCAATAATCACATGCAGAGAGTGTCAACATCGTTAGCAAGTAAGAACCTGCAAATTAAAACCACAGGGTCAGGGATGAGGGGGAAGGGCTAAGGAGTGACATTGGCCAAATTATATTGTATATTGTGTGCGTGCACAAATATGTAACAATAAAGCCCATCATTATGTACACTCCAATGCACCAATTAAAAATGGGGAAGAAAGCAAAACCACAGTGAGATACTACTTCATACCCATTAGGATCACTATTCTTTTATTAAAAAAAAAAAAAATAGGGACTGGGTTGTGGCTCGGTGGCAGAGCACTTGCCTAGCACGTGGGAGGTACTGGGTTCCATCCTCAGCACCACATTAAATAAAATAAAATGTATCCATCTACAAGTAAAAGAATGAAAAAACAGAAAGTAGTAAGTGTTGGAGACAATGTGGAGAGCTTTGAATCCTCGTGTATTGCTCGTGGAAGGAAGAATGCTACAGCCCCAGGGGACAGCAGCCTGGGGACTTTGGGAAAGATAAATGGAGAAGTGCCATGTGAGGCCACGACTCCACTCATAGTGTCCACCCAGGGGAACTGACGGCAGGAACTCAGGTTCAGGGCCAGGGCCTCACAGTGGACCTGGGTGTCCACGGATGGCTGAAGTACCCGGGAATATCATTTGGCCTTAAGAAGGAAGTTCTGACCCAGGCTGCCTCCTGGGCAAATCTCAGGACACTGTTGAGTGAAACACAGCCCAGCCCCTCCAGAGGACAGAGGGGGGGGGGGGGGCTGCTGTGACCTGGGGCCAGGGCCAGGGGCCAGAGCTTGTGCGGCCACAGAGCTTCTGCTGGGGAAGACTTCCGAGTTCTTAGAAGGTAGGTGCTGGTCCCTGATGGATGCCACCCATTCCACACCCAGAGAGTTTATACGGTGTAAATTCTACCTCAGTGAAGAGGTACCGAGTCAGGGAGCACTCAGGCGGATGTCCACGCGGAGAGAGGGCTCCCAGACCCTTGGAGGAAAACACTCCTGGGCTGCGACCGGGGGAGGCTGGGATGGCACGCCTCTTAGGTGACAGAAACGATCTACAGAGTTTCTACAGGAGATGCTCTGAGAAGGGGTGTGTTGGGGGTCCCCCAGGCTGGCAGCAGGGAAGGCTCCTTTTTAGATTTGTTCCCTACAACTCGCAGGAAGAGCCGCCTGCCCAGCAACGTGCCTTCGCGGATCTGGGAGAGGCAGGTCACCGAGGGGAGAGCGGAGGCGGCCTCTTCTCCCGGTAAAGAGGGGCTTTTACCTCTAGGAACCCCAGCTTCCCAGGAGGACAGGGCAAGGGGCAGAAGCAGGGGGAGCAGACCTGAAGCCTCTGCAGCCGCGGTGGAGGTGCGAGCCGTCTGGACCGCAGGATGGACTGCGGGCCGGCGTGGCCAGCCCTGGAGGGGGGGCGGCAAGGGCCCAGGAGGGCAGGAGGCTAGGTGATGGACAGGTGGGTCGGTAGGCAGAGACCGCCGTGTGGGTGACAGACGTGGATAGTTATGTAGGCGTGGACAGGCATACAGATCCTTCCAGGGCGGCTGGACCGTGTCCCCGTGCGGATTGCGCCCAGGAGCAGGGGCCAGGGCGCGCCCGGGCAGGAGCCCTGCCAGGGGGAGCCTGGGGGCGAGTCTCCCTGGGGCGGTGGAGAGCGGCGAAGGCGGAGACCCGGCGGGCGTCCAGGGCTGGGGTCTGGCAGCCGCGAGCGGCGCGGGCGGCGGCAGGTGGCTCCGGGGCCAGCGGCGCCGGCGGGTGGTGGCAGGCCAGGCCGTGCGCAGGGTCCGGGAGGAACGGCAGAGGCGGTGGCCAGGGGGCGTCCCCGCCGGCTCCCTCCAGCCGTGCCACCCGCGTCCTCCAGCGCGCGGCCACCCGCGCCACCGCGGAGCCGCACGCCTGCGCGCCAGGCGTCCCCCGTCCCCGCCCACCCCAGGGGCCGCGCGTTCGGGGGGTGCGGAGAGGGGTCGGCCTCCTGCTGCGCAGAACGCCCGGGAGACGCCGGTCCCAGCTTCCAGTTAGGGTTCCGCTCTGCTTTAAAGCGACTTGGAACTACTCCTGGCCCCGCCGAGTTCGGGCCGGCCCTCGCCTGGCTCGCGGGGCCTGGGAGCCACCTGGAACCACGGGGCCGAAGCCCTCCCTCCTCATTCCCACGGGCCGGACGGCTCCGCGGCAGGTCGCCCGCCCGAGCACGGCACAGCGAGCCGTTTCGTGGGTCCCACAAGAACAGGAGGGACAGGACACACGCAGACGGGGGGGTTCACGTGGCCGTGGACTGCGGTGTACAGCAGGAGACTTGGGGACAGACGTGGCTTTCCAGGGTGGAGAGCCGGGTAGTAGGACGGGGCGGGCGTGCGGGGAGGATGGGAAGCGGACCCAGGTGCAGGTGGGCTGGACGGGCGTGGGGCAGAGGTGGGATGGGGAAGGTGGAGACTGGCCAGGGGTGTGAGAGACGTACTGTGGGGAGGGGAGTCGGGGAGCTGGCTCCTGCGCGACACCAGAGGCCAGGCGTGGGGTGGGGCATCCGCGGCGAGCCCTTGGGAGAGGCCTCAGCCCTGATCCCCCGCGGAACCCAGAGCCATCTCCAAGCCATTTTGGTTCCGAGATGCGCAGGTTAAACCAACCCCAGCTGGGGGCAAGGGGGGCGCCACCTGCCTTCCAGCGAAATCCAGTGCGTGGGGAGCCTGCGCCCCGGGCCGGCCGGGGACAGGCTCGATCCCCAGGCCCACCTCCCTCCTGCATTTCGAGGTCTGGTTTCTGCCTGGCCTCGAGGCTGGGCGGGAAGCGTCGCGGTTTCCCCATCTGTGCTAGACTGAGGGCACTGGTGGGGGCAAGGACAGGCAGCTGCGGGGCGGCCCCGCGACCTGCGACCCGCTAGGCGTGCGCTTAGGAGGGGCGCGCGGGCCTGCGCCTGGCTTAGGGCTCTTGGAGGGGTGGGAGGCAGTGGACGTTTCCCTGGAGCCTCCCTGGGCAGGGATAAGGGAGGGGGCAGAGCCAGGGGACTCAAGGGTCAAGCCTTTCCCCTTCCTCTGCTTTGCTTGCCTGGCGGAGAGTGTCTTTAAGGACATGCTCTTGTCACAGGTTCCCAGGACAAGAGTGGTTGATGTCCCCTAGGCCCTGGCCCATGGAAGGCTTCCCTCATGAGGAGAGATGGCCCCAGACGTCCACACTCAGCCACGTGCTCAGGTAAACTTTGAGCTCAGGTGATTCGGTCCCTCCTTTCTCTTCCCTAGAGAGTCTTCCATGAGCTGGATGGTGCAGGTCCAGTGTGACCATTACCTGGGTGACCCAGGGCCTCGGGCCTCTGCCAACAAGAACCAAAGGGAGGCTCCCACTGGGATAGTGTGGACAGCTCTATGCCCCAGGGTCACCTGACCCCCACCTCTGGAGAAGTGGAGCTAGCACCTGCTCCTGTGGAGGTCACCGAGGTGTATAGGGACCTAGTGTCCCTCCCCAGTTCACCCGGGTCTTCCCAGATACCCCAGCAGGGTCTGTGAGTGGCACCTGTTGCTGTGCCCGGCAGAGAAGCCCTTCACTGAACCACTGGTCCGCCTTCTCAGAGATGAAGAGGCTGCTTTCTGGGCCATGTGGTTGGCGGCCTTGGCTGTCGATTTCCGCCGGTGCGTGCTGTGCCACCACAGCCCTGGCCGCCTGGGCTGTACCTAGAGTTCCTCCATCCCTCCCATGTCCCCCCATCCCCATTATGGATCAGCATGAACATATCAGAGAGAACTTTCAGCCTTTGGTTTTGGGGATTGGCTCACTTCACTTAGCATGAGCTTCTCCTCAACTACCCGAAAGATCCAGCTGGAATCTTGACTGGTTTTTCTGTTAGATCTGTGGAGCACTTTGGGAAGACGACTGCCTGTGCTGAGCCTTCAGGTCCATTGGTGGAAGGCTTTGCCTTTCTGGTATTTTGTTTGTTGTTTGTTTCAAGAGGGTTTTTTAGTCTCCCCCTGACAGAACTTGTGCTTGTCAGAAGCTGGCCCAGGCACTTTGGGAGAGGTTACAAATGGTGACCTTTTAAACCTTGGTTTCCAGGTCCCCGTCTACCTGGCTGAACCCATCCTGGGAGCTCCTTTGTTGTTTGTTTGTGTATTAGTGTTGTTGTTGTTGTTGTTGTGTTTGGTACCGGGGATTGAACTCAGGGACACTCAACACTGAGCCACATCCCAGCCCGATTTTGTATTTTGTTTGGAGACAGACTCTCAGGGAGTTGCTGAGGCTGAGTTGCTGAGGCTGGCTTTGATCCTTGTGTCTCAGCCTCCCAGCTGCTGGGATTACAGGTGTGCATACCGCCCCACACCCCAGGCTTCCTCCGTTTTCTAAGAGACTCCTTGGGATCTTCTACATAGTAATCAGGGACAGTTTTCTCTTCCTCTGCAGGTGCAGGGGTCATCCCCACCTTGACCCTGTTGCGCTTTCACCAGGAGGCTGCGAGCTGTGAGCTGCGCTGGCTGTAGATTTCTGTCCAGGCCAGATCAAGGTCAGGGCAACTTGCTGGGGCAAAAAGTCTGCACTGACAATTCATTCTCTGAGTGCTTTCTCCCTGTCCTCCTTCCCTCCTTCAGTGTGCCCCACCCTGGGGACCACTGCTCTTCTGTAGGGAACACATCATTTTTGTTTTTAAGTTTTCTCTTGTTGTCTTTGGTTTTCAGAATCTGGCTATAAAGTAACCTACCTTGGAGTGAAATTCTCTGCTCCTAGAATCTGCAGGTTTATGTCGTGCACTAAGCTCGGTGAATTTTTAGCTAGAATTTTACCATATATTTTTTCAGTCTGACACGCCACTCCTAGGGCTCCAGGGACGTGGGTATCAGGGCCACCACTGTGCCAGTTCTGTTCATTTTCTTAAATTATTTTTCCATTGTTCAGATTAATTTCTCCTCTCTTCTGTCCATTCTGCTATTGAATCTGACCAGTGAGGTTCTTTTTTCTTTTAGTAATTACATTTTTCAGTTCTAAGATTGTGCTTTGGTTCTCCTTTTCAAGAGTGGTCCACTTTATGTGTATATATTTTTAGTTATATTTAGACACAATACCTTTATTTTATTTATTTACTTTTATGTGGTGCTGAGGGTCGAACCCAGGGCCCGGCACATGCTAGGGAGCGCTCTACTGCTGAGCCCCAGCCCCGTCTCCACGTCATGTTTTGAATACAGTCCTGCTGCCCTGCCACTGTGGCTTGATTCTAGAACAGACGAGTTTCTTTCTCTTCCTCATGCCCTTCCCCTCCCTGATCTCTCCCCTCACTAATCTGGGGCGGGGTAGAGGACAGGATTACCTTTCTTTCCACTCTAAACTGAGTTATCTGTCCTTGAGCACAGGTCCACACTGATATGAAGCAATTCAGACCCCCAGGATGACACTAAGAGTGTCTCCCATTGCAACTCTGGACAGAGAACAGCATGGGACACCTGGAGTGTAGCCTTTAAATCACCTCTTCAACCACCTCTCACCCCCAATGGGCAGGATCACAGCTCTGAGACAGGAGCCCCTGTGCTTCTCCTTTGCTAGAAGAGCAATAAAACTTCTTTTGCCTTTTTCTCAAATCCATGTCCTCATTGGATTGGCATCGGGGACAAGGACAGAGCTTTCCATTACCTGATGCATCTTGTTTCTTTGCTGAGCCGGTGTTTATGTCAGGACTGTTTGCAGTTGCTGGTTCAAGCATCTCTAAAGAGCTCTCTGGAGTCCTTGATGAACAAATCACCTTTGCGAGGCTCTGCAGTGCTGCCATCTGTGGCTGGGATTTTCACCCTCCTCATCTGTCCAGTGGTTTTGATTTCTATCCTGGGAAATTTGAGGTTGATGTTTCATGTTAATCTCCTGTAGGATATGGTCCCTGTGTTGGCTCAGTTCCCAGGGCTCTGCTGTAGGTCCCGGGCTAGCCGACCTGTGCACCACCTTGAAGAGGGGCTCAGATCCACACACCTGCAGATTAGGGATGAACTCAGGAGTTCAAAAGTCAGAGTTCTTGGGATGTCCTCCTCACGCTTCTTTTTCTCTGTGACTTTCTGGTACTTTCCAGTTACCACTTCTGTATTTGTGACCAAACGGCAGGAGAAGGGAGAGGGGAAGAGCCCTTTGGGAGGTTGCCACACCCAGAGTGACACACGTCAGCAACTGGAGAAAACGATCCTATTCACAACAGTCTCAAAGATAAAAATATGCCTGAAATGGGCTTAATAAAACAGTCTGGCACAGTGGCGTCCCACAGCATTCCCAGTGTGCGGTGCTGAAGAGCTCTGGACATGGGACTTCCAAGGATCAGCAGCTCACTACTGTTCGAAGGCCGTGCGCCCCCATGCCCATCACAATGTGAACAGGATCTTTTTGTGTGTGGGTATGGAAAAAATCATCAATCTGATCATAAAATTTATATAAAAAGCGCAAGGATTCACAATAGCCAAACAATTTCAAAAAGGAATGAAGTTGGAGGACTAACAATTTTGAATTTGAAAACTTGCTACAAAACTATAGTAATAAAGTGAGCGATCAACGTCCAGATCCATGGAGCCCAGGTAGGCCCATCTGGACTGGTCAGTTAACTTAACGACGCTGCCAAGGATTCCCATGGGGAAAAGGGCTGTCTGTCCCACAATGACACAATGTGACCAGGTACCATGTGTCAGAGATAGTGGAGACCCTCGCTTCATGCCTATCACAAAAATGAGCCCAAATGAACCTTGAAGACATGGAACCCTGAACTCAAAGGAAAGGGGGATCTCCACGACTGTGCCAGACAGTCCCCTGGACAGACACCAAGGCAGGGTCCATGAAGGAGAGGGACTGAACCCATCACACTGACAGTTCCATGCTCCATGACTTCATTAAGGAAGTGACGTTTGGGAGAAAACATTTGCAGATTGCCGCTGTGACAACGGACTCGCACTTCACACTCGGGGACACGGGCACCGGGCACCGCCCTGGCTGCTCTGCCACTGCAGCTCAGATTTTAAAGGGACAGGTTTCTCTCTCCTCCTCTCTCCCTGCCCCTCCCTGAGCTCAGGGAAACAGGTCACCTTTCTTCCCATCCACGCAGACTCCTGTCCCTGAGCACACACCCTCCATAGGCAGGACATCCTCCAGACTCTGGGGATGGCCCAGAAGGTCTCAGAAATGACTGTCTCCCACGTTAACAAGTGAATTTCAGCTCCCACAGAGACAGGTGGAGTGTGGCCTTGGAGTCGCCTCTGAACGCCCCTGTTCCTGCCGATCTGTGGGACAGGGTCCGCTGTGTTTCCCCTTTGCTGACAAAGCAATAAACCTTCTTTTCCTTTTTCTCAAAACTGTGTCCTCCTCATTGGATTGGCATCGGGGACAAGGACTGAACTTTCAGCAACAAAACAAATAGTTAAAAATGCTTAAATGGTAAGTTTTAAAACTATATATACACACACACACTTTTTTTTTTTTTTGATACTGGGGATTGAACTCAGGGGCACTCAACCACTGAGCCCCATCCTCAGCCCTATTTTGTATTTTACTTAGAGACAGGGTCTCACTGAGTTGCTTAGCGCCTCACTTTTGCTGAGGCTGGCTTTGAACTTGCAATCTTCCTGCCTCAGCCTCCCAAGCCTCTGGGCGTGTGCCACTGCGCCTGGTAAAATGTTATATATATTTTACCCAATTAAAAACGAGCTGGGTGCAGTGACACACACCTGTAATCCCCATTACTCAGGAGGGTGAAGCAGGAGGATCCCAAGTTCAAGACCAGCCTGGGAAACTTGGGCCCTGTCTCAAGATAATCATAACAAAAAGGACTGGAGTTGCAGCTCAGGGGCAGAGTGTTTCCTAGCATGTAAATAAAATAGATAAACATGATTTTAAAAAATAGTAAAAATACAGGCAAGACGTTACATTAGACATTTCAACAGAGAAGATAGGAAAGGTTTTGACAGATAAAAGGTGGTGACACCATTGGCTACTAGGAGTATCCAAGTGGAAGCCGGAGGGCTCACTTCACACCCCAAAAGGGCCTCCTGGGAGGCCACCAGTGCTGGCGGGATGTGGAGGCAGCGGCACTCCCCTCACCAGGGGAATGTGCAGCAGCTTCCGAAGGACCCGATTCCTTCCTCTACCCAAGAGAAATGACAGCGTGTCCACCATGCCCTGGGCCTGAATGACCACAGCCCAAATGCAGGAACACACAGAGGACCCGTGCACTGGCATGTGGTGTGTGTGTGTGTGTGTGTGTGTGTGTGTGTGCGCGCTCACGTGCTCCTTGTGTGTTGGGTAAATGCTGGGTGGTGACAGGACGGGACCCGAGTGGACAGGCAAACATGGCGTATCCAAGTGCGGGCAGCTCGGTGGACACAGCTGAGCACCAATGGACTCACAGTGAGCATGCCCAGCAGCAGCCAGACACCACTGAGCTGTCAGGGAAGGCGGGTCCGTTGAGGCAGAGGCTGGAAGTGGCGGGTACCAGGCACCAGGATACCTTCAGGTGACGAAAATGTTCTAAAGCTGGCTGGTGGTGATGGTTGCACAACTCAGCAAATTCACTGAATTCCCTCAAGTGTGGGTGGACGGCTGAGGCTGCTCACAGTGGGCGGGCTGGATGTATGTCAATCACACCTCAGTCAAGTGCTTTAAAATCCCTTTCCCGGACTTTAGGAGCTCTCCCTTTGACTCTCTGAGATATGCCTGCAGTGAGTCAGGGTTGGTCCAAGAGGACTTTCCTCAGGTCTTAGGGACTCTCCTGCCTCTGCACTGGAAGAAGGCTGTCCCACCCAGCCAGCTCCTGTCCTGGAGCTGCCGTCCACCCTGCAGCCTGGCAGAGCCCAGTGCCCCCTGGTCCACTGTTGCGGCTGCCACCAGGACCCTGAAGTCTGGGCCTGAGGTCCACTCCAAGCCTGGCCTCAGGACCCCCCAGGGCCTGCCTCCAGGAGGCCGTCACTGACCTCCAGAGGAGTGGGTCCCGTCCTGTCACCACCCAGCATTTACCCAACACACAAGGAGCACGTGAGCACACACACACACACCACGTGCCATAAACACACATACAAGTGACATACACACACATGTACACACACACCACATGCCATAAACACACACACCACGTGACATACACACATATACACACACACCACGTGCCATAAACACACACACCACGTGACATACATACTCATGTACACACACACCACGTGACATACACACACATGTACACACACACCACGTGCCATAAACACACACACCACGTGACATACACACTCATGTACACACACACCACATGCCATAAACACACACACCACGTGACATACACACACATGTACACACACACCACGTGCCATAAACACACACACCACGTGACATACACACTCATGTACACACACACCACGTGCCATAAACACACACACCACGTGACATACACACTCATGTACACACACACCACGTGACATAAACACACACACCATGTGACATACACACATATACACACACACCACGTGCCATAAACACACACACCACGTGACATACACACACATATACACACACACCACGTGCCATAAACACACACACCACGTGACATACACACTCATGTACACACACACCACGTGCCATAAACACACACACCACGTGACATACACACACATGTACACACACACCACGTGCCATAAACACACACACCACGTGACATACACACTCATGTACACACACACCACGTGCCATAAACACACACACCACGTGACATACATACTCATGTACACACACACCACGTGACATACACACTCATGTACACACACACCACGTGCCATAAACACACACACCACGTGACATACACACACATATACACACACACCACGTGCCATAAACACACACACCACGTGACATACATACTCATGTACACACACACCACGTGCCATAAACACACATAAACACACACGCCACGTGACATACACACACATGTACACAAACACCACGTGCCATGAACATACATACACGTGACATACACACACATGTACACACACACCACATGCCATAAACACACACCATGTGACATACACACACATACACACACCACGTGACAAACACACATACACGTGACATACACATATGTACACACACCACGTGACATACACACACATACATACACACCACGTGACAAACACACATACACGTGACATATACACACGTACACATACCCCACGTGCCATAAACACACATACCACGTGACATACACACACATACACATACCCCATGTGCCATAAACACATACACCACGTGACATACACACACATGTACACACATACCACGTGCCATAAACACACATACACATGACATACACACACTTGCCACACACACTCAAATGGTAGTTTATCCCCATGGGCACTGGGAAGAGTGTCCCTGAGGGTGGCCCCATCTCTTGGGACCTCCCAGTCCTGCGGGGGACTAGGGAGCAAGGGCCAGGGGGCCTCGTGCAGGGCAGGAGCCTGGGTCTGGGCAGGACCCACCTGTGTGGGGTAAGCCTGTGCCCATCTGGGCTGGAGTGGTGCCTGCACCTGGCACCGGCTGGGGCACACTGCTGGGGGCCTGCAGGAAGGCAGCTGTGACAGCACGAGTGCCTGTACCTGTGGCCTGCAGGGGGCACTGCGGCCAGTGGACTCTGCCGGGTCTGGGCAGGCTATCAGGGGCCAGCATCCATGGGCCTGGGCTCCTTCTAGGATGTGGGCACGAGGCGGCTGGGCCGGCCTGGTCTCCCATACTGCCGCAGACCCAAGGCCGGGTCCCTGCACCCTGCTCGGTTGTTCCCGAGGTGAGACCACTGCAGTGTGGCCGGCCTAAGAAGGGTGCACCTCACCACCCTCAGGCACAGGCTGCTGCATGCCAGGTGGGCTCGGGGCTTGCCTTCTGATACTGGACAAACCCCACTGAGCCAAGGGTGGTGTCTTGTGCTTTCACCCCTGAGGGGACTGTGTGAGAGAATGAAGGCCAGAGACAGAGAGCAGCTGGCGTCCCATGGTCAGGGAGCTGCCCACCCTCAGCTGCCCACCCGGGACTGGGCCTAGCATGGGAAGCTGGTCCCTGTCCACACCCTGTGGTCCAGCCCACTGTGCCGGCAGGGGTCGCTGGGTGACCTGGGCAAAGGCACAATCCCTCTCTAAGCAGGCCTGCTGCACACCTCCTCCCCAGCCCCCTTGCTCCCCGCTGCTGGCCCAGGGTGCCCACAGCTAATCTGGCCAGCTGGGAATGGGGCATAGGGGTCAGGTGCCTTGAGGCCGGGCCCGGCTAACCTCGTGGTAGGAACAGACTGTCCCCAAGGCTGGGGGTGGGGGAGGGAGCTGAGAGACCAGGGGACCACAGCCCTGGTCCTTAGTCCCACCCCAAGCTTTGTTCGACTCCCCAGGACCGGTCAGCACGCCCAGGCTGCTGCAGGCTGCGCCCATGCTCACTGCTGGTGCTTCAGAAGGAGGGGCTCCACGTGGGCCTGCGTCTGTGGGGCAAGGTCTTTCCCATCTGTCCAGCCTCCAGCCTTGCTTGGGTCAGACTGACCTCCTGCCCTCCCAAGCATCTCAGGCAAACCTCCTCCCTGGGTTGGACTCTGACCACTCGGCCCTCCTCCTGCCTGCGCTGAAGAGCTTGACCTGGACACTCCACAGGGGAGCCTGGGGGTCAGCACCCCCACACCACCGCCTTCCACATTCGCCTGGCCCATCCTCTGCCCTCCTGCCTCGGCAGCCAGCACCCCAGACCTCCGGGAGCCAACCCCAACTCTGCAGTACCCTGGATGCCCTCTAGGCAGCTCCACAGAGGTGGGACCTAGGGGGCCCAGGACACTGTCCTAGGGAAGTTCTGAACAGTCCCACCCAGGCAGACCTTGGTGGTCTAGGTCACGTGCCTGTGACCGTTCTGTCTGTGGTGAGGGAGCCCAGCCAGCAGCCCTGGGCAGGAGGGCCAGGCACACAGGTCCTTTTCCCCAGCTCCTTCATACCCAGGGCCCCGGATCCCTGAAACTGGGTATGAAGAAAGCCACAACGTGGCCTGGCCACTCCTCAGATCCAGAGCACCTGCCCACCAGAGTGGCCCTGTTGCCTGACAAGGGCACCCTCTGGTCCTCCAGCCAGGCCTGGTGAGGCTCCTGGGGGCCTCAGCTGGGCTGGGTCTAACCTGAGACCTTGGGTACCAGTACTTCGTCCCTCTCTGGTCCCCTGGTTGCCGTGCTGGCCAGAGCATGGAGCCACTGGGCACAGTGGTCTTTGTGAGGAGCCCCAGGGACACAACGAAGTAACAACGGCTTCTGTCTCGGGCAGGCACAGCCCAAGAGGGCCACCTGTGGGCCGGACCCTCAATCTACACCACCCTGTGGACCCCACCTCTGCAGGCAGCCACAGGGAGGGCTGCAGGCCAGAAGCCTGTCATGGCCCCCATCATCCACTGGGCCCCAGGGCCTGGGGCTTCTCTCTGATACCACCTGTATCAATGAAAGACCAGCAGGCAGCTCAGGCCAGGCAGGGCTGAGTGACCTCCCAGAGGAGGGTGGGCAGCAGCTTCCTTCCTGAGCCCTTTCACCACACTCATCCTGGTGGAGGGGCCCTGGGCTCCAGGGGTGGGTCTGAGCCTGTATAGCTGCTTACACCTTGGCCAGTGCCCGGTCTCCTGAGCGGTTTCCCCCACTGGCCGATTCAACCTCTGGTCGAGGTGACCCACCCCCAAGGGAGGTCCCTTATTGCTCATCCCGGGGCAACCCTGCCCCCACCTTGGTTGAAAGCTGGGGTATGGCCCTCTGGGAGGGGTTTCCTGCAGTGCCAGGCCAGGGGAGGGCAGTGACCTGTCAGAACCCAGGAAGGGCAAGGAGTGGGGCTCAGTTAGGTAAAGAATCCTGGATGTCCCTACGGCTGCCTGCAAGGTCCAGAGGCCTCTGCAGAGGAAAGGCCCACGGAGGAATCCGAGGCCCAGGATTGCCTGGGCCTACACCCAAGCCTTGGCCAGGGGCCAGGGATGAACAGGGACCGCCAGGCTTTTATCTACCTGTGGGCAGGGGCCAGGTCTGCTGACACTCCCTGATACTGGCCCCAGGTCTCAGGCCCAGCAGCTCCTGAACACTGCCCTCACGGAGGCCGTGTGTGGTACCAAGTGTCCTCACACTGAAACACTTAGGCCTGTGGGCCACCCCAGCTGGGGCTCAAGCCTGGACTGAGGATCAAATGGGTGAGTGCCTGGCCTGCCCAGAGAGCTGCCCAGCCGACCAGGAAGTCCTGTGTGACCAGGTGTGCCCTGGTCTTGCTCAGGGCACCTGGGCCCATGGGGGTCTGGGTGCCCAGATTGTGGGTGGCCCCTGGGGCCTTAGGGATCACTTCCCTCCCGTGCAGCCTCAGCGCCAGAGCCCTGCCAAGCCTTAGCTCTCGTTTCTGGAGCTGCCTCAGAGGAGAGAAACAGAGGCCCTGGCAGCTGCGGGCGGCCAGTTTTGGAGACAGAAGTCCATGTCCCAGCCCCCCTCTTTGGGAAGCCGAGCTGGCCTCTGGCCCAGTGGGTGAGCAGGCCAGGAGAGGCAGACACGGATGGTGGCCTTACTACCTCAAGGACACAGGGCAGACCGGGGCCATGTCAGCCTTGGCTCATCCTGTGACCTGCTTGGGGCTTGGCTGTGAGCAAGACAACCCCGTGGGACAGCCTGTGAACACACGGGACACCACACCCCTGCCATCAGGGCCCAGAGGGTTCCCAGAGCTTGACCAGTGGTTCTGCAGGAGACGTTTATGTGCTAAGTCAGCAAAATTGACTAAAGACATGAAGACGTGTGGCGATGGGGGCCCAGGCTAGCAGAGGATGATGAGGGCCACCTGGTCAGGCCTGAGCGAGGACAGCGTGTGGGCCCGGGCAGAGGGGAGCTCAGGCCTGGCAGTCTCTCCTGGGGGTGGGAGAGGCAGCAGGGGAGGAACCAGAGCAGCCTGCAGATGGACGGTCCTCACTCTGGGGACAACAGTGCTGGCCTCAGGGAGGTGTGGGTTTCTAACAGACCATCCTGGCCCCAAGAAGCCCTGGGTCTGAGGAGTCACTCTGCGAGACCCTGACCACAGGCTGGAGAGTCAGGATGAGTCCAGCAGGTCCTGCCCCCAGCAGCAGGCGTCCCCCACACACCCAGGACCTGCAGAGTCAGCAGGACCCTTGCCCCCCGCCTGGCCTCCTGCACTGAGTGGGAGGAGGCTGGGCACCCAGATCTGACAGGCACCGGCCAGCCTGCTGCACGCCCTGCAGGTGGGAGCAAGACAGGGGTCCACATACCATCACCTGGGCCTGGGTGGCCAAGGGCAGTGCTGTCCTGGAGACTACTCAGCCAGTGAAGAAGGGGCTGAACACCCCCAGCCAGCCCCCACCCAGGAGCCTGGAGAAACTGAATCGGGCTCTGCTGGGCCTTCTCTCCAGGGAGTGGCCAGACCTCAGGGCCTGGGGCAGGAGAGGCTCAAGTCCACCCCAGCATGGGACACCTACAGCCTGACAGAGCCCAGGGGAGGCTCTGGGGAAGGGGCTTGAAGACTCCACACCCAGGACCTGGGAGCAGGGGTGAACCAACACTCTGCCCTTCAAGTGGCCCTGGAGGCAGAAGCAGCAGCAGCCCTGCCAGGGTGTGTTCTGTGGGCTGCCTCTGCGGGGGCCACAGGGACCCTGGAAGGTCCAGCCTCCACACCCCTGGACTGGGCGAAGCTGCAGGAGCAGGGCCCGCTGAGGACACCTGGCCATGGGCATGCCTGAAGGGGGTCTTGAGACTGGCCCCTCCTGGCCCTGCCTCCCTGCCTCCCAGCCTCCACTGGCCCTGCCTCCCAGCCTCCACAGCCTCTCCTGGCCCCTCCTGGCCCTGCCTCCCAGGCTCCGTGGCCCCTCCTGGCCATGACACCCAGGCTCCGTGGCCCACCCCGGCCCTACTTCCAGCCTCTGCCTCCATGAAGCACAAGGGCTGCGTGCTCCCCGCGTGACGTGCTCCCTGTGTGACATGCCACACCACCACCGGCCCAGAGCGGCCCAGAGCTGTGGGCTGAGCACCAGTCAGGCACCACACCTCCGACACGACGCCCAGGACAAACCTTTCCTCCTCTCCAGTGAACCTCACATCTGTGTCAGCGACAGAAAGCCGACACTGTGAATTCCTGGCACCCCCAAGAAGGACAGCCCCAGGACTTGGGACTCAGTGGGGTGCCTTTGGCCAGCAGTGGTGCCCAGCCCAGCAAACAGCCACAGTGGAAGGGTGAGGAGGGCCTGGCGGTGCCACAGGCTCCTCAGCATGCCACCCCTGGGCTGGGCGGCCAGGATCCAGGGGCCTGCACCCACACCCTTGCCACCCAGGGTACTGGCACTGCCCCCACTCGGGAGCATGGGGGGGCTACCACAGTTTGGCAAACACAGGTTCCTGACTCTCTGGGCCTGGGTGTCCCCTAGGACAACCTGGGAGTCCCTGCCTGGTGGAGCTACTGACACCCATGGTGTCCAGGCCAAGGAGTGGGCAGACAGCAGCACCCCAGGCCCCGTGATCAGAATGAGACAGGACTGCGGGTGGGGGTGGGGAGGTGGGCCAGCAGAGCTGACGTCCTTCTTCCTCTCATCCCAGAGGGTCCCACACAGGCTGGACCACTGAGGTGGCTTGGCCTTCCACTCTGGGGCTGCCCAGGCTTGGCACATTCCTGCATAGACTGGGAAGCCCCTGCTGGGCAGTGGCCTATGGCAAGCTCCGTGCTGCCCATGACTCTGCCCCCCACCCAACTTGTGGAGTGCTAGGACACTGCCCCCAGCACATCCATCAGGACACCCGTGGCACAGGGCCGCTGTGGGAAGCCCCCGCAGGCTCTGCTCACCTGACCTCTGTGCTGAGCGTGCCGACCAGCACCATCCTCCATGAGCATTTTGTCCTGGACACGGGTCAGCCTCCAAAATGCCGCCATGCTCCCGCTGCCCTGCTGGGCCCCCACAACACTCCCACCATCACAGCCAAGATCTTCCGCCAGGACCAGCACAGGGGAGCTCCCTGAGGACTATCCAGTGGTCAGATGGCTGGACAGATGCATGGATGCGCAGAGATGAAGGGGAGGGGAAGTAGGTGGGTAGATGGATAGCAGGGCACCCTCAGCTAACAAGTGGAGAGACCTGGCCCATGGTGACCAAAGGGTCACCGTCACCAGGGTGGCTGTGGAACTGTCCCCACCAGGGGCATTTACACCGGGAAACCCTTGAGTGCTCCACCGAGCCCCACCCTAGGGTGGTGCTGTCTGAAGACCCCACTTCTGGTGTGTGCAGGAGGGGGCGTTAACTTCAGAACCTCTGCTCCCCAGCAGGCTCAGGGAGGGCTGACCAGGTCCAGGCTGTGGAGCGAGCCACTACTCCCTGCCCCTTCCCTTGCCTGGGCTGATCTGGGAGTGCCCAGCCTCCACCGTGGTCTCTCAGGAGAGGCTGACCAGACACCACGCTCCCAGGTGAGGCCAGGCGCCCCTCCCACCAGCCCCTCCCTGCCTGCTGGACAAAGGAAAGGTGGTTTCTCCCACTTCATGGGCCAAACCCCCACCTCTGCTGCAGCCCCAGGCTGCTTCCCACTGCCCTCCATGGTTCCTTGGCAGGTGGCAGGCAGGGCTCTCTGGGGGTCACAGTGACCTCATTCTGAAGTCCCAGCACTGGATGCTAGTTAGTGACCACACAGGTCCCCTAGGCAGGGGACACAAGGCCATGGGCCTAGACCACATCTACCCACAAGACATACCATACCTGGCCCATTCGACACCTGGACGTGGCTCCCACTGGTCCCCTCCCCACACCTGTCAGCCCAGTGCCCAACCACTGCGGGCTGCCTCTGTCAGCACTCTGACCTCATGACCCCAGGCCTGTCGTCTGCACACACCAGCACTTGCCTCTGACACCTCCCATCCCTCCCACAAACTCCCACTAGTCCCAGACACAAGGTAGCACACACCTCTCCTTCTCCACACCTGAGTGACCATCTCCATCTCTCACCCAGCTGGGCCTCCTAGAGGTCAGAGGCCATTCCCAGGCATGGCCTTCAGGCTGACAGCAGCACTGTCCTCTCACTACCCCTGTTGGACCAACCTGCCCCCAGCAGGCTGGTGCAGACAATGGGATGACACCCAGGGCCAGCACCACATGCAGGACCCCTGGCCTGAGGGCGGGGACACTAGGAAGAGGCAGTAGCTCCACCCTCCACCAAACACCCAGCCGCATCAACACAGGGCATCCGATCCGTTATGTACAAAAAAAAGTTTTTAATTGAAATACCTGTATAAAAAATATGATCTCCAGACATCTCACACTTTCCCGATGCCTTCTCACACCGGGGTCACAGAAACACGGCTGCTAAAATAAATTAAGGGCTTGAGACTCTGGCCCCCCACCCCCAGCCTTCAGAGCCAGCAAGCAGACTGTACAAGGTCAATAATTTAAAACCCACCCCCAGGGCAGAGTGCCCAAGGTGGCAGAATCACCCACTCCCCTTAAGTTAGCCACTGTACAAGTTCCTCCTGCTACAGACACGGTGGGTCTGGGGACCAACTCCAGGTGCAGGAATAGAACCAGGGTCAGGGACCACACAGCCTCCCCAACCTGCCCGTCCCTGGCCATCCCAGGGGCTTGGAGGACTGCTGAGAGGAAGTAACCTCAACAAATAAATTAAAGAATAAATAGCCCGGCGGGCAGGGGCACCCCCCGCGGGTCACACCATAAATAACTGACATTGGCACGCGGGGACACAGCTCGGTGGGGCAGTGGGCAGCAGAGGCCCGACGTTGCATTGCTTGTGCAGGGACATGCCCAGATGAACACCATGAGACTGGAGACCAGGAGGTGGGCTCTCCAGATCAGACACCATCAGATGGAAAGACCGCCCCCCCCCCAACGGGGCAGTAGGGTGGGAGAAGTCTCTGGTTCAAGTATCCACCCAGGGCAGGTGAGACCTTGCTTGGCCCCGAGCCATCTTTGGACAGAAGAGCTCGAGAAAACCCAGTCCCAGGGAGCAGCGTTCAAAAAGGCACTCAAAGCAAAGGAAACAGGCCCGGCGCCAAGGGCAAAGGTCACCGGGAGGCAGCCCAGGCAGAAGAGAAGTCAGTATTCCGGGAGGTTGGCTCAGCCCAGCCCCCCAGCAGGAAGTCCAGGCTCCTCCTCATAAGCTCTCGCTGCTGGATGTGGTGCTGGCCCCATCGTCCGTGTCCAGGGAACAAAGCTGCAGGTCACAGTTCTCAGGGGCACCCTCCTCTCCCCCCAGCATCCAGGGGTGGGCAGCAATCTGGTCCAGCGAGGGCCTCTCGGAGGGCCGCAGGGATAGACACCACCCAATGAGCTGCTGGCACTCTGTGGGGGAGAGGACAGCATCAGGAGGGGCTCAACTCCCAGCCCCTCCCCGCAGCAAGATGCACAGCTACACACCTGGGGAGACCCTCCTCCGGAAGAACAGGCGGCCACGGAGGATCTCCTCGTCCTGCTCAAAGGGGATATCACCGCACACCATATCGTAGAGCAGCACACCAAGGGACCACACGGTAGCAGAGCGCCCGTGGTAGCGGTGGTAGCGGATCCACTCTGGGGGGCTGTACACCCGGGTGCCTGAGAGGACAAACAGGGTCAGGCCCACACGACGGGTGCTCCCGCTAATGAGTCCTAGCCTGGCCTCAAAATCCTGCGTGTCATCAGGCTGGAAACACCCGGGTGGGCCTACCCACCGCGGAGGGACCGGCGGGGAAGGGCCAGCACGCCCCCAGCTGGCCCGACTGCGGAGGAGCGCGTCACGTGAGCCAGAGCTCCAGTTTCACAACACACAGATGCGAGGGGAGAGGCCTCCCGGCTAGGTCCCGCCCCAGCCCACTACGCCTGCGGGCGAGGGGAGGGCCAGGAGGCGGGGAGCCCGGGCTTCCCCGCGCTCCGCAATGCGGGGATTTCTGCCGCGGCGCCCCCGCGCTCTGCACGCACGCACGCAGGGAGTCCCTCGAGCGCCGCCCAGGCTCCGGGAGGGGGGAGGCAGTGTCGAACACCAGACTGCGCCCTGCGTCATGCGCGCACCGTGGGGTTCCCAGGCTGTCACCCCAGTTCCCTAATAAAGAGATCCCAGCGCCCCAACGCGGCTGAGGGGACAGCCCAGGCGCTCCCCCGCCCCCACCCCCGCAAATCCGGTGCGGCGCGCGGCCGCTCAACAGTCGCCGGCTTCTGCCGGAACGCGGCCGCCGCGACGCTCACCGTCAAAGTCGGTGTAGACCGTGTCCTTGAGCAGCGCGCCTGAGCCAAAGTCGATGAGCTTGAGCTCGCCCGAGCGCAGGTCCACCAGCAGGTTTTCGTCCTTTATATCGCGGTGCACCACCCCGCAGCCGTGGCAGTGGCGCACGGCGGCCAGCACCTGCGCGAAGAAGCGGCGCGCCAGCGGCTCGTCTAGGGCACCGCGCTCCGTGATGAAGTCGAAGAGGTCCTGTGCCGGCTCGGGCCGCTCCAGCACCAGCAAGAAGCCGTCGGGCCGCTCGAACCAGTCCAACAGGCGGATGACGCCCCGCGCGCCGCCCGCCGCGCCCACCTTGCGCAGCAGCACCACCTCCAGGGGCACGGCCGCACCGCCCTGGGGGACAAGGCGGTCAGCGCACAAAGCCCAGGCGCGGCGGCACCCGCCCCGCGCCCGCCTGTCCATCCGTCCCGCGCCCGCGGACTTACGAGGCTGCCCCACTCCGTCACTCGCTCCTTCACCACGTGCTTCACGGCCACCTGCAAAGGGGACGTGAGCGGTCAGTACCGGCAGCGGAATCGCGGCGCGGGAGAACCCAGGTCCGCCCGGCAGCCTACTCACTGGGAGTCCGTCGGCAATGCGACTGCCCGCGTAGACCGTGCCGAAGCCACCGCTGCCCAGCACGGCGCCCACCTGGTACACCTTCTCGAAGCTCTCCTTGTCCGCCTTGGCTGTGGGGAGGCGCGGGCGGGTTGGTGCGGGCTAGGGCGCGCCCCCTGCCCCCGCCCCGGCCCCGGCGCCCGCGCGCGTACCTGGTTGTAGGATCTTCACTGGGAGGTGGTCCACGCCACCGGGCCCGCAGAGGTGCGCCAGGGAGCCGAACTTGGAGAGCAGCATCGCGGGCGGCCTCGCGCTCTGCGTCGCCTCTCGCCGGGCCGGCGCGGACGCGGGAGGGCGGCCTCCCGGGCCGCAGCAGCCTGGCGGATCGGGCGGGCGCGCCGCACACCGGCCCTGGGGGGCCCGAGGCCGGCGCTGGGCGAGGCGGGCCGCGCGGAGACCGCGTAGACGCGCAGCAGGCCGAGCGGCTCACACGCCCCGGCCGCTTCGCCCCGGGGTTTTGGGCCGCGGCGGCGCGTATCCCTCCGCGGGGGCGGGACCGGCCGAGGCCCCGCCCCCTTCCGCTCGCGGCCCGCGCGGCGCTGCAGCCCGGAACCTGCCGGCGTGACGCCGGGGCAGCCGGGCGTCGCCTGCCCGGTAGACCAGGGCCGCGCAACGGGCGGGACGCGGCGACCTGACGGGACTAGCTTTCCTTAGTGGCGTCGCGGAGGCGCACGGCGTGCAGCGGCTCCCTGCCGCGCGCTCGCTCACTCCGCGCACGCGCAGCTCGCGCGCGGGCGGTGGCCGCGCACCTCGGGAGGGGCCGCGGGAGCCAATGAGAACTGGGGTTTTGAAAGGACACCGGGACCCCAGCCAGTGGCGGCGGGGGGCGGGGCTTTCCGGCTCCGCCTACAGGCGGCACAGAGGAAGGTCACCCGCCTGGCCGACGAGACACGCGTTTCTCCCCCCCCCCCCCCCAGCTGGGCCCCGCTTGGGTGTCCCGAGAGCGTGCAGGGCAGTGGGTACCGGGCCCCGCTGATAAGAGAAGTCCTCGAAGAACCCCCGCGGTACCCCGAGGCCTTGTGTAACTTACACTGTGCGTGTACGTCACTGGCGCCTTGCGCCCCCCAGTTCACGTTTTACCCGGTATGGGGAGAACCCCTCTGCTGCCGCTCCGCGGCGACCCAGTCCCCGCCTTGCCGGGGGCGCCACCTCTTCTCCCTGTTTCAGACCTCACGACCATGGTCCCAGGCCCTCCAGAACATGCCCGCCCTCCTTGGCCCTGCCAACCTGTGCCTGGAGGGCTCTCATTTTGCCCCTCATCTTCTTGGCATCGCCCTGGCGGCTGTTCTCCTTGACCAGGGGGTCCTCCCCGCCTGCAGCGGTGGCTGTGATCGGGCCCTGGTCCACATGATCCTGGTAGGGACCTGAGCCTACCCATTCCCTTTTCTGTTTCTTGTCCAGACCCCAGACTCTCCAGTGTTGATATAATCCTACAGGTGGCTGCTCTCTGTCCAGTCCAAAGTCACTGACCTAGGAGCAACTCAGGACTCTGGGTGTGAGTGGCCATCTGCCAGCTCCCCTGGCCCCAAGAGTGAGTTAAGGGCTGTGGGACCAAAGGGACCATTGTCAGGTGCTCCCAGTAAGTGTCCAGGCAGGGATCCAAGCATGGTGGGGCTGTTCCTAGCCCCCTGGTGTGACCCTGCACACACCTATCTTGGGCTTCCCTCAGCACCTCCAGCTGCCCAAGCCTGGCTGCCATCCTTCACCAGCACTGGCACTTTCCTTCCACTGGTGCCAGTGACCCCCACCCCAGCCTTTCTAAGGGTCCTGTAGCCTGGCGCTAGCGGAGGGCCAGCTCAAGACCCTGTGTGACTCAGAAGCCCCTGTGTAGCTCTCACCCCATCTGCCCAGAGCTGGGGACCCAGCCTTGCTTGTCTCTTCCTGCTCTTTGGGCCTGTGGTCCTCCCTCCTGGCCCTAGGAGCTCTGACTGGCCTTTTTCTGTAGTGTGGCCCATGAGGGCAGGGCCAGGGCTGGCCATTTAAACCATGGCCTCCCATGCCAGCCAGCACAGGGCCCCCCACAGGGTTAAGTCCCAGGTAGGGTGCCCAAGCCCACCTCTCTGCAGACCGCCCAATACCTGCAAGGCAGGAGGGGCTGTTGCCCACTGCAGGTCCTTACAGAGGACAGGCTGAGGCTCCCTCCCCTGTGACAGGACAGCCAGGCTATGCTGGACCTTGGACCTTCAGACTGGGGAGGGTGGGAGTGCTGGAAAACAGTCTGGGATCCGGAGGGTGGCCATGGCAGATCCTGGTGGAGGGGTCAACACCTGGGAGGAGCTGCGTCCCTGGTCCCTTCACAGTGGACCACTATCCACTGTGTGAGTCTCCAGGCCAGTGCCCCACCCCATCCTAGCTGTCACCCAGGCTGGTCTCTGAGAGTCAGCTTTGGGAGGCCAGGATCTGGGGTGATGTTATAGTTTAGATGTGAGGCGTCCCCCAGAAGCTCCTGTGTGAGACAGTGCAAAAGAGTTTAGAGGACAAGTGGTGGGGACCAGGGCCTTTCCCCAGTTAGCCTCCATCCTCTGCTGAGGATCACCTGGGAGTAACCCTGGGGAGGTAGGGTGTGGCTGGGGCGTGCCCTTGGGGTATTGTCCCAGGTGAGGGGAGCCACCCTCTCCCCCCACCGCTCTCCCTCCCTCCCTCCCTTTCTCTCTGTCTCTTTCTACCCCCCCACCCCTCTCTGCTTCTTGGTGGCTGTGTCAGTGTCCTGAGCTTCCTTCCTACCCCACTCTTGTGCCATGACGTTCTGCCTCACCTCAGGCCCCAAAGGATGGATCTGCCATCTGTGCACTGAGACCTCTGAACCTGTGCCAATAAACTTTTTTTTCCTCTGAAATTGTTCTTGTCGGGTCTTTTGGTCACAGCAGAAAAAAACAAAACAAAACTGACTGAAACAGGAAGGTAACCTCCCCTGTGAACGCTCCGGGTCTCCCCAAACTAACAGGGCAGCGTGGGCCCAGCTGCCCACTGCCCCTTCTCCCCTTCACTTAAAAGGTGGGCTGGAGACCCCCAGCCCTCCTGCACAGCACCTCTTGTGCAAGACTCCAGAGGGCTCTTCCAGCCTGGACCCAGAGGGTCCCAGCCTGGTCCTGCAGGCAAACAGAAGGCAGCCTTTCCTGGGGTGGTGGGTCCCCTAGCCCTTCATCTCTCCCAGCGTAGGTGTGTGCTGTGGGTCCACTGTTTCACACGCCTGTGTGATGTGTGGCCTCACCTGGACTCAGAATGGACCCTTGTCCCCACCTGCCAGGGGCTGCCCATCCAACATCAGGCCTCCTTCCTATTCCATTTCTGGTCTAAGGAGTGGGCTGTGGGGGACCTCATGGTTTTGCCTGTGTGGCCACCGAAGACACCATGACTGGGGCAGAGTACTGGGGACCCCTGTGTCTGGCCCTGCCCCTACCCAGGGCTGGGCATGGTCTGTTCCACTTCTCAGCTTGGCAAACAGAGGCTCTGCCTTCTTGTTCAGGGAGCCAGGCTCAGTCTCAGAGGTGTGTGGGTGGGCTTTTACCCTGGACTTGGCCCCTGGGGGATGACCCTAGGTCACGCCTGCCCCATAGGTCCCTCCTGGCCAAGGCCCACACAGAGCCAAGTACCAGTCCCCACCTGTGTTTTCCTGGTCCCTGGAAGGCCCATCCAGTGGACCTTAAAAATAGCTCTGGGCCCATGAGCAGGTGTGGCCCATGGGCACAGAGCTGGGGCTCTCCTACAGGCAGAGAGGCCAGCAGGGCCAGTGCTGCACGGGAGCCCCATTGGATGTCCTGCTGAGAGGGGCAGCCTCACAGAGAACCTGGGGCCTCCACCTGCCTGTCCCCAAAGCAGGTGTTTCCCCAGAAGGGGGCTTGAGGAGCAGGGCAGATCCTGCCTCTGGGGACCCTGCTGCACCCCAGCTCACGGCATCCTTGCCCTGCAGTGGCGTGGACACCATGCACAGTCAGTCCCACAGGGTCACCCTGTCCTGCTGTTGCCGTGGTGACAGGAGCCAGGTTGGCCTCCCTGGATTGGGGAAGAAGGGAGGGGGGGATGGAGGGCAGCCCCGGATCCTCTTAGTCTCTCTCTCTCTCTCTCTTTCTTCTTCTTTTTTTTTTTTTAGGGAGAGAGAATTTTAATATTTATTTATTTTTTAGTTCTTGGCGGACACAACATCTTTGTATGTGGTGCTGAGGATCGAACCTGAGCCGCACGCATGCCAGGCGAGCGCGCTACCACTTGAGCCACATCCCCAGCCCCAGTCTCTCTCTCTCTCTCTCTCTCTCTCTCTCTCACACACACACACACGTCCGTGCACACACATCACCACTCACACACACAGGTACTCTTGCTCAAGACAACTTGGGAACACACAGATTTCATGCCAAGCTGGGCGTCACAGAGGGGACAGTGGGGTGAGTACACCTGAGGGGTGCCTCCCCCACACTCTCCCAGCTACCCTTCTCTGTCCTGTGTCCTTTAGACATTGTGGGCCCTCTTCTCCCTTCCCTGGGGTCTGTCCACCCCAGTCCCACGCCAGTGATGGGGTCTCCTTAATCTGTGTCCAGTTGCCCCTGGACGGACCACAGGCTACCCCACACTGTCATGGCCATCTTTGACATCTCTCCAGCTTGGGCTGGGTCCAGTTTCTCACTGTCCCTCCCCCACCAAGGCTTGTGGCTGTGTCACCTCTCATGCCTCCTTCCCAAGGGCCCCCTTTATTCTCTTCCAGCCTGGTTGGGGCTCCAGTGTGTGCCCCTCAGCTATCAGGGTCAGTCCCAGTGACAGTCAGGCGTAGTAGGACACCAAGCTCCCTGACCTTGGTGTCCACTGCAGGACTCCTGGCCTGGCCTGGGCTGATTCCTCCCCAGTCCTCAAGGCCCGGTTGGCACTGGTTCCACACCTTGGCCCCTGGTGCTCCAGGCTGGGCACTGTGTAGTCTAACCCCTCCTGAGCGTGGCCCTGACCAGCTGGGTCAGCGCCATGCAGGCCCCCTGCACACCCTGTGCGGGCACCCAGGGTGGCTGCCCGGTGACGCTGACTGGGAGTGGTATTCTCAGGACACAGAAGGAACAGGTGGCACCCTTTCCCCTCCTGCCTCCACACTCCTTGGCACAGCCGCTCACCCGGCGGGGAGAAGAGCTGGAGAGGCTGGTTGGGTTTGGCAACAGCTCCCAGAGGCCTGGGAGAGGGCTCAGTAGGAACTGGGAAGGCAGCCTGCGTGAACTCTGGCCCAGCTGTGGCCCTTCTTCCAGCCTGTGCCAGAGGCTGCGGTGCCACCTCCCTGCCCAGCTGAGGCCACGTAGGGTTGGAAGCTGTTGCTCCCTTGGTGTTACCCTGCTGCCATTGAGCGGTGCTCACCCCAAGCCACCCTTTAGCCTGAGCGTATGTGTGTGGATGGCCACCTGTCCTCACCTGATCCTGCCAAGCAGGGTGCCATGGAATATCCAGGCTCAAATAGGGTCCCTGACAGCCGGGTGGGCAAGGTGACCCCAGCTGGATTCAGCAGCCAGCTTGAACCGGGACTGCAAGGGCCCTGTGGCAGCAGGCCTGAACTGGGCATTGGGTGGGGCAGGTGCTTCTCCATCAAGCACTGAGGCCTCCGGTTAGGGCCAGGCTACCCGCAGCTTTGGGCTGGACCACATTAGGCCACCTTGGTCAGCACCTCCTGCAGTGCCTTCCCTGGCTCACCTTTGGGGAACATCCCCCGATCCCAGCCTGGGTTTCCTCTGCCCAGGCCTCGACCTGCCGCTGACCTGGCCTGGAATGGCAGCTCATCCCCAGCCCCTCCCATCCTTCATCTCCCTGTCTGCAGAATGGGGCCTGTGGCAAGCCTGTGGCTGACAGGCACTTCCACCGCACACAATAGGTGCCTCATAGGTGTGGCTAAGGAGGATGTAGCTTTCACTGCAGGCACAGACCCCATAACTTCATCAATAGAGTCCTGTGGCTTCCTAGGACAAGTTGGCCTCAGGGCCCAACATGCGCCAGTCACCTCTAGGGGAGATGCTCAAGGCCAGTGAGCTACCGCTGGTGGGAGCCAGGGTAATTCCTCCCACTTGTTCTACAGGGTCCACGGGGGCTGAGGGTGCAGGGTTGCCCCTGCTGACACACCCTGACCCCTTGAGTGGCTGAGACTCCAGGTGCCACAGCAGCAAATCTCCAGGGATCCAGAAGGGTTTGCATGTGGCCCCAGGGGAGCTCAGAGCCTGCAGGCCCAAGTAGGCAGGAGCATAGCTCCCCTCACTCGGGGGCTCCTTGGAGGGGAACCTAGCTTTCCTGAGTCTCCAAGTTTGGGTAGAATAGGGGGCAGGTGGGGGCAAAGAACTTGCACAGAGGCCCAGCACCTGGCTAGGGCTGGGGCCATAACTGGCCAAGGGTTGGGATCAGGGCTGTGCAGTTTGGAGTCAATCAGGTGGTTTCCCAGAGGGGTAGGGGCTCATGACCTGAGTCCTAGCGGCTTCCGGAACCCTGGAGCCTGGAACTTGCAGCAGCAGTGATGAGAAGTTCTGAAGCTGCTGTGGATGGTCCTAGGACTGGCCCCAGGTGCTGCCTGGACCACAGCAGGTCACAAAGGAACCCCTCTCTTGGTGAACCCTAGGAATCACAGCCTCAGCAAACATTCCCCCAAATGTGGGCTTGGACATGATTATGACCTTGGATGTGCACGTTTAGTGAGCACTTTGCTGCATACCTGCCTGGGCTGCCCATGTCAGCCCCGGAGGGCACTGTTGTCCCACCCCCTTGTGCATGTGGTCAGAGACAGCAGTGGCCTTGGTAGGAGGAAGAACTTCAGGAGCAGGATGAGACTATGCCTGGCAGCTGGCCCTGCCGTGCACTCAGAGAGGAGTGCTGCTGCCAGAGCATGAACTCTGCCCAAGAACAGGTCAGGCCTGGACGGAGCAAGACAGAGAGCAGCTTCAGATGAGGCCCAGCGGGCCCCTCCCTGCCAGCCCACACAGTCTGGGGCTTGCAAGTCTGTGGGTCTCCATCTTTAATGGTTCAGAAATAGGCCGGGGCATGGTGGGGGCAGCCAGTGGTTCTAAGCAAGAACAAGTATGACCCAGAGTTCTGCTGGAAGAGCACTAGAATACCACCGGTGTATTTCCCAGAGCTCAGCACCTACGGGGCACCTGATGCAGGAGGCCCCCTCACCCGGCCCCTCTCTTCTCAGGCCTGCGGGCAGGGACTGGATCCAGCAGCCACAGCCTGGAGCCAGGTCAGGCTGGGGCAGGTCCTGTGGGAGCCCATACAGCTGATGCTGCCTTCAGGCTGTGCTCTGTTGTTCCCCAGGGAGCTTCCAGCCCCACCTCTGCCAGATGGACCCAGATCTGGCTCCTGGGAGGGGCTCCCGGCAGGCAGTAAGTGGCACCAGGAGCATCTGGGTCCCAGGGTGCAGCAGTGCGTCAGGGGCTGGGGGAAAGAGGAGGCTTGCAGCAAGGGTGCCCGCTCTGGGGCCAGCTGGACGATGTACACACGGCCCAGTGCTCACCTGGGAAAAGTTGTGGACACAGGTGCATTGTTCCCTGCACCCTGGTCCAGACTGAGTAGCCACAGAGTGCTTGGGATGTCCTCCACACCAGACTGGGTGTCCCAGCTGCTGGTTGAGAGTACTAAGCATAGCACCTCTCCAGGACACCCCAGGATGAAGAATGGAGCTGTGGCGGCCTCCCCGCGAAGGGCACCCTCTGGGGGATGTCAGTCAGGGGCCCTGCCAAGCTCAGCGGGCAGTTCTTCCTGGCCCTGTCCTGCTTTCCTTGAGCCCCCATCGATCTGTGCGTCCCTGTGCTCTGCTGGCCCGAAGGACCTTCCAGAGGCTAAAGGAGGCAGGGCCCAGGCTGCCAGAGCTCTGGACTCCTCCTGCCCCATGAGTGTAGGCTGGAGTCTGCCTTTGGGAGTGCTCGGAGGGGTCCACTGAGGCCTAGGAAGGGAACCTGCCCCAGCCCCATCTCTGACCAAGACTCTGCCAGCCCACTCTGATCCAGGGCCATGAGGTAGGTCCGGGCAGGGCATTCAGTTCAGAAGTGGCTGGACTGTGTTCCAACGGCAGGGCCACTTCCCTGTTCTTGGGAAGTGGAGGGGGTGGGCGGAGAAGCCTCCAGGCCAGCCCAGAAGGGAAGCCAGCCTCTGCTGAGGGGTGCCTCCAGGTCTTGGTCAGCTCACCTCACACACCCTGTGTGCTCTGGGTGCCCAGAGCCAAGCCAACTGTGCTGCCAGGAATGTCCTGGAGAGGTGCTGTGCTTGGTACTCTCAACCAGCAGCTGGGACACCCAGTCTGGTGTGGAAGACATCCCAAGCACTCTGTGGCTGCTCAGTCTGGACCAGGGTGCAGGGAACAATGCACCTGTGTCCACAACTTTTCCCAGGTGAGCACTGGGCCGTGTGTACATCGTCCAGCTGGCCCCAGAGCGGGCACCCTTGCTGCAAGCCTCCTCTTTCCCCCAGCCCCTGACGCACTGCAAAGAGCCAGGCTATCCCAGCCGCCTTGGGGTCACCAGGTAAGTAGGGCACGGCCTCCAGTCTTGCAGCCCTGGACTCCACCTCTCTTCCAGAAAGGAGATGGGTGGCCTCATTTGGGTGGCCAAGGGCTGGACACCTGGGGTCTTGCCAAATGTCCAATGTCCAGATGGGAAGCCTAAGGCCCAGGCAGAGGTCACTCTGTTTTCTTCTCCTACAACCTCAGTGGGGTATCTGAGTCACAGCAAGGATGGGGCAGGACCTCATGGCCCCCCTGTGTGGATCTCTCCACAAGATTCAGGGTCTAGTCCTCTCTCCCTGTGAAATGGTGGCCGGGAGAGCCAGGTTAGGCAAGAGATGGGCAGGACAGGCAGTGAGGGTGTGGGTGGCACTGGTGAGGAAGAAGGGCAGGGCTCTGGCATGCCGGGGAGGGGGTGCAGACTGGTCTCCTGGCCCCGCATTCCTGGCCAGGCACAGGAAGCCCAGAGCTGAGTCACTGCCCAGACATGGAAAGAATGGTAGGAATTCCGCACTTTCACTCTTCCCCATCCCAGCTCCCTGCAGGCCCTGGGCCACTCTCCACCCAGAACCCTCTGCCATTTCTCTGCCTTCTCTGACCTCGGTGGGTGCTTGGGTCCTATAGGACTCACGGCTCGAGGCTGTCCACAGCACACCTGCTTGTGTCCTCGCTGCCTTCTGGAGCCCTCCAAGGACCTGCTGGAGCTGATGGTGCTGCAGGTGTGAGCTGTTTGGGGTTCCCATGCCCTTTGCTCCTGGGTCAGTGCTGGCTAACTTTGTTGAGCCTGCTGCCCACCTGGCTCACACCTGTCCTGTCTGCCCCTCTGCATATTCCCCCTCCCAGCCCGCCTAGTGCTGTCCCTGGCTGGGGGTGTGTTTTCCTGGGATACCAGCCTCTTGGGGAGAGGGTAGGTGGTGGGGGGTTGGGCTGCAGGTAGACCAGGGCATAGGGGTTGAGCAGGCAGCCTGCCCCGCACCCAGCCGCAGGGCCACTGCCACCTGAGCAAGCACCTTTCCTCCAAGACCCCCCCCCATTTTCTGGGTTCAGGACTGAGCAGTGCCAGGAAGAGGAGAAGAAGAACCACAGGGTCCCTCAGGGTCTGATGGGGCCGGGGCCAGGGGCAGGGGTGATCTGCCCTTTGGAGTCCTGACTGACCGCTGCTGCCAACCCCTGTCCGCATCTGCTCAGGAGTCCAGGCACACATCCACCAGGTGATGCTGGGAAGGGGCCCCTGTTTGAGATGGGGGCTGCGCAGAGAAAGAGAACCAGCTTTTTGCTCCGGCTGGTCCCTTGGGGAAAGAGCCATCCAGCTGAGCAGGTGGGTCCGGGCCCAGCATCCCCGGGCACAGAGGTGCCCACCTGGCCCACTCACAGTCACGTCTCTCCAGAACTCCTGCAACCTAGGACATCCGTACCCACACTGGTGCTTGGCCCAGCACGGTGGGATGGGCCACCAGCCCCAGCTCTCCTCTCTGCCTTTTGTGCCCCGGTCTTGGCCACACCCTATCTGGGTGACTTTGCCCGAGGCAGTGGGAGGGAAGCCGCTGACTCTTGGTTTCTGGGACGCACCATTTTGGGGTTTCGACCCGGCCCTGGTGTCTCCCAGGTGGACGAGTCAGCTTCTTTGGGACCCCAGGGCGGAGGCTGCCCAGGGACAGCCAGAATGGCGCTCACTCAGCCATCGCCTGCTGCACCATCCCTACGGCTCCTCGGGCCCTGCCTGTCCCCACAGGCCCGCACCCCTGTCCACTGTCCTGTGCCCCACGGGGCCCTCCTCACTCCTCACGCCTCGGGAGCTGTCTCTGAAGTGTCCCTGCCCTGCTCACAGCCCTTCCCGGCTCCCTGGGTCTCCTCCACTGTCCTCCAACGTGAGGACCACGGGCTCCCCGGGAGGACCTGTCCTTACCAGCTCCCAGGATCCCCCACCAACGCTGTTCGCCCACAGGACCTAACACCTGCTCCTTCCCACCCCATCTCAGCCTCAACCTGGCCGAGAGCCCCTGCTGCTCAGGGCTGGCTGGCAAGCCAAGGGGTGTGTGCCGGGTTGGATTGGGCTCAGGTCTAGGGGTGGGGCCCTCCGTGGTCCTGCATCAGGGTGGACCATAGCTTGTTGTAGTGGGAGAGCAGCGCAGCAGAGCTGAGCACAAGTCCATACCCTCAGACCTGCCCACCAGCCCTGGCCCTGTCCGTCCTCCTCTGGGTCCTAACTTACAGAGGGGAAACTGAGGCTCAGGAAGGCAAAGTGGCCACAGGGGAGCCAGTTTGGGTGGCCACACCTGAGTCAGTCCGGGACCAGGAGTGAGCAGGTAGGGCAGGGCCCTGGCACTGTGGGGCTGGCATCTCTCTGGGAAGGATTTTCGATCAGGGAGGAGGGTGAGGCCACTGCTGGGGCAGGAGTGTCAGGAGGAGCTGTCCTGGACAGGGGGCTTGGGGTGGGAGGAAGTGGGGCAATTCAAGGGAAGAAGGAGCCCGTCCAGCTGGGTTAAGGGACTGCAGCCGAGAGTCTGTCTCTGAGACCCTCGGCAGAGGTGACTAGTGGCCTCTTGGGCATGGAGCCTCTCTGTCAGACCTGGGCAGGGGCAACATGGAGCTGGCCAAGCCACTTCTGCCTCAGGTAGCCGTCAGACTGGCCTTGCCTCAGCCACTTCAAGGGCTCTGGAGGTCACTGACGGAGGCCGGTGGGCGGAGCCAGAGGTGGGGCTGTGGAGCTGGGTCTTGGCCTCCCCAGGGACCAGGCCCCAGCCAGGTCTGGCCTCTTAGTGGGGCCTGTTGGCAACCCAGCCTGATCCCACCCTCTGTGGTATGTCCATGTCCCCATCAATGCATCTCTGACCTGTGAGGGCGGGTGGAGGGCCTGCTTGGGCCCTGCCCACCTGCCTGCCAGACGCCCTCTGGCCTATCTACCAAGGCTCAGCACCCAGACCTGCCCTGCCACTCCCAGTAAGCGAATGCCCCCGCTGGTGGCCACCTGCCCATCATGCTGCCGCAGGTGATGCCCATGACGCAGGCTGTGGCCTCTGTTCCGCCTGCCTCCTGGTGGGCCCCTCCGCAAATCCAGGTGAGCAAGCACAGACACACCCCCACACACCTCCCGCATCTGGTCAGACCAGTTCTGCACACCTGGCCAGTCCTTCCTCTGCTATGACACATGTGTGCCTGCTGTGTCCATGTCCTCACTGTCCTGGTGACCCCCCAGCCTCCATTCCTCACTGGTGAGCTAGGCACTACTGTCCACCTCAAGGCCCTTCGGAGCCTGGGATACACCTCAGAGCTGGGGAAGGGGAAGGGCTGTCCCTAGACTTCCCAGTGCATCTGAGTGGCCTTGGAAGTGCACTCACCCGCCACCATCCACACCCCTGCCCCCTGAGGCCCTTCCAGCAAGGGGCCCGGCCAGGCCCTCTTCTCAGCTCAGCCCATAGGACCTGAGAAGGGGCTGCAGCAGACCCCTAATGTGTATGGAGCAGGCCAGCAGGGCAGCTGCCCCACGGGATCCTCAGCTATAGACAGGGGTGGGGTCTCTGAGCAGGGTTGATGGGTGGGGCATGGTGGACAGACCAGTGGGGCAGGGCAGCCTGGGATACAATGGGCCCTTGTCCCTCACCAGGCTCCGGGCACCCTGAGCAAACACACACCCTGTTCTTGCCGCACACCGTGTCCCCAGCTGGCCGTGGCTCAGGGCCAGTGGGCAGGGCAGCCCAGTCAGGACGTGCAGCACGAAGGTCCCTGTCCCAAGCCTGCAGACTCCACGGAGCCCTCCTCGCCACACCTCCTGGGTGCTGGGCCCTCCCCTGCCTAGGCTTCCCGGGTCGGGGGAGGACTCACCACCTCCCCGCTGTCTCCACTGGCTCTGGGGACCTGGCCTTAGCCCTGGGCTTCCTCTGGAAGTCTCGCGGTGACAGAGGCCAGGCTGCACAGTCCTGGTTCTAGTCCCTGAAGGGGACATCCTTCCTGGGTGCTGATGCTGTCTGGACAGTGAGTGGCAGCCACGGAATGACCCTGCCAGGGCTCCTGGCTCCCTCCCCGAGAGCTCTCCATCAGCTTGTCCCAGAACTGCCCCCAAGGCAGGGTGGCCAGGTCCCCAATCTACACTAGAAAGAGCCCTGGTCAGGAAAGGGGGTCAGGACAGGGACAGGCTCTTCCCCAAGGGCCTGGGCAGGGGCTGTGGGAAGAAGGGGTCCACCAGGGCTGGGCTGCTATTTGGGCCGGTGGGAACCTCAGATTCTGCCCAGCTGGGGGGACAGAGGGCTGGAGGGCAGAGGTCACTGGGCGATGGGCGCAGGGGGTGCTGGGTGGCTTCCACATCCAATGGCCTTCTCTCTGCCTCACATCACTCCAGACACAGGAAACACCGCCCGTTTACACTAAGTGACGCGCAGAGACATCTCACCACCTGGTGACAGTGTACCTGAAATGGACCCAGAGGATGCCAGGGAAACACATCAGAGGGGCAAACAGCGAGAGAGCACATGCCCAGGGCCCAGGCTGGAGGGCACCAGGCCTTGAGGGTTCTGCAGCAGGAGCTGAGGGCCCTCAGGGACCCCCTGGCCACCCTGAGGCACAGATGCTAATAGGGCCCAGGCATGAGAAGGACCCCAAGGGAGGGCCATGTCACCCTGCCCACAGGGCCGCTCCATGGGTCCCAGAGCTGCCATCTGTTCCCAGGACTGCTGGTGGCCAAGCTGGCCAGTCTCATGAAGTGTCAAGTGCTGAGGCAGCCATAGGGTGGGTACTGTGCTCAGCTTGAGCCCGCCTCATGCTGGCTGGGTGCCTGGACGCTGCACAGGGGCAGGACAGGGTACACTGAGACTCTGTTGAGCCCACAGGAAGACAGAAGAGCCTCTGTCACTCAGTGACCCAGTGCCAGCCACACTAACCACGGAGTACATGGGCCCAGAGGCTAACCAGCCCCAGGGCAGGGCCCTCACTTATAGCCTAGACACCCTGAGCCTGGGCCCCAGGGACACAGGGAGCTGACACAGCCCTGTGGGGGACAGCTGTGGCAGGCTCAGCAACCAGGGAGGTGGCAGGCTGAGCAGGGCTGAGGCCCGGCCTGTGGGGTACAGGGTCGAGAGGCCCACATCTCATGGCTCACAGTCCAGCACAGCAAGGAGGTGTACCGAGGCCTAGGTCCTCTGCCTTGTGCCACAGCATTCCAGTGTTCACGTCAGGGGGGCCCGGGATGCGGCTGGCAGGGGCCAGGCTGGGTACTGAGGCTCAGCCACAGCCACGGTGCGCCCCCACCCCCAGCTGGGCAGGGCCAAGTCCCAGCCAGGCCAGGAGCTGTGCCCTGTTAATGAGGGAATGTTCTTCAGCTGGGGGGGGGGGGGGGCTCCGGGAGGCAACCAGCCAGGTCCACCTGGACAGACAGGGCCAGGAGGCACATTTGCATGACAAATGGGTTCCCAGGAAACCTCTGTACTTCCCAGGTGACAGCACTGTTACCTCCTCACCAGCCACAGCAGGCACTGAAGTTGGCCACACAGGGCTGAGTCTGGCTATTTTCAAGTATGTCCCTGCCCATCAGAGGTCAGGCCCAAGCCCACTTGTGCCCCACACGCCATAGCCCCCGAGGCCCTCTCCCTGCTGGGGACAGCCTGCTGAAGCCCAGCCCTGGGCTACCGTCAGGGTCCAGGCCCCACTGGGTCTCAGAGTATTTCCTCATCTGTCAGGAGGACCTCATCTGACCAGCCTGAGTGTCAGGGAGGGTGGGCACCCCAGGCCCAAGGACGACAGTGCCCAATGCCCAGCACCCCTACGAGCTATTGAAGGGCTCCGTAGGTCAGCCGGGCAGGAAGTCTGCCTATAGGGACGGACTCCCTGTGCTCCCTGGTTCTGAGCAGACACCAGGGTCTCTCCCCTCTGGGAAGCCAGGGGAGGACTGGGTGGGTAGAGTGCAGACGGACTTTGGGTGGTGGGAGCCCAGGCAGGGGTAGAGTTAGGGGACCGGGGTGGGCAGACACCCTGCTGCCTGAGGGGAACTGGTAGGTGTGGGAAACGACGCAGTCCCAGCACCTTTGAGCTCCCAAGGCCAGAGGTGGGGGAGGCCCCTCCAAGGGGAGAGAGGCCCAAAGAAGCTTCTGTCCAGCGGCAAAGCACTTACGTGGCTTGTGCCAGGCCCTGGGCTCAATCCCTAGCACAAGTGAAGAAAGTGTGTGAATGTAGACATTGTTAAAAGAGCTCGGGACCTGTGCAGTCACGGCGCGGGGACAGGTCACCCAGCAGAGCCCTGCCAGCACCTGCAGGCCCGCCCCGCTTGCTCCTCTTCCTAGCGCCCTACTGTGCCTCACCATGCCACCCCTCGTGCGTCTGCTGGGTCCTTCCTGAGACCCCGTTGCTGAGGTACCCAGCTCAAGCTGCAGCAGGGAGGTTGCTTCTCTGCCTGACTGCAGGCCCTGCTGGCTGCTGGGTCTGCAGGGTCCAGTCACAAGGAGAATCCAGGGTCCCTTGTTCAGAAAGCAGGGGACAGTGGCCTTGTGAATGCTGAGCTCTTCTCCTCAGCCTGTCCTGTGTCTTCTGCTGCGCAGTTCTGAGTGAGGAAAAATTAAATTTTGAAGACATTATTGTAAATCTCACCATTTATCTTTATATGGAGCAAGGCGAGTTTTAATGCCAGTGTTGGAGCCCGTGGGATCCTGGCGACGGCATGGCTCCCACTCCCGCTCACCCACGCGTGGTCGCTCTAACTAGGCCACTAGACAGGCTGCGCCTCACTAACTTGGCTGGAAGCTGGTTTTATTTTGTTTTGTTACTGGGGACTGAACCCAGGGGTGCTTATCCACTGAGCCACATCCCCGCCCAGACCTTTTTTTTTTGTATTTTATTTAGTATTTATTCTTTTTCAGTTATTGGCAGACACAACATCTTTGTTGGTATGGGGTGCTGAGGATCGAACCCGGGCCGCACGCCTGCCAGGTGAGCGCGCTAATGCTTGAGCCACATCCCCAGCCCCTTTTGTATTTTATTTAGAGACAGGGTCTCGCTGAGTTGCTCGCGTGGCCTTGCTAAATTGCTGAGGTGGCCTTGAACTCGCAATCCTCCTGCCTCAGCCTCCCAAGCTGCTGGGATGACAGGCGTGTGCCACGGTACTCGGCAGGAAAACACAGATTTTTCCATGTGACCACTTTGAAGTGTACAGTCCAGTGGCATTGGGCCCGGCCCCAGCACTGTGCGGCCACCCCATCATTTCCAGGGCCTGTCATCCCCCCCCAGCTGAAACCCTGTCCCCTCCCCAGCTGCTGGGACAGCCATTAACTCCCTGTCTAGGAACGTGGTGCGACGACGGTCTGAATGGGTCTCCCAGGGCTTGATTCCAGTTGGTGGTGTTGGGAGGAGGGGCCGAGAGGGAGGTGTCAGTCACAGGAGCTCAGATTGGCGCAGTCACCAGACAACTTGTCTGTCCGTCCCCCTCTCCCATCTTCCCCCCTTCTTCCCCCCTCTCCACCCAGAGATGGTTCAGCCAGAGCCCCCAGCAGGAGCAGCCCGTCTGCGTGGACCCCCTGGTCTTCAGAACTTCAGACAGTCTGAGGCCTGGGGCTCCGCGGTTGGCATTCTGAGCCTGGATCTGCCTGGGTTCCATTCCCACCACCAAGGCACGAAGGCCCAGTTTCTCCAAATCCCTGTGGTCACTTGCTGCTGCCTGTTTTCTGATGGCAGCCTCCTGGTGGCCTCTCATTGCAGTCCCCAGGTTCACTCCCCTGACACTCTTTCCTGTCCCCCAACCAGCTCCGATCACAGACACCTGACCCCGTGGCCTCCCCACCACATGGCTGGGGAAACTACCTACTCTTCTGCTCCCTGACCCACACCGGGCTGCCACACCTGCTTGGTGCCCCTACAGGCTCCCTCTGTGGGTCACCAGCCCCCCACAGCACCTCATAGACCACCTCTTCTGGGGACAGCCTCTCTGCACCTCCGCGTGGAGTCCAGGCCCATCCTCACAGCGTGGTGCCATGGCTGCCCTCCACTGGGCTGGCCCAGAGTGCCCAGCCCCCTCCTTCCCTGTCCCCTCTCTTGCTGGGCTCAGGACCCCCTGTCTGGACCCCTCCTGTAACCCAGGCCTCACTGGTGGGACTTTCCTCTGCTTCTCTATAGCAGATGCCACTGGCCCAGGCTCACGGTTTCTTCCCCTGCCCTCCTGAGGACGTCCTCCAAGTGTCCCTCTGTTCCAGTCCTCATTTACCTCCCTCCCTAGCCCTCCTGCCACCCATCATTGACCAAAGTGAAGGGCCAGCGCCCCGTTCTGGGTCCATAACCCTCCCCTCCCCTCCCTGTCCCTGCCAGGGCTCGAGCCAGTGCCCAGCTCTCCTTCAGCTGCAGATGACCTGTTCTCATAGGGCCTGTTGATTAGCTCCTGGTGTCTGGGGCAGACCCAGTTGTGGTTTGGCTACCTCTCCGTGCCTCAAGGTGCCACCTGCTGAGAGTCAGGGTGCTGGCTGGGTTGTCCTTTCATCTGAAGGGTATATGCGTCCTAGGTGCTGCGTGAGTGGGCCTGGGGAGCCCCCTCGATCCCATAGCAGCTGAGGCACAGGCACCCGGCCAGAGCCCTGTGGTGACCCCAGGCTGCTCCCCCATGGCGGCAGGCTCCTCTCTCTGGGCTCCATCCCACAGCCTGCAGGTCCAGGGACTGAGGCTTTCTTCTATGTGGGATGACAGGACCCCTGACACAGGGATCTGGACACGGAGGCCAACTCTCGGCCTGGAGGCTGTGGTGGGCACTAGGGGTCCTCACACTGCCCACTCTATCAGGTGACCTCACCACAGTGGGCGAGTCCATTGGGCCCTGACCCTCCTCTCTGGGGCCTCAGCCTGGACCCAGCTGCCCTTACAACACTGCCCTGCACGGGCCCACTGTGGCGGGGGGACAGCTGCGGCTTTGTGTCTCCAGAAGGGAGGGCGGTGGCCTCAGCCACCCAGACACCTCGGTGCTGCCTGCAGCTCCAGAGTCACATGCTCTGCCTGTTGGGCCTTATCCCCTCCCACAGGCAGCCTCTGTTGCCTGGGAGGGTGTCTGCGTGGGGCCCAGCGCTGCGGAGAGCAGCTCGCACACACATTTCACACACACACACACACACACACACACGTCCATCCTCCGCCAGGCGGAGGTGCAGGGAGGAGCTGGAGGGCTGGGTGGACGGTGGTTCATTCATTCACTCCCTGTCCAGTGAACCTCTGGGGAGCCTTGGGTCTGCACACTGCAGAGGATTGGAGAGGTGCCTGCCTGAGTGTGGTATGGTGTGGGTGTGTGAGCATGTGTGTCCCATGCGTGTGCACGTGAGGACACTGAGCACAACTGTGGCGTGTGTGGTGTTGGTGCATATGTGAACACAGGTGTGCCCAGCCACCCACATCAGGAAGGAACCACTAGTGAACAGAGCAGTGTCTAGGCCATGGGTGGATTCTGGCCTGGGCAGCAGGGACACAGTGAACTCTGACCCCAGGATCATACCAGGTGGGGAGAAGGTATGCATCTTGGGGGCCTCTGGGTGTTTCGGCCCCTCCCAAGGCCTGGCCAGCTGTCCCTGGCACACAGCTGTGCCCAGGCCCTTGCTCCTTGGGTTAGCTCCTGGACACCCTGGGGGCATCACGCCATCAGGACCTGACAGAGACCGCTCACACTCACGCTCCTGGGCTCCTCTAGGCCGGCCTCGGGCAGCTGCACTCAGGCAGCTACAAGCCCGGGGCTCAGCTCCCCTGCACCCGGGCACCTGGAGCACTGAAGGTGTTCCTTCCTGTGTGACTGGGAGCACCACCGGCAGGAGATGCTCTCCAGGAGACCTACCCCTGCCCATGAACTTTGACAGGCTGATCTGTCCCAAAGCTGGTCGCCTGGGCACCATTCAGAGGAATGGACTAAAAGTGGATGGACAGAGCAGCAGCTGATGGCTGGCAGAGGCTGCTGAGAATCAGCGGAAGCTGGGGCAGGCGGCCGGCGGGTGGCTAGAAGGTCATGGAAACCCTCGCTTCCTGTTTTCCCAACAAAGGACCTCTGTCCCACCAGGAAGGCCACTGGCCAGCGGCACCGGACGCGCCTTTTCCGTAAACAGGGTTGTTTTCCCTTTTCCCTCTCTATACAATAACAGCAGCCCCCAATTCCCCCATCCTGTTGCCAACCACAGGGGCCAGGCCGTCTGAGCAGGGAAGGCTATCCTGGGCCAGGCAGCCACCCTGTTGCAGGAGGACCACAGCTTGCCTGCTTGCTGAGGCCTTGGGGTCAGAGCATGGGACGGGAGCTCAGTGACGCCTGGCCCATAGGGCAGGTGGGAGGCTGAGCCAGCCGTGGGGTCCCTGAGTGGGAGTCAGTGGGTGAAGGCTGTGCTGAGCCTGTGTCTCCATGGGGCTTGATAGGACCTTGTGATCCTCATGCCTGACTTGGCAGTATCCAGAGCAGAGAGCCAGGCCTGGGTCCATGTAGTGGCTGTACCCCTGGGAGTGGGCAGGGGTCCAAAGGCCTTCCTCCAGGCTGGCTTCGGCCATCGGGGTGCTCTGCCAGGTGGGCTGCAGTGTCTGCCTCACAAAGAGTTCAAGAGTGAGGGAGAGCCTGCAGGGCCAGGCTCCTGAGTGACCCACAGGAGTGGGCTGGGCTGTGAAGCAAGCCCAGCCAGCTGAGGTAGGACTGGGTCAGCCTCCCACCCCAGGTGGTGAGGGGCACAAGGATGGCCATGCCCCTGTCTGGAGGGCAGGTGGGGTGGGGCCCCTCCATGCACTTTGCCCTAAAGAGGCAGGAACGGGCAGGGTGCCCAGCATGCTACTCGGAGCGCGCAGTGTGCAGTATGCAGTGTGTGTGGGTGATTGTGTGCACCCAGGCACAGGGTCTGATGAGCCTATGTGAGGGGCTGGGGGCTATTTATAGCAAATGCTTCTCCCAGAGAGCTATTAATAGTGAGGGCGGAGGGTGAATGGACAATGTGGCCAGCCTGCTGCCCCTGGTGGGGTGGGGGCTGGGCAGGAGACACCCGGGGCTGGTACCAGCTCCCACCCAGGCGGTCAGACAAGGGCCACTGTTGTCTGGGCAGCAGCTGGGCCAGGGGTCCAGGCTCACCTGGGGCAGCAGCTAGAGAGCTAACTCTCCAGCTACACTGAACCCTAAGAGGGTGCTAATAGTGAGGCCCGGGACAGGGGGTAGCGGGGGGGGGGGGGACCCAGGGTGCAGCAGGCTGCTGAAAACTGGGCCTGGCTCTCACAGATAGCACGTGGGGTGGGGAGGGGCGGTGCTGTGCTGTGCTGTGGCGGCTGAGCTCCTGCCCTCCAGGCCCTCCAAACTGACCCTGCCGCCACCTGCCCCACCTTTGGCAGGTTAACCAAGTGTCAGCAGTGACAAGTGATGTGGGAGGAGTCAGCTGGGCCCTGAGCCACCGGAGGAGCGGGGGCCGCCCCAGGCGGGGGTGGCGTGGGGGGGTGGGCCTCACAGCCCCTGCTCTTACGCTGACTTTTTGAATCTGCAAAAGTGATTCAGCTGAAAAGGTCAGACCCGGAACCCACAGTGGGCGCAGCCTGAAGAAGGGATGTGCCTCAGCCCTGGCGAGCGTCCCAGCCTCAAGGGGAGGGGTGGGCGCCCCTGTTTCTTTGGGCCCAGTCGGGTTGCAGACGACGCACAACAAAGACGTGCGCCCGCTGGCGGGCGCGATGTCCAGGGCCCGCGTGGCGCGCTGGACGGGCGGGACCGCTGCAGCTCTGCGACGTGCTCTGCAGACCCCTGGCTTCCTCAGGGCTCCGGAACCTAGACTTGGTGCCATTCTGGGGTCAGCGTCCGCGGGACTCCCGAGAACGCCGGCCCCGGGTCACCTGTCGCCAAGTGCTTTCCAAGAATCCTCAGCCCCGAAAGCTCCGGTGTCGCCGCCACCGTCACCACCGCCGCGTTGTTATTGGCTCCCAAGAGGGGTTCCCGGAGCCGCTGGGCGGGGGAGAGGCGCAGGGGCGGGGCGAGCCCCCGGAGCTGCGCACGGCCCGCAGCCGGCGCCCCCCTCGTTCCTCGGGCCCTGGGGAAGCCGCGGACGCTTCCGGCGCCGCCCCTTCCCGCCAGCGCCGCGCCCCGCGCTTCCCGCCTGCCGCGCCCCCGCCCGGACTTGCGGCGCAGGGCGGTGGCCCTTCGGTGGCGCGCGACGCAGACTTGGGTCGCCCGGCGGAGTGGGGACCGCGAGGCGCGCGCTCAAGGAGGGCCGGGGGCGCGCGTCCGTCGCCTCCTTGCCATGGGGTCTCCAGGGCGCCGACCAGCGGGAAGGGACTCTCAGGGGTCGCCCCTCTGTCGTCCCACCGCTGTGGGATCCGCGCGCCCCGGCTGAAAGTGCGCAGAGGCCGGAGGCCAACCTTCCCTCCAGCGGCGGAGGGCCTGGGGGGGGGGGGGCGCAGCCCGGGGCGCCCCCCCCGCACAAGATGCCCGGCTGCAGGCAATGGGTGCCAAAGGACCGGGTCCTTGACAGCGGGTGGGATACTAAAACATCTCTCCGAAGACCCCGGGGATCGGAGGCAGGTCTTTAGGAGGTCTTTCTGCTCCAGCTGGCCGCAGTCCCTCCTGGTGCAGAGCCAGCCCCAGTGGGCATTTTGAGAGCTCGCTGAGCCAGGCACAGAGGGAGTGTGTCCTGAGGGGCTTGCAGTCCCCGCAAAGGACCCAGGCTGAACCCAACCACATGCAGACACTGTCCCCAGGAACCAGGCCCTGCTTCTTCCAGCCTACTGCCCCAGAGCCAGTGATGCTCATTTTCAACCCCTGGGATCTACTGGAGCATGGCCAGCAGCCTGACACCCCTGTGGGTTTAACAACTCTTGGAGTGTGGACAGTGCCACAGGCCCCTGTGCTCCCCCAGTCACTCCACAATGATCCCCTCCACACCTACCTGTCACTGCTGTCCTGGCCATAAGGATGGGGGATTCCCACAGGACAGGGAGGTGTCCAGAGGGTGGACATTATGGCAGCCAGGTCATACCACCAATAGAGTGTGCACAGCCACCAGGGGTCATTTCTCCAGTCCTAGAACAGAGAGGGACAGATATACCTAACCATAGTAGCAGAAAAGTCTAGTGCAGACCTCTGCAACTGTCCTCGACAAAGAGTAAACCACAAGTGTGACATCCTGGAAGTTATTTTAAGACCCAAAAGATGCTAGGGTGGTGGTCCCTGGCATCTTCGTAGATGTCTGGCCCCTACAGGGGCATGTGGGTGGGCCCAGAGGGAGGGCACTGCAAGAACAACCCAAATAGCACCAGACCTGGGTCTTCAGGAGAGCGAGTTTCCCTGGCTCCAGAGCTGTGGTGTGGCCCCCACCCAGCAGGAGGGTCTGCAGGCTCATGGCACACGGAGTGCACACGTGGCCCTTCCCCAGGGCTGTGGTGATTCTCACCCTCCCAACAGTCTGGAGCCCTGCACTGAGGGATATCCTGGAACATCACACAGGCCTCTGTGCCAGTGTCCCCGCTAATGACACCAGATGGCAGAGAAGTGGCCAGCACCCTGGGTACTTGTGGGACACATGCACTGGAATGAGGATCCCCTCTGAGCAGGGTCAACATGGCTGCACCCTGCGACCTTCACTACAAAGAATGCACAGCATGCGAAGGCAGCAGTGGCCATGAAGCAGGAGCTCCACACTTGGGGCTGATGCAGCCCAACACTGGGGACACCAAAGGGCAACTCTGACTGGGGCACCCAAACAGGAGCAGCCTGCACACAAGTGTCCCCTGTGACCTGACCCTGTAGACGGACACTCTAATGGGTCAACCTGGGTTCAAAACCAGCCTCAGCAACTAGGTTTATGGCCAAGTGACTGTGGAAGGCCCTGCAGACAGCCCAGATGCAGAGCAAGGCTGACCCTGGAGGAGAGGCAATGCCTGGCCATAGGACACTCGTGACAGTGTGCTTGGACTGACCATGGCACCAGCTCTTTTGGATCTGCCCTCTGTAAGTTTGGATGGTCCAGGGATGGTCATTACGGGCGGAGAGGGTGCGCCTGGGAGCGCAGAACACAGTGCGCAGTGGTGCAGCCTGCATGGACCTGCCACGTGGCACCAGTACCCCTGCACCTCTGCTTGGCCCTGGGCTCAGGCAGTGGCCGGACAGGGGTTCCTATGGCCAGCTGACTTAGGGAGAGTCAGGACCAGCATGCGGGTAGTGGCCATCTGCCAAGTAGAATAGTGGATAAGTGGCCTGTCTGGCTGTTCAGGGGACTGGTCAGAGAAAGATGGAGCTGTCAGGATGAGGGGGTTGGGGAGAGCTATGCAGATGGCCTAACACACAGATGTGGACTTTTTGTTTTTGATACTAGGGACTGAACTCAGAGGTACTTAGCTAACCACTGAGCCACACTCCAGCCCCCTTTTTATATTTTACTTAGAGATGGGGTCTTGCTGAGTTGCTTAGGGCCTTGCTAAGCTACTGAGGCTGGCTTTGAACTCGTGATCCTCCTGCCTCAGCCTCCCAAGCCCCTGGGATTATAGATATGTGCCACTGCACCTGGCCCTTTTTATTTTTTATTTAGTGACAGGACCTCACTAAGTTGCTGAGGCTGACCTCGAACTTGCAATCCTCCTGCTTCAGATTTCAGTTGCTGGGATTACAGGTGTGGCCACTGTGTCTGGCTAGATATGGACAATTTAAATTCCTTTTAACACCCACCAGAATACACCACCATGCAGGAGGCTTTGGATAACCAGGTAGAGATAATAGCCTAGCAGGTGACACAGCCAGCCAGCCATCAGTCTCTGTGCTGGCACAGTGACCACACGACCATGCTGTGAGAGGACAGAGGCCATGCACCCACTGGACAGTGAGGGTGCCTCAGGGTGAGAAGGCACTGGTCACTGCAGGAGAGGTGTGACTGTCCCCACAGAGCAGGTCTGTGTCCCAGCATGCCCCTTCTTTCCATCCACCTGGGCTGGGGTCCAGCTGGCCACCCAAAGGCTTCCATCAGCATCTCCCTGCCGTAGCGGGCACCCTGGTCATTCTGCACTGTCCTGTGCACATGAAGGGGGTGAGCACATCCCTGGCCCCACTGACTCCCTCCCTCACCCAGTCATAGGAACCAGTGTCTCCAGACATTGTTCCCAGCTCCTGGGGACATAGTGACTACCTGCTGAGAATGTGGGGCTCACAGAGACCTCAGTCTCCAGAACCCCTGCATCAAGACACACTCTACAGGAGTTAGTGTGGGGGAGTGGTGGCAGGGCACTTCCAGAAGCTTCCAGCCCCACAGGCCAAAGGCCAAGGAAGGCCAGTTCTGCTGGGATGAAGCCTGGCTGTGTGCCGGACCTGGGTGTGTGTCCTTCAGGACCTGGGCAGAGGCCCCAGAGTGTGCGGTGTTGCCTGCCGACCGCAGCCTCAGCTCCCACCAAGAGACTGGCAGAACCCCTGACTCCCTGGTTCATAACTACACTCCCTGCTGACCTGGAGAGAGGCCATCTGCTGAGGACAGGGATGGCAGGTGGGTACCTTAGGACCAGCTGTGGCAGAACTCTGGGTCAGGTGAGAAAGCACTGGGCAGAACCCAGGTCGCCTAAGGAGGGCTCCTTTCCCATCCGTGCAATGTTGATGCTGGCCCGAGAGAGAACTTGCCAGGCTCCCGCTGCGCCCACGCTTGGGGACCGCGGTGGGGTGAGGGACGGGGGAGCGGGCCTGTGGCGGTCACGGGGCTTCAAGGAAGCAGCTGTCCAGGCGGTGGCCCGGCCTGAACAGTCCCTCAGCGCCGCCTGCCGGCCTTGCGCCTTGCGGCCCGGGGCGAGGTCGGGAGTCTGCGGGCGGGAGGCGCGCGCCAGCCCCGGGGCAGCCCCTGGAGGCCGGTAGGGGCGCCCAGGAGCAAGCCCGCCCAGGAGCAAGCCCTCCGGGCCCACGTCCCCGCACTTCCGCGTGGAGCCCGCTGCGCCCCCTCGCCCCGCCCAGCCCCGCCCACCCCTTGCCCAACTCCCTGCTCCCGTTTCGGGCCGGGTCACCCCCTGTGGCCCCAGCTCCTTCTGCTGGGAACAACCCCCCTGTTCACAGGTGAGAAAGCTGAGGCTTCGGTGTCGTTCCAGCCTCAGCAGGAGAGGAGGAGCTGGTCACTCAGCAGTGCCAGCTTGGGGGCAGATGGGGGGATCTGGGGCGTGTCCCCAGGGGCAAGGACAGCTGACCTTTGCCCACCTCACCTCTTCCCTCGGCCCTGAGACAGGTGCGGGAGCCCCGCGGTGGCCAGTGTCCCAGCAACTACCCATCCCCAGGCCTTTCAGGACACCTATGGCACCACCCACAGGAGAGAGACATGCCCTGTACCCTACACTGCCCTGGGCTGCTGAGCCGGAACACAGTGCCACCTAGAGGACCTTCTGGGTTTCAGGGGACAGAAGGCTGCAGTCCTGGGGCTATGCCACTGAGATCTGGCCTGGCTTCACATGCCACCCCACCTGGGGGACCTGGCAGGAAGCTGGGCTTGCTAGACCCCCACATGCTGTTGTGCACAGGTGCCCGCGCCCCGCCATATCCCGACCTCTTGAGGTACCCCAGGGCCAGGAGCTTCCTTCTAGCTCCCCTGGCCTCCCACCAGCTGCAGACAGCTGCCAGCCGTCACACACATCTGAACCCCCAGGCACCTCCAGTGCAGACCTGCCTTTTCCAACAACCTCCCTCATCTGTGCCGCCCTTGGGGGGGGTCCTGGTTGTCTCCTGACTGCAGGCTCCATCCTTCCACTTGAGATCCAGTGGCCATTTGGTCCCCCAGGGACTCAGCCACATCCTTGCCCACTCCCTGCCTCTTGCTCCTTCCCACTATCACTGTGCCCTCTCCATGCTCTGCCCACCCTAGAACCCCAGAGGGTCTCCCCAGCTGCTTCCCTGCTGGCCAAGGCCACTGGGCCTGAGTACTATCGTTGTCTCTGGGCAGTCCTCTTAGCTCCCAGGGAGACAGCTGTGTCGGCTCACTGGCCACCTCTGCCCCCCTTCAGGCTCCCTACCCACTTGGACCAGGCAGCCTGCGCAGGGTGAGCCAGGCTGCTTTCAGGTGCCCTTGGGAGATGGAGAGGAGAGAGCCAGCGTGGCAAGTGGGATGGGTGCACAGACCTGGAAGAAATCAGAGTGACAAGTCGGCCTGTGCGAGGAGGTGTGGCCAGTGGTTCTGTCAGGTCAAGGCAGGGGAAGGAGGACACAGCAGGAAGGGTCACCCCTTCCCACCATCTCACATGGATGAGGAGAGCAGCAGGAGGGCACCAGGAAGCCAGGGGGCTGGGGCTGGCGGACCCCTGGGGACCCGAGCCTCCCTCCTGGAGGGACACAGTGGAGGATCTGTCCTCTGTCTCTCTATGTTGAGCAGGGCAGGTCGTGTGGGGAGGTGGGGCATCCCAGTGGGGCTGCAGGAGGCCACAGCCTCTCCACCCCACAGCTGCCTTTCTTCTGAGACTTTCTTCATTCTCAGATGAGGACCTGACCCTGGGGTTGGTAGGACTCTTCTTCTTCAAAGCAACACACAAAGTCGGTCCTTCCCCACCTGAGGCCCCTTCCTCCCTGCATGCTCTGGACACCACTGACTGGCAGGTCACAGGCCGCACTGCTGCCAGACAGCTTTTTCTTCTAGAAACAAAACACCTGAGGTCATCAACTTAAAAAGAGCAAAGGTTGTTTGTTCCCATCCTTGACTGATGAGCCGCCTTGCTTGGGCCTATGGTGAGGCAGAGTGTCATGGTGGGAGCTGAAAGCACACAGAAGGGATGGGGTCCCAACAGCCCTGTAGAGGACGCTCCCGACCTCCCAAGAGCACCACTGGCTGGGGAACAAGCCTTCCACACAGGGGACACTTCTGAGGCCCAGCAGCCCCAGGTTGAGGGCCTGAGGCAGCAGTGCAGGCAGGGCCCTCCCCACAGAGCCCTGCTGGGGAAGGCCTGCGGGCACCCGACATGCTGGCCTGCTGTGCCCTCTGCAGGCCTAGGCAGTCCTGCTTGTCCCTGCTGGGGCAGGACAGGCGCAAACCGGGCAGTGCTCAAGGTCCACAGGGTCAGCCGGATGAGCCCACGCGCGCCGTTTCCAACTACTTTCAATGGTCAATTTTATTATAAAGAATGGTATCAAAATATACAAATCTGCTCAAGAACAATCGAGAAGTGCAGCTTTTAAAGGGCCAGGTGAGCGTCCCATTCCAAGGACAAGCTCCTCCCCCGCCATCCACAGGGCCTTTCCCACAGGACGCCACTCTCAATAATTTAAAGGGTGGGACTGACTTTGACCCGGACGCTGTCACAGATCCTCACGTGAGGGCGGCTGTGGCTGTGCTGGGTTTTCTTCCGGGACTTCTGTCAGGAGGCGACAGGGATCACTGACCAAAGGCCCATGGGAAGGCCTCACATCTTCACTGGGGCACACGGGGCACGCGGAGCTCACGTCCCAACACACCCTGGCCCATGCCCTGGCTCCCCCTGGACCTGCAGCCTTCCAGGGCAGCCCAGGAGGAAGGCACTGCGCCTAGCACCTACAGCCGGGGTGCCCAGGCAGGCAGTGGGCTGCACAGAGGCCTAAGGTGCAGACTGGAGCGCCTGGGAAATGGGGCAGCAGAGGGCTCTGGGGCCTGGCCTCCAGCCCTGCCTCACTGCTGAGGCCAAGCCCTCTCCTCTCTGGCTCCTGCACAGGCAGGGCCTACGGATGGGGCTTCTGGGTCTTACCTTCCTGGTTCTGCAAAACTCTTGCTGTAATCTCCCTGAACACTGCCAGCTCCCTCTCCACATTCTAGAACTTTACAAGACCCCCCCCAAGGCTGAACTGTGCCTCCCAGAGATGCTCAAGTCCCACCCTGCACCTGCAAGTGTGGTCTTGTTGGGAAACAGGGTATCTGCAGATGACCTTCAAGATCAGGTCGCTGGGGTGGGCCTGGGGCCAATGGGACCGGTGGACTCCTCACAGAAACCACAGTTCAGAAAGTTGGACACCCATACACGGACAACCATGTAAAGATGGGCCTGGACAGACCCTCCCTCACAGGCTCAGAAAGAGCAGGCCCCGCCACACCCTGACCTCGGGCTCCAGAACACAGAGAGTACCCTTCTGTTGCTGAAGCCCCAGAAAACTGACCCAGACCCTCAGTGGGACCATCTTGCTCTCCGACCCTCCACCTCTCCTTCCCTGCAGCGACCTGCCGACCTGGCCTCACCTTGGACCCCACTGTCCAGCCTGAACACTACTCCTCCACTAGGTGCTGTCCACTGCCCCAGCTTGTCTGTGTCCTGTGGAGCTGGTGCCCGGCGTGAGCTGCCGAGGTTGCCCACAGCTGCCTCCCAGGAACCTGTCACCCCAAGACTGCTCTCCTGTTTGTTCCTACAGGCAGCAGGTGTCCCCAAGCCCAGCACCTGGGAGCCAAGGCCGCCCCACTCACCACCCTGTGCCGTCTGCACACAAGCGTCTTCCGTTTCTTCGAAGCCTTCAGGACACACGCAGACGAAGCTCCCCGGGGTGTTGTAGCAGTTCTCGTTTTTCCTCTTACAGGCTTTTTCTGCTAGTGAGCATTCGTCTACATCTGAAATAAAAACGTCCAGTTTCCATAAATCACTTCTTTTAGCAAATACACACCAGAGACCATGAAATCCACCCCGGGAGGTCCAGGGGTTGCGTGTCAGAGACAGGAGTGACGGAGATCAGGAGAGGCTTCAAGGGAGAGGCCAGGCCCCTGACTGCAGGAAACAAGAGACACCAGGCAGTGTGTAGGCAGGAAGCCTGGGACACCACCGTGAGTGGCCTGGAGCCAAGGGCTGAGCACCCCCAGCCTCAGCACTCAGGGCTACAACTGGCCACCATCCCCCGGTCCCCACCCAGGAAAGGTGGAGGACCTGTCTGCAGGAAAAGGAGAGCAATTTCCCATCCACTGGGGTGATGGTTCCTTAGGGCTCACAGTGGTCCCTGGGGAGGTCCCATCTTCGGCAGAAACGAGCTCACTGACCTGCACACTGGCCATCCTCTTTCGAGTAGCCAGAGACACACTGTTTACACTTTGCTGGGCCTTTTCCCGTGCAGCCCACACAGGTGGAGTCACACTCTAGAAACGAGGAGGGAAGGGACGTCAGACCACCTTCCACGCCAGTGCAGGGCCTGAGCCACACTGATGAGGGTCAGAGGCGCCCACAGAGGTGGGAATTCAGGTTTTTCCCTCATCAACCACTGGAGTGACTTTGTAATGACCACCTGTGACCGTCAAACTCCCAAAGAGCCGAGAGAAAGCACTCCGGGCAGGAGAAGCACGGAATACAACAGTCCTCCCCAAGTCTCTTGCTGAAGTGGAAACAGGACTTGAACTTTTCCCAAAGTCACCTCAAGATGGGTGACAGAAATTTGTCCGTCCAGGAGGAACCTGGGAAAATCTCTGCTGGGGACTACAAGGTCTCCAGTGTGACCTCCTGGTCAGGACCCGGCTGCAACAGCAGAGCTGCAGACATGGGGGTCTGCGGGGACCATGAAGCGGCATGACCTTCTTGGGGACGGAATGACCCTCCACATACATCCCCCTGGCAGGGCAATTTGAAAACTGATCCCAGACAACAGTCAATGTTAAAAGCTTGACCTACAACGGCAGCCGAAGTACGTAAGGGTGAGAAACACACCAGACGGTTCAAGGGAGTGTGGAGAAGGCCGTGCCCCCAGCCCCTCGTGTGACGCACGAGTTGGCAGCATGCTGCCGAGGGAGGAGGACCAAGGCCTGTGGCAGAGCCAGAGGTGACCGGTGGACCTGAGGTCCAAGAGCCCCCCAGCCCAGAGAGGACGATGTGCCCACGCCAGACCTTCACACGTGTAGGAGCCATTGACGTTCTCACAGTACTGCGTCTCACTGCAGGGAGGCGTCTCAGCCGCACACTCATCCACATCTGGAACGGAATAGCAAGGCTGCCTGGGTGGACACCAGTCCCCACAGCCACCATCCTGAGACCTCCAAGGGCAGGGGTGGGGACGAGGTGGCAGCCTGTCATGCTGGGCACTTGGCACCAGGTGGACGGGCTGCAGTGGGAGCCATGACAAGCCTCTGGTACTCGGGCACCTGGGGTCCTCCCCCAGGGTGAAACCTGTGGGGCCACGCCCCCAATGTGCCTAAGGCTGAGCAGCTGCTGAGAGGAAAGAGCACAACCAATGCCCACAGACGGGGAGGGCACCACCAAGCACCTGGCTGCAGCAAGGCCAGGCTGGTGCCCGCTCTCCAGGATGCTACAAAGTGGTTACAGTAGAGGGGGTAACACAAAAGAGGACTGGAGCAGGTGGTGGCCACAGGCAGGCAGGAAACAAGCGGACAATGGTGTGTCGGCCAGGACAGAGCCTCCCAGCACCACGACGCAGAGCACAGAGCAGGCCTTCATTGGGGCAGTGCCCCAAGGTGGTCACCTCCCCTGCTGGGCAAGAAGCCAGAGCCGCTGTGAGTCAGGGTGGTGGAAGGTCACAGGCAGCTGGTGGCGGGACGCAGCTCTCCAGGGGAGGTGTGTGCTTCAGTTTCTCTGGGCCTGCACACCAGGACAGAGGTCCCCCCACAGGACCGGCACAGTGGGGTGTCGGCCCAGGGAGGCCCCCAACCCTGCCTGAGATGGAAGGTGAGCTCTTGGTACAGTCAGCCACCCAGGGGGCAGCTTGGACCAGCAGCTCCCAGCCACCCTGGGCCACTGGCAACAAGGACACTGTGGCAGGGACAGTCCTTCCTAAAACTGTCACACATCAGCCTCTACCCAGGCCATGAAAACACCAGATCACCTTCTCACCAACCAGAACAGGGCAGAGACACAGCAGTGGATGAGAGCCCGCTACGACCCTCATGCCCCTGTGGGGTCCCCTGGCCCGGTGCCCTCCTCACCCAGGCAGGTGTCCTCCACGCGCGCCCAGCCCTCTTCACACTCAAGGCAGTCTCTGTTGGTCGGGCCCGAGCATGTCTTGCAGGACTCGTCACAGGCTGGAAGGCAAAGCAGCTGCGTCAGAAACGCCCTGTAATCTCTACCCTCCTTTCAGAAAGAGGACCTCGAGTTCAACAGCGGGATCGGAAGGAAGGAGAACAAAAGTTCCAGGCAAGCAAGAGTGGGTCAGCAGGGGGATCTGCTCGTGTGGTCCTGGTGTTTACAGACTTCGGGAGGAAAGCAGAATGCAGGCTCCGGGGGCCTTCAGGACTCCAGAGGGTTTTCAGGCCTGGAGAGGACAGCCACCCGAACTCCAGAGCCCACGGGCTGGGTGGGTACACCCCTAACACTGAGAGAGGAAGACAAGTGCAGGGATGCGAGGCCTGGCCTCACCTGTCCCCGAGAGGCACCCTGAGCAGAAGTCCAGGAACAGCTCCCCTGGGCCAGGGCGCTGATGGGGAGAGCTGTGCTGCGGGAGGGAGGGCAGCTTTGCAACCAGTACTGTGCGTGAGAGCCAAGGCCGCACTGCCCTGTGTGACCTGACGGGCAGCTCTGGAGGCTCCCTCAAGGGAGGACCCCTGGGGAAGCCTGCCCAGCCCTGGAGCTGTGGCCAAGCCAGGGTTAGCAGGACCCATCCGCAGGAAGGGAGCTGCACAGGGACCAGGCAGGGGTCAGGCACCCGAGTGGCCTCCAAGAGTCCTTCTAGTTCCTGTGCAGCCAACTCCTGCAAGGCTCAGCGTGCCTGCTCCCTCCACATCGCTGTCTTGAGTGGCCATGAGCACATCCCGTGTGCCACACTAAGTGCCAAGCCCAAGAACCAAAGGCACCTACCACAGGGGTGACAACCTGCCACTCAACGAGAGACTTCGAGTCCTTCCCAGAATGGCTCACAGCAGGCATGAGTAGCTTTTCCTTCTGGGGGCTGTTCAGTGGTGTTTCTCTGGTACTGGGGATTGAACCCAGGGTGCTTTACCATTGAGCCCCAGCCCCAGCTCTTTTGTGACAGGGTGTCACTAAGTTGCTCAGGGCCTTGCTAAGCTGCTGAGGCTGGCTTTGAACTTGTGATCTTCCTGCCTGAGCTTACCAAACTGCTGGGATTACAGAGGTGCACCCCTGGCCTGGCTCAGGGCTGTTTCTTTTTTTCTTTTGAATTTCTTTTAGTTGTTGATGGATGTGATAACTTTATTTATTTATTTATTTTTATGGGGGGTGGTGAGGATCAAACCCAGTGCCTCACACATGCTAGGTAATTGCTCACCACTGAGCCACATTCCCCAGCCCAATTTTGTGTTTTATTTAGAGACAGGGTGTCACTGAGTTGCTTAGCACTTTGCTTTTGCTGAGGCTGGTTTTGAACTCATGATCCTCCTGCCTCAGCCTCCAAAGCGGCTGGGATTATAGGCATGCTGCACTGCACTTGGCTTAAGGGTCATATCTTCAGGTCTCCTAAGCTCCCCTGGACACCTGGGGCCAAGGAGTCCCTGGCTGCCCCTGTTGCCACCTCCACAGCTCCCGCAGAGGGCTTCCCACAGCCTCACTGTCAGGTGGGCTGGGCAGCACACTGGCACTGGGCCTACCTGTGCAGATGTTGTGGGTCTCATTCCTCAGTGAGCTGAAGTAGCTGCTCACACAGTCCTTGCAGAGCGGTCCCTGGTATCCGATGTGGCACTGACAGGACCCATCCCCCTGTCTGCTGCCATCTCCGTTGCAGTGGCCATTTCCGCTGCAGGGCCTCTTAGAGCCCCCCTGGCATGCTGGGGTGGGGGAATGACAAAAATCCATGCTCAGCACACACCCAGGGGCAGCTAGTGGGAAAACTCCAGGACACCCCTCAAGTTACTTTTAACCAAAGAGTGTTTGGATTTCTCACTAAAATCCAAGCCCTGCACATTCCTGCTAATAGATAAGCCTGCAAGTTTGCTTATGGCACCTGGAGACACCAGCCTCCAGGGGCTGACAGGGCTGATGCTGGATTACCTGCACAGGAACAAGCCACATCTCCTGGTTTCATTACAAAGCATGACTTTGGGAAGATTCAAGGTTGCCTGTGCATAGGTGGCGGGACCCCCAGGAGGCATGTGCGTCCAGCACGCAGCCAGGGAAAGTGGGAGAGATGGGTGGAAGTGGCTGTAGCACTGGAGGCAGGGTGTGAACATGAACTGCCACCTAACCCAGCCTGACTAACATGACTGGCTTCTATAACCCAACAGTAAGTTGCAGCTCCAATTTCAACGAGTGCTTCACATCAGGGCCAGTGGACAACCCAGCCACAGTCCTCTGCAGTGTGGGGGCTGCTGAGTCTGTGATCCTTGCACCAAAAGAGCACTGGAACTGACTCAGAGTTCTGCAGTCCGAGGGAGAACTTCTCTGCAGCTAAGCAGAGATGCTGCTCCCCCAGGGCAGGTGTTGGAGGGTCCCTGCTGCACACAGGAGGCAGGGTCCCACATACCAGCTAATGCAGCTAAAGCAGCCCAGGACCCCTGTGGGCTTTTAAACACTTGGGAACCAGAAAGAAACTAGAGGAATGATGTAGACTTGAAATCTCCCCAAGAACATACCACTGCAGTCTGGCCCATAGGTGCCTGGAGAACAGCACACTTTCAGTGTCTGCACACAGAACCACTCGAACAGGTCAGGGTACTTCTTCTTCCTAATGGTTTGAAAATGTCCATTGAATGCAGCATCAAAGAACACTTGCTTCCCTTATCCTGTGGGAGATGTTTCAAGGGGCAAGTGGACATGTGGACCCTGGAGTACCAAGCCCTCTAAATGTGTTTTTTACCTACAGATGCAAACCTATGATGAGGTTCAATTTGTAATCAGACACAGTGAAAGATTAGCAATAACAATGATTTTAAAAATACTGTAACAAGAACTTAGTAAAATATATGAATTGCTCTTTTCTGGGTTTTCCTTGTAATATTTTCAGACTGCTACTGAGTATGGGAAGAGACCCAGAGGGCAGGGGGCATTGTACAGGGCACTGTATGAGCTCCTGAGGCTCCTCTGGGGGACAAGAGTTAGGTGTGCATAGGAATTTCTAGCTAGCTTCCTGGCTGTGAGAGTCATACTCTGGTAGCATATGACTAAAACAGGAGACAGGGACAATGGGGATATAGGAGCACCATTGCCTCAGCAACTTCTGGGTATGTCTGGTGACTGCACAGGTGCCACCAGGCCACACACTCACAGCTGCAGCCACCAGGCCTCCAGGCGCTCCTCCTGTTGCTCCACCATCTGGTTGCACTCAAAGTCGCTGCTCTCACACAGGCCTTCCAAGATCTCCAGGAGCCGGATCTCACTGAAACACAAACACCATCAGCATCAGGGGGCACTGGCTTGCTCACTCAGACAAGTCCTGAGCCCTAACTGTGGCCAGGCTGGGACCACAGCCCCTCTAGTGAAGCAGACCTCAAACCAACACATGGATAGAGCACAGCAGCCCATACCCTGGGGTGGTCAGGGAGGGCGGGCAGGTACCAGGCTCTGGGCAGAGGGGGAAGGGGATTTATCCCACCTGTCAGGGATAAAGAACACTTCTTCCCTTATCCTGTGGGAGACGTTCCAAGGGGCAAGTGGACACGTGAACCCTGGAGTACCAAGCCCTCTAAACGTGTTTTTTACCTACAGATGCAAACCTACGATGAGGTTCAATTTGTAAATCAGGCAGGAGCATTCCAGGAGTCTGGTGTTCGGTTAATATTTTCAAAAGGTCATCCCCTGTATGCAAGGAGAATGGACCACAGGGGACAGGGGGCGGGGTTGAAGCAGCCAGGCCGGTGAGGGGCCATCACATTAGATCCAGGCCGGAGGCAGAGGAGACCAAGGACAGATGATGGCATCTAAAGGATCCTTCTGTGTATCTGCCCTCATCTCAGGTTCCAAAGGCAGACCCTGGGCTTTCAAGATAGGGCCCTCCAACAACCCTGGTGGTGCTTGGGAGCCAACCTGAATTCGTATTTGGACAGCGTCTTCTCTTCCCAGGCTGTGTTGCCGCCACCGAAGTTCTTCTTAGCCGTGTTGGCCATCCCCTGAGGAGGTGGACGGGCTAGACTACTCTGCATCTGGGACCCCCCCCCCCAAGGGGGCACTCCCCACCACGACCCAAACCTTGCGGTCCCCCGTGACACTGATTCGCACAGCCGGGACCTCGCGTCCATAGCTTTGCAGTCTCCGCGACCCTGCCCCGTTCCCAGGACTCCCACTGCCCCGGCCCCACCGCCCCAGGATCCCTATCGGGGTCCCTGCTGCTCCCGCCCCGAAGCCCCGGCCCACCTGGTTGAACTTGTCCACCAGTGCCCGGCACTGCTGGCAGGGCGTCAGCTTCCGAGCTGCGTCCGGAGCGGGCGGCAGCAGCAGCAGCAGCAGAAACCCAAACGCGGTGCGGGGCGGTGGACGCATGGCGGGCGGGCGACAGGCGGCAAACCGCGGCCGAGCGCTGGGCCTCCGCCCACCCGGCCAGCGTGCCGGCCGTTCCCGGGGCTACTTGACGGCGCCGCCGAGGCCCCGCCCATCCCGAAGCCCGCACACCTCCATTGGCCGGCTGGATCTGTCCCAGCCTGATGTGGCCCAATCCGGGCTCGCCACGAGCGGTGACCAATGGGAAGGCCCCGGGTCAGCTACCAGCGGGAGGGGGCGGGGCCGCGAAATCGGAAGCGGTACTCGCGCCCCGCCCCTCTCGTGCTGCCGGTGGAGGCCATCTTTACTCTGGGCAGTCGCTGTGGCGCTCCGCTGTGGCGGCAGTCGGAGATACGGCGGCCATGTTAGATTCGGGAAAGCGCCTTGCCTCCGCTGTTTCCGCCGCCCGGCTTCCGGCTGAGGGCAGTTCAGGCCGTCAAGCTCCGAGGGACGGTGCGGGCGGTGAGAAGAGGTCAGTGCGCGCCACCGAGGCTGGGAACTCGGGGAGAGTGAAGGAGGCTGCTAGCCTGCGTTGGTCGCAGCGTTCCTCGGGCGTTCCTGCGCGTGACAGCCGCCAATTCTACGTGAGGCCCGGGTCTCTCACCTGGGGGCGGCCCTCACCTGGGGACTGGACATTCACTTGGGAGTTGACCTCTAGCAGAGACGGCTGGGACGCTGTGTCAGGGTCCCCGCGCAGCTGCCTGTGGCGTGCGTGTCGGTGCTTCCGGTTTCCCTGTTCCCCCGGCAGCGGGAAGGGAGGGCGTCCCCTCTGCCGCCGGGAAGTTAGGCCCAGCTCGTCCCCACTGCAGACGTAGCCCGCCCGAGGCTTTGAGCCACTGTCTTCCTCAGCCGAGCTGTTTGAGTGCCCGCTCCTGGTGCTGTGTCCGAGGGCCTGCCGGGCCGCGCACGCAGGGAGCCCCAGGCACGGAGAGCTCCTCCTCGGACGGCCAGCCTCTGTTTTTGATTGTGGTGTGACCCTGGTTGGGAAAAACAGCAAAAAACCCTGGCCTCTGGTAGTTTAAAAGAGGGGGACAACTGTGGACAGTGGTTCTAACTGGCCTTGAGATCTCTTTGGTACCGAAATGGTGTGTGTGCATGTGCAGTGCTGGTGATTAAATCAGGAGCACTCCCTCTCCGACTACACCTCCAGCCCTTTTTAAAATTTTTATTTGGGGACAGAATCTCACTGAGTCACCTGGTGTGGCCTTGAAATTGGAATCTTCGTGCCTCAGCCTGCAGGTGTGGCCATTCGTATCCAGCTTGGTACCAAATTTTTGTTTTTTTTTTTCTGTACCATTTTGGTTTTTCTAAAACCACTAAAGTCTCTTTCTGCTTTTTCCCCACTCCCCACCACATGGTCTCTGCTCCTTCTGATCTGTAGACGCCCCCTCTGCTTTCTCTGGAGCGCACCAACTTCTTAACTATCGAGTCAAGCAGTGGTGTTAATAAATGGTAAGTCCCATGGCATGTCTCCCTTTGCTTCTGGCTTTTCTAGTTTTCACTGGATAAAATCAAACCTTCTTTAAATAACCCAGAAACATGAAGAAGCATTTTCCCTTCCTCTTCCTAGGTCTTCCAGGGGTGCAACTGGGTGGTCTCATGGATTCTCAGCAGCTCCATGTCATAGGTCCCTGAAGCCGTCTTTAGGACTGGATGACTGCTGGCAGGCAGTGTCAATGGCACACGTTCAGGGCCATGGCCAATGTGGTGCCACCTGGGGAAAGCCTGTGTTGCTCCAGGCCCCCGGGAAGTTCAGAGCACAGCAGGGTGGACATCCATAGTCCCATCCCACTGTCCTGGGGGGTGGAGCTTTGTAGCACCCTGAACCCCATGTCCCCAGCAGCTGTGCTGTGTCCAGCCTGCTGCACCCCTGTGGTTGTTCCTTTCTCATCTTTGGGATGTGGGCCTCCCCCAGCCCCTACCCTGCTAGCGCCTGTCTGTCTCCCCTGGCTGGTTCACCTGATTCCCAGGGCAGACTGCAGGTTCTGCAGTAGGCCTCCCAACAGCGCTAGAAGCATGTTGGGACAGAGAGCTTCTTATGCAGGATTCTCCTTTAACTTCCAGATTTCACAGCATTCCTGCCTGCCTCCCCCCCCGCCCCCCCATCTCACAAATGTGACCTCAGGCATGGTTTCTGAAGCTCCAGGGTCTACTTGTCCTTTCAGAATGTGCAGGGTAGGCTGCTGACAGTTTGTTATCTGTCCCAGGCACGTGAAGTCTAAAGCCCCACATGGCTGGAAAGAGGTCGCTCAGCCGGCGGCCTCTGCTGCTGCTGGGGCTGCTGGTTGCAGTCGCGGCCGTCCACCTCTTCACCTGTCCCTACACCAAGGTGGAGGAGAGCTTCAACCTGCAGGCCACACACGACCTGCTGTACCATCGACTGGACATGGACAAGGTGAGGCTGCTAGTGCCTTTGGGGAGGACCTTAGTGTGCTCCCTGCCTGACCGCTGTGCCAACTGCCACCTCTCTTGCAGTATGACCACCATGAATTTCCCGGTGTTGTCCCCAGGACGTTCCTCGGGCCTCTGCTGATGGCGGCAGTCTCCAGCCCCCTGGTCTATGTGCTTTCACTGTTGGAAGTGTCCAGGTTTTATTCCCAGCTGACAGGTGAGGGTGGACTGTGATAGCAGCACGTGGTCTCTGTGGGGCTGGTTGCTTCTCATTGGGGAATGTCCTCCTTACATCTCCAAATGTCAAAAGCTCTCGGTTGCTTTTATTTTTACTTTTTAAAATTTTATTTTTTGCTTCTGGGGATTGAACCCAGGGGTGGGGTGCTTTACCACGGAGCTACATCTCAGTCCTTATTTTTCAGTTTGCAACAAGGTCTTACTGAGTTGCTGAGGCTGGCCTCAAACTTGGGGTCCTTCTGCCTCAGCCCCCTGAGCCGCTGGGATCATAGGGGTGTGCCTGTACCTGACTGCTCTCAGAGGTCCCTTTGGGCTGAGGCTCAGAGCATGGCCTTGCAGACAGACCAGGGATGGGTGGGCATGCTCTGTGCCTCCACAGGGCCAGTGTGGGAAGGCAGGTGCCTGTGAGGCCCTGGGCTCCCTCCTCAGTGGGAGAGCCTGCAATGCAAAGAGTCCTTGCTGCAGGACAGTGGGCCTGCTTTGGGGAGTAGGCAGACAGCCTCACGTTGTTGGGGGCCACTGTGCTGGCCTATGTACAGGTCTCCGGGACTTCCCTGTGTCCGTGAGATGTGTGGTGACACGGATGCGTGTGCTGATGTTTGGGGCATAGCACACACAGGCAGTGTGCAGTGGCCACGTCTGGGCAGTCAGCATTTCTGGCTCCTGGGCCAAGGCCGTTTCTGTGGGAAAGCCTGAGGCTCTCCTTGTTCTCAGTTTCCTGTAAGCTGCTAGCAGTCACCTTTTGGTGCCACATGTCCCGTGGAGCACCAGAGTGTGTTGCTGCTAGCTGCACTTTGTTGCCTGTGTTTTTTCCCCAAACTAGACTGAGAACCTTCTGTATACATTGTTCCACCACATGATTCTTCTTTTTTTTTTTTTAATAATTTATTTATTTATTTGAGAGAGAGAGAGAATTGTTTTAATATTTATTTTTTAGTTTTCGGCGAACACAACATCTTTGTTGGTATGTGGTGCTGAGGATCGAACCCGGGCCGCACACATGCCAGGCGAGCGCACTACTGCTTGAGCCACATCCCCAGCCCTAATATATTTATTTTTATGTGGTGCTGAGGATCAAACCCAGTGCCTCACGCTTTTGAGGCAAGCGCTCTGCCACTGAGCCACAACCCAGGCCCAATGCCTGATTCTTTTTAGGCAATGATCATCATTTTTCCTCTTCAGTAAGTTTTTATCACATCTAATACAGATCATACTTAAGTTTTCCCAACTCACTCAGACGTGTTATTCTCACAGCCCATTTATGCAGCCTGCATGGAGACCTTTTAAAGTGCAGCTCTGCTTCTTGGAAGGACTGATCAGGACGTGGAGGTTGACCACCACATGGGCAGCTAGCTAGTTATGCCTGCTGTGCAGAAGTCTTGGGGCAGGGGCAGGTGGGGAGGGTTGGGCCACAGTCTGCGGAGGAAATCTGCACTTCCAGGTTGGGGTGCACTTTCCCCAGAGGCCTCTGTATCCTGGGCAGTGGAGAGACGCCTGGGCACCGAGCAAGGCCTGGCTGCCCTCTGCATGGCTGCCATCTTCCTTCCTGACGGCACTTAAGGCAGTCTGGAGAATGACTCCTCAGAGGATGACAATAATGTCCCCTGGGACTGGGGCTGTATCATAAACTGTCACTGTCTGCCAGCCCTGTCTTGGGCACTCAGGGATGGTTAGACACCCAGGAAGAGAGACGGCAGAGGTAACCCCAGGTACAGGTGAAGGGCCTCAGACACAGACTCAAAGGAAATAAAAGGAACTTCACAGAGTACCACGTGGAAGCCGCCAGTGGCATCTCAGTGCTAGAACGGCAGCTGGACTTGCCTCCTTGTGGACATCAGTTCCAAATAGCCGGAAGCATTCAAGGGAAGTGCCTGGTGCCGGGGCAGGCCCACCCCACAGACACCAGCTCGGCCTCTCGAGTCTGTAGCACCAGCCCCCTGAGGCTGCCCATGTCACCTGGCCTGTGATCTTCACAAGGGCACTTTGCGGTCCTGGCCTCCAGAAGGCCATTTCTTCCCAGCTTCAGTCTCTGGCAGTAGCCATGAGGTCTGTCTACTCCAAGAACATACGGTATCTGGTAGCCCTGTCCTGGGCACCTCCACAAGCCCGCCAGCTCCCATCAGCATCCTGCCCATGGCCACTGTTCCATTCCTGGGCCCCTGGCCAGCTCGCAGGGCCCAGGGCAGAACTAGGGCCAGGCAGTGCAGTTCCCAACAGAAGTGCCAAGGACAGGGCACAGGTCTCTAATTCTGGGATCAGAGATGACCCCTCAGGGTTGCTTTTCTGTCCCCTGACACCTGGAAGGACTGGGTGCTTCACTGTCCCCTTCAGTCATGGACATTGCTGTCTGTCTGTCTGTCTAGTCAGAGGAGTCCTCGGGCTCAGCGTGATTTTGGGACTCTGGGCATTACAAAAAGAAGTGAGACGACAGTTTGGGGCCACGGTGGCCACCATGTTCTGCTGGGTGACGGCTACACAGTTCCACTTGATGTTTTACTGCTCGCGGACGCTCCCCAATGTGCTGGCCCTGGCTGTGGGTATGTAGTAACAGGCTCTGCCGGAAGACCCTGCCCTGAGCTGAGCTCCTCAGAAACACCACCTGTCATCCGAAGCCAGGCCCCTCTGTTCTCAGGGCTGGGTTCAGATGCACCTGCTGCATGGCGGTTGTGACTCACATTACGATGAGCCTCCCTCGTTGCGTGGGTGTGTTCTGAACTGGGTGGGACTGTGACAGGTGCCCATGTCTTGCAGTCCTGCCGGCCCTCACGGCCTGGCTACAGCACCGGTGGACCCTCTTCATCTGGCTCTCGGCCTTTGCGACCATCGTCTTCCGGGCTGAGCTGTGCCTACTGCTGGGTCTCATGCTGCTGCTGGCGCTGTACCACAGAAGGGTCTCTGTGGCCAGACTGCTGCAGCACGCCGTCCCCGCGGGCGCGCTCTGTCTGGGTAGGTTGGCCTTGCAGACTGGTTTCAGGTGGATTTCGTTTTATTTCACAAGGACGGAAATTTGGGTTTTAAGAAATGTTAAACAGAGTTACCTTGACTTTAGAGTACTCAAGGGTCTTAGTCCAGCTGCCCGCAAGCTGTTCTCTGTGGTGGCTCCATGTTTGCTCTCTGCTGCTGCCTGGGATCCTCTGCCTGCCCCTCTGTCCTGGGAGCTGCCCATATGGGTGGAAGGCCTTGGGTGGGGAGGGGCAGCTCATCTGCAGCTCTGGGAAGCTCTTGTTGGGGAAGTGGTGTCCTCAGCATGGTCAGAAGCTTTCCTGTGAAGCAGACGGTGGTGTCTGTGGCCAGCAGGCCACTCTGCAGGGGCTGACTGCCCCTGGGGAGGACTCCAGGGCTTGCGTGTGACAGGTGGCCATGCTCCTCACTGGGAAACTTTGTTTCTACCAGGACTGACGGTCACTGTGGACTCCTGTTTCTGGCGCTACCTTGTGTGGCCGGAAGGAAAGGTGCTCTGGTACAACACTGTCCTGAACAAAAGTTCCAACTGGGGCGTATCCTGTGTGCCTCTGCAGGCAGGGTGGGTGTTGAGGACTGTCCTCCCTGGCTCCCTGTACCCACCCTGGGAGCACCCACCTCCCTATGGTGTATCCCTGGCCTCCCTGAGTCCTGGTGATGACCCACCCTAGAGAAGTGCTGACTGTGGAGGGTCCCAGACACACGTGGGTGGTTGTGGCTCCCCAGTGCCCACGGCACCTATGTGCTCTGTTGTTAAAGTGAGGACAGGGGCAAGAGGAGGGACCCCCTCAGCTGTGCCTGGGGTCCCTCTGCTGTTTCTGAGGTGCAGGCTGAGCCCTGGCCTTTCCCGAGATGTTGGCCCTGATGGGTCCCATGAGGGTCCCAACCATGTTTAGCAGGCTGTGTAAATAGGAGGCCGGTGAGCCTCGACCCTCCTGCCCAGCTGGGGTTCCGCTAAGTGGACATGGCCCTGTCACCCATACTTCCTTAACCCTGGCCGGAAGACCTCCCCACTGCTGTGGTACTTCTACTCGGCCCTGCCCCGGGGCCTGGGCTGCAGCCTTCTCTTCGTGCCCCTGGGCGTGATGGACAGGCGGGCGCGGGTGCTGGCTCTGCCGGCGCTGGGCTTCGTGGCGTCCTACTCCCTGCTCCCGCACAAGGAGCTGCGCTTCATCATCTACACCTTCCCAGTGCTCAACGTGGTGGCCGCCAGAGGCTGTGCCTACCTGTGAGTCCCGTCCTCCTGCTGCTGTCTCCCTTGCCTGTCCCTGTGGTGCTGGCATGAAGCCAGACCCGTACTACTGCACTGCTGCTTGGCTGGTGTCTTTGAAGATTCGCAGGAGAGCTTGCTCCCTGGTGGGCACTGACAGAGGGGACATGTTGTGAAGCCTGGGGGCTGGGTGCGAAGGCCCCCAGCACTGCACCCTGCTGGCTGGTCCCTGTCCATAGCTGTGCTTTGCTGCCTGCCCTGGGGCTGGCCCATGCGGTGAGGGCACCTGGTGGGCACACTGGCTTGTCCAGATAGGAGCCAGCTTCTGCACCACCGTGGCCACAGGAGTGTGTAAGGTGGGGCTGGGCCCTAGTCCTGCTGGGTGTCTGTCTGATGGTCCTGGATGGCCAGGGTAGGGTCAGGCTGTACACTGCAGGCTTTCCAATGCATGAGCCACGGCAAACAGGAATCCCCAGCAGGGCGGAAGCCCTCCCGCAGGCATCTAGGCCGGGGCCAATCCAGAGCTTGCTTGCTCAAGTCCCTTGCTGGAGTGGGGTGGGCAAAGTCACATAAGCTGAAACTCTGCATCTTAGTTGGCCAAGGTGGAGGAGAGGCCAGCCACGACCTTGACCTTGGTGAGCTTTCTGTAATGAGCCAGAGTCGTGGCTCTTTTCCATAGGCCATGCAGCGTGGCAGCACCTAACTCTAGTCACTGGTCAGCTCCAGGGCAGCAAAAGCCTGGGCATCTGGGTAAGGCCAGGCCCAGACTGAGGAGAGCACAGCTGGGGACGTGGGTTCATGTCTTGAAGGTGGAAGCCAAACATGGGGGTGACACTGTTGGGAATTTAGCCTGGGATAGGTGGGTAGCAAGGCCTATAAGGAAGATTGCATGCCAGCGCTCGGAGGGGTGGAAGGTCACAGTCACAGGTGGGGTGGCTTGAAGGTCATGGTCAGCAGCTCTCAGGGATAGGACAGGACAAGAACCCATTCTTGCACAGAGGGGTCCTGCAGGGGGCCCTCAGCAGGAGACTGTGTGGGGAGCAAGGCCTGGCTGGTGGTTTTCACATGCTGCCCGTTGTCAGTTTCCCTGGAGGTGGGTGGAATGGTGCCAGTCGTCCCCTCCCCGGGGCCTGGTGCCTGGGTCTGTTTGCTTCTAACTGTTCACAGCAGAAGCAGAAGCCCTCAGGCCCCGCAGTGACTTGGGAATACTTAAGAGCTTGCGTTGTTCTGAGAGTTTAGGTTTTAAACTGGCATCTCGGGTGGAAAGGCCTCCTGAAGGGGCCTGTAACCACCTATGCGAGGGGGCTGCATGTCCTCGGTGACTGACTGAATAGGAGCAGGTTGTCCTGGACGTTGCTGGGCACTCTCCTTGTGGAACTCAGTCATTCCTTTTTCAGGCTGAATAATTACAGAAAGTCTTGGCTCTACAAGGCGGGGACAGTGCTTGTGGCGGGACACCTGGTGGTGAATGCCGCCTATGCTGCCGTGTGCCTGCGTGTTTCCCACTTCAACTACCCTGGTGGCATCGCCATGCAGCGGCTGCATGAGCTGGTGCCCCCTTGGACAGGTGGGTGCCAGGGTGCTGTGGGCCCGCCTGTGGGCCCGCCTGTGGGCCCGCGTGGTCCTCACCCAGTGTGGTCCCCCTAGATGTCCTCCTGCACATTGACACAGCTGCTGCCCAGACAGGTGTGTCGCGGTTCTTGCAAGTCAACAGTGCTTGGAGGTATGATTCTGGAAGCACTCCTCTTTGAGGCCACTTCCAGGTCCCCATGGGGCACCCAGGGCTGTGGGGAGGGCTGTCAAGTGGCGCAGGTGGGGATGGGTGTACATGGGGACGGCCCGATCTTCTTCCCCAGATACGACAAGAGGGAGGACCTGCAGCCCGGGGCGGCAGACATGCTGGCCTACACGCACATTCTCCTGGAGGCAGCCCCCAGCCACCTGGCCCTCTACAGGGACACACACCGTGTCCTGGCCCGCATCCTGGGCACCAGTGGTGTGAGTCTGAACCTGACCAGACTGCCTCCCTTTGATGTCAACCTGCAGACTAGGCTGGTGCTTCTGGAGAGAGTTGTCCAGCCATCCAAAGGGGATAGGTGACAGCGTGCCCCCGACACTGCCCCCAGGGCAGGCAGGGCTGGTACCTGTCCACCACCATTCCTGGGGCACACAGCTTGACAGGACAAGGGCCTCAGAGCTGCTGCCACAGGCACTGGTAGCCCTGGGGACCCCTTCTCATCATCCGGGCACCCTCACAACCAAGAGGGGATAACAGGCCAGGCAAGACCATCCCAGCAGCTGGCTGGTGGTGGCCCTCACTGTTCACTGCCCCCAGGTGCACGTGGCCAGGGCCTCAGCACCTGCCCTCCCGCCCCTGCAGCTTCTGTGCTCACAGGCCCTCATACGCATTCAGGTGATTTCAGGAGGTAAACACGTTGAAAAGAATGAGAATGAACGTCTCAGATGTTTTCTTAGGCAGTGTCTCTCATTTGCAGTTGCTTCTGGAGGCCACCCTGTCTAGCACTGCCTTGGGGGAGTCTGATGCAGTCATGCTGTACTGAGCACACTTCAGGGTGGGACACTGCCAGGCACAGGGTGACAGAGGACAGGTCACTGCCGTGAGCTCACGTGCACACTGCAGGCACTGCACGTGTACGTGCGGGTGCACGGGCATGAAGACGTGTTTCCTGAGTCTGCTGAGCGCGAGCTGTTCACAACAAGCCCATGGGGTTCTGGGCTCCCTCTATCCAACTCTGTTCCACAGTGAGAATCCTGGCTTCCAGCGGTATCCACACATTGACTGCTTTGCTCAATAAGAAGACATTAAATAGTTTGAGAATTGCCTTGTCACACAATTGCACAAAACAAACCCACCATAAAAAGGTGAGCTTTGTGAGGGTTCTTCACTCCCACCCACCACTGCAAGGGATAATGCGCTCCCTGGGTTGGCTGCTCCTGGCCTGCGTGGGGTCGTGTGGGGCCACTCTTCCCCTGCAGTCCGCGAGGCCCACCGCCCTTCCTCCTCGTGGCCATGCAGACCATGACACGAAGCCCCAGAGCGCACTCCGGCGGAGGGCAGGCTCGGGCACCCTTTCTTACAGGAAGTTCCAGCGCGCACTCTGGAGGTGGGCAGGCCCCAGCCCCTTCTTACGGGAGCATCTGTGCGCATTTGCCCTCTGCTCTTTCCACGGGTGGAATCTCCTGGAAAGTGCTGCGTCGGGGCTGCAGAGCCCGCTCACTGCTTCCCAGGGCCACACGGACTCGGGGATGTAGATGTTCTGTGGCTACTCGGCCAACTGCTCTCCGAAGGGGCATTTAACTGATTTCCAATATTCAATAAAATACAGATTCGGTGACAGCGAGTAACCAGGAGCACTTTTATTTTCCTACCGTGCATCTCCAGGGTACACTCCTGGACGTGGGCACGTGGGTCGGACGGACAGGCCAGTCGTGCTGGCCTCGCCAGATCCCTCCGCAGGGTGCTTCTGTTTGCTCCTCGCAGGGCCAGTGCTTGGCCTCTGTCCTTGTTTCCCGCGCCAGTGGAGCGAATGCCCTTTCTGCGGGTTCAAGGGCTGGTTTGTGAGCCATCTGTTCGTTTCTTTGATCCCTCTGTAGGCTTTTATTAAATGGACCAGACATCTGGGGGTGTCCACCCGCTCCGCATCCCCATGCATTCCCAGTGGACTTCATGTCGAGTCCTCCCTGGGGCCAGCCACCTGCTCCTGCCCGCACCCTCAGCTTGGCGGGGCCGCTTGCCCGGCTTAGGGACCTGAAGGATTTTCCAGCTCTTGCTTATTTCAGAACCTGCACGTTCCTTCCTGCACCCTGGGCGCCCGCGCATCCCCGCGCAGGTGAAGCGGGCCAGCGCGGCCCCGGGCCTCAGCGACTCGCCTCTGAGCCGGCCAGGGTGGCCTCTGGGTGTTCACGTCCCGGGGCTCACGTCCTCGGTTGGGTTCCGAGAGTGGCGCACACTGCGAAGGTTTATCCACATTTCATTCCCATCACCCAGCCGGGCTGCAGCTTGTCCCCTTGCCTAGCCGGAGGTCGTTCACTTATGCCACGTCGACCTCGCACTTGCAGTTGGTGCTTTGGTGATTGCACCCAGGGTGGCCCGCCACCCACAGGAGCCGTCTCTTCTACAATATCGTGTACGTGGAACTCCCTGAGCTTTGGCTTCTTTCATCCGAGTGTCCCCTTTCACCCTCTTTGTTTCTGTTGAAAAGGTGCACCTGCTATCCAAGTAGTCACTGGTGCTGGCAGAGATACCTGCGGGTGTTCTCTGGGGCTCAGTCCCTGGCAGTGGGATGGCTGAGCCAGAAGAGGACGCCTGCACCGGGGCACAGATTGCAGTGTGGCAACAACCGGGCACACATGTACTGTGCATCCACATTTAAGAAAAGTTTTGAGCTCCTACCCGCGGTGTTGGGAGAGCCCCACTTGTTCTGCATTCATGCCCAAACTTGGTGGTGTCAGTTTTTAAAATTTGAGCCATTCGAACAGGTGTGTGGTTAGGACTTGTGATTTTAATTTGCATTTCTCTGATGACTAATGAAGGTAAATATTTCTTGTGTGTATTGGCCATTCTCGTCTTTTTAAATGAAGTATCTTCAAATATTTTGTCTTTTTTTTTTTTTTTTTTTTTGGTCTTATTTAGTTGTGAGCGTTCTTTGTGTCTTCTGGATACAAGCCCTTTGTCAGATTTTTCTCTACAAAACATTGCCTGTTTTTTGGAAAAGTTTTACATCTTTATTCTTGTGTACCTGGTGCTTGGTGCCCTGAGAAAACACTGCCTAGCCCATGCCACGGAAGAGAAAAGGCAGATCATGACAGGTTCATTGGTACAGGGACACGGCTGGCATGCTGCTAAGGGGACCGGAAGTCTCCAGGGCAGGTTTTTTTTTTTTTTTAAAGAGAGTGAGAGAGAGAGAATTTTAATATTTATTTTTTAGTTTTCGGTGGGCACAACATCTTTGTATGTGGTGCTGAGGATCGAACCCGGGCTGCACGCATGCCAGGCGAGCACACTACCGCTTGAGCCACATCCCCAGCCCCCCAGGGCAGTTTTTGCTGAGCAGTGCAGGTCAGTGGCCACCTGGCTGAGGTGGCTTGGCTGCATCCCTGCACCTTTCTCCACACCCTAGAGCATTTCTGTTGGGTATGTGAGGGTCCTAGGAATGGAATCCCTACAAAACACAGTGCATTTTTAACTTTACAAGGATTTCCAGCCTATTTTTTTCTTTTTAGTTGTTCTTATGGGTACATTTAATTCTTTTTTCTTTTTCCCACTTTTTATTTAAAAAAAATTTAATATAATCCAATTATCACAATATCCCCCAAACAAGATCAAATAACTAAAGATTTGCTTTGTGTTTCTGCGAATATGTTCCCCTAGAGAGGCATAAGTTTGTGATTGCTCTGACAGTACTGCAGATGTCCGGCCCCTCAGGACCCTGAGGTAGACCTGAAGTTCCTGGCCAAGATGCATCTTCTGGAAATGAGGCTGTGACTCAACAGGATTGTAAGACTGTTTTATTTGTTTACTGTGCTGAACGGGGATGGATCCCAGGACTTCCCATGTACTAGGCAAGTGCTCTACCATGGAGCCACATCCCCAGCCCGTTTTATTTTAGTGTGAGACAGAGTCTCACAAAGTTGCTGAGGCTGGTCTCCTTGCAAACCTTGCTGGGATCACGGGCGAGGCCACAGTCCCTGGTAACAGTCTTTGTTTGTTTGAAGTGCTGGGGAGGAAACCAGGGTTTCTGTGGGAGGCTGGCCCGCTGTGGCTGAGCTGCCCCCAGCCTCGGTGCCTCGGGTGCAGTAGGAGCACACTTGGTCTCCCGCTGTCCTGAAGCAGGACCTCTGTGAAGCTCCACTGGCTGCTCCGTCTTCACGACCTCTCAGATCATAATGGTCCCTGCACACCCTGTGTTGTGAAGGCGGTGACCTCTGGTAACAGCTTTCTAACAGCCGCCCGGCCTGCCCGGTCCCCACTCCAGCAATCTCCTGCTCTGCTGTGTTCTGAACACGAGCCCTTCAGTAGAGGGGAGTTGCCAAGGGCTGTCTCTGCGCTCCCTTGGAGCTGCCTTTTGGAGAGAAGTGCTTCATTTTGTTGAAGACCAGTTGACTCATTTCTTTGCTCATGGACCATACATTTAGTGTTAGATTAACAAAATCTGCCCAACACAACTTCCTGAATAAGTTTGATGGATCACATTTTATATTAAAACAGTGATCTGAGTTGATTTCTATATGGTGGGCAATATAGATCAAATTTCTCCCACATATGAATATCCAATCGTTCTAGCACCAGTTTTTGAAGACGATCCTTTCTCCCTGATTTACTTTTGTTCTTTCTCAAAAATCAATTGATCTAGGAGCTGGAGATGCAGCCTGACAGGTGCAAGGTCTTGGCCCCTCCCCAGACAGCAGAAAAGCATTTAAAAACCAATCAACTCAAGAAGAAAATCACAGACTGGGAGAAATTTCTTGAGATGAGACATATCTGAAGAAGGACTGTTGTCCAGGACACTCAGAACACACCCTTGAAACTCAACACGCAGGAAGCAAACAAGACGTGGTTTTAAAGTGGGCACAATATCTGCCCTCTTCACAAAGAGACACAAATGGCAAAAAGGTCCACTGCCCAGGAGTCTCGATGGACGACAGCCATGGACGCCCTGCACACCCGATCCTGTGGCCCAACCCAAGGTGGGCAGCTGTGCGCTGTGGAGGGTGTGAACCAGGGGCAGCCACTCTGCCAGAGGGAGCTGGGAGTCCCCTACCAGGCACCCTCCCTGGGGCTTGGTTCTCTGCCCAGGGGAAGCGAAGTCTCAGGGCAACAGAGTTCTGACACTCGTGGGCACCCAGACCGTGGGACTAGCACTGCAAAGAGGCAAGCCGAGGCCAGGGAAAGACACAAGGGAAGGGGACGCACCCCTGAGGCCAGAGACTACCGGAAGCCTATGTGCTGTGGGTGTCAACTCCAGACAGACGGGAAGGGGTCAGAATGTCATCAATAGGTAAAGTCAGCACATAAAATCAGCGGTTGGCAGGTCCAGGCAAAATGGCAGTGCCCAGTGGGAGTGCGCCTTTTGCAGGACGGGTTTGTGTCCCTGTGTAGGTGCTGGGCAACCGTGCTGTGCCCTGCAGACCCGCCCATGGGGCCACTGGGCAGCTGCGGTGCAGGGGCGGGTGCTGGTGGTGGCCGCAGCTGCCTGTATGGGTCCAGGGAGCTCTGCTTTCTGCTTGACTTCTGGGAGACAGAACTGTGTAAAAAAGTCTGATGAAAAGTAAACTCAGATGGTTTTGACGGGGACTGCGGGAGCCTGGGCGAGTGTTCTGCATCATCTTTGTGTGAGTCCCTGGTGATGGGGGGGTCTTCTCGCCCACCTCACACCTCAGAGTAGGTTTTCAAGAACCAGCCCACAGTCCCACAGGGTGGCCCTGACCTAGATCCCGCCCGGGGAACGGTCACCCTGAGGCTGGCTGCTCTGCCCTCCCCCTGGGCGGGCCCCTACACCCTCTCTCCTTCCCTGCATTCTTTGGGTCTGCTGGGCTAGCACTGATGCGTTGTCTTCAGAAGGACTGGCATCTCACCCACATCGAGTGACGCAGGACGTTTGTGGCTTCTACTGCACACAGGTTATACAACCTGGACTTGCTGGGAACACCTCGCACTCCCAACACTGTGGCAATTGGTGTTTTGTTTCTTTTGTTTTGATTTTGGTACTGGGGATTTATCTCAGGGGCACTTGACCACTGAGCCCCATCCCAGCCCTATTTTGTATTTTAGAGACAGGGTCTCACTGAGTTGCTTAGCGCCTTGCCATTGCTGAGGCTGGCTTTGAACTCTCGATCCTCCTGCCTCAGCCTCTTGACACTTGCCAGTTGGACACTTTTTGCTGGTGTGCAGAAGCACAAGCGTCTGCTAAGCTCCCTTGGTGCCAGTGGCTGCCAAAGGATCCTCTGCACAGTGTCCTGCCCTGGGTCCCGTCCTTCCTGCCTGCCACCTCTCAGTCAGAGGCTTTGGGCCTCCTGCAGGTGCACTCCTCCAGTTGAGGGGGCTCATGCTGCCCGCGCCAGGACCCCCTTGCTCTCAGGCTGGACAGGACTCCACATACAGGCCATGCCTTATCCACCATGCATGGACACACAGGTGCTTTCCATCTTTTACTATTGTGAACAACCCTGTGGTGGACACGGGGGGAATGGACAGCTCTCTGAGACCCTGCTTTCGATTATTTTGATGACATGCTCCCAGGCATGGCTGGGTCATCTGGGCCTCTGGGGCCCGACAATGTGCAAGGCCTCAGCCTTGGTTCTCCATCTTTGCCACCACTTCCTGTTGATGGCTCAGCCTGAGGGCCAAGAGGTGGATCTCACTAGTGACCTGCCTTTCCTCAATGACCAGAGACACGCGTGTCTCCCTGTGCTTACTGCACATTTGTCCATCCTCTTGGGTGCAACATCTGCTCAAGTCCTCTGCCCATTTCAGAACCTCTGTTCTGTTGTTGTTGAATCTCAGACCTTCCCCACTGACCCTGGTTCCCAGGAGGCTTGCTACTATTGAGTGCGCCCTTTGACCCTGGTTCTGGATGCGGCTACTGCTGATGCGCCCTTTGATTTTCATAAGAGTCCAAGTTGCCCATTTCATCGCCTATGCCTTTGACATACCCAAAACACCATCGCCAAATCCAACATCATAGTGGCTTTGCCCTGTTTTTAGAATTTTATATTTTAGGCCTCACAGTTACTTCGTGGATCCATTTTAAACTTTTTGGTATGAGGGACTGAACCCAGCACATCCTACTGCTGAGCCACATCCCCAGGCCTTTTCTTCTTTTTCTGTGGTGCTGGGGACTGGACCCAGGGCCTTGTGCAAGAGACAAATGCTCTACCAACTGAGCTGTGTCCCCAGCCCTCTTGTAGTAAGTTTTGAAACCAGGAAGTGAGAGTCTTTTAGCTCTGTTCTTTTTCAAGATTATTTTGGCTATTTGTGATCCCTTGAGGTCTCTTTTAAATTTTAGGGTGATCTATTTCTGAAAAAAAAAAAAAAAGAAAGAAAAAGAAAAATTCTTTGGGATTTTGATGGGGTTTACATTAGAGCTGTAGGTTGCTTTGGGTGGTATTGGCATCTTAACCAAATCCAACCTTCTGACCATGGACCATTTACTTATTTTCTTTCATAAATGTTAGTAGTGCTCATTGTATATATCTTACCAAAGTACTGTGTCTTAAAAATATGATCATGGGCTGGGGATGTGGCTCAAGCAGTAGCGCGCTTGCCTGGCATGTGTGCGGCCCGGGTTCGATCCTCAGCACCACATACAAACAAAGATGTTGTGTCCGCCGAAAACTAAAATGTAAATAAAATATTAAAAAAAAAATATGATCATAGGGTTGAGGCTGTGGCTCAGTGGTAGCATGTGTGAGGCACTGGGTTCAATCCTCAGCACCACATAAAAATAAATAAATAAAATAAAGGAATTGTGTCCATCTACAACTAAAAACTATTAAAAAATATGATCATAAATGAAATTGTTTTTTTTTTTTTTTTTTAAATTGTTTCTTGATTCTCTTTTTGGATTGTTCACTCTCAGCGTATGGAAGTGCAAGTCATTTCTGCATGTTGACTTGTATCCTGTTGCTTTGCAGAATTCATTTATTTTTAACGCACGTATGAGAAGCCGCGAGGGTTTTCTGCACACAAGCATACGATCTGTGAACAGAAATAATTTTACTTCCTCCTTTCCAACTCGGATGCCTTTTCTTTTTCTTGCCTAATTGCTCCAGCTAGAACTTCCAATCCTGCGTCCAGTACAAGTGGCAAAGCGAGCCCCTCAGCCTTGTGCCTCGCCTTGAAGGAAAATCTTTCCATCTTCTCCTACCCACTGTGATGTTGCTATAGATTCTTCGTGTGTAGTTCTTATTATGTTGACGTCAATCCCTCCTGTTTGTTGTGTCTGTCATTAAAGAATATTGAGTTTTGTCAGATACCTTTTCTGTGTTATCTGTGATGGTCACGTCACATGGTTTCCCTTCATTCTGTAAAGGTGAGGTATCACACTGGTTGATTTCCATGGTTGACCCATCCTTGCATTCTAGGATCAACCCCCAGTTGATCACATATATAACCTTGTTAACATGCTGCTGAATCTGGTTTGCTAGCATGGTGCTCAGGATTTTTGCACCAGTGCTCATAAGGAATGTTGGTCTGCAGTTTTCCTCCAGTGTCTCTGTCTGCCTTTGGAATCGGGGTGTTTACTTTCATGGGATAAATTGAGGAATGTTCTTTCCTCTTCAAATTTTTTTTTTAACTCTGAAAAATATTAATTTTTGTTTTTTTTAAATGTTTATTTTTTAGGAGTAGATGGTCACAACACAATGCCTTTATTTTTTTTTTTAATGTGGTGCTGAGGATCAAACCCAGGTCCCGCCTATGCTAGGCGAGTGCTCTACTGCTGAGCCACAATCCCAGCCCCAATTTTTGTTTTCTTGTAAATATTTTAGAATTTATTGGTAAAAGCACCAGGTCCAGGGAGATTTTCAATTACTGATCCAACCTCCTATTAAGTTGTGGGTTGTTCTATTTCTTCATGGTGTAGTCATGGGAGGTTTTGTGTCTCTAGGAATCTGTCCATTTCATCTAGGTTACACAATCTGTTGGCATACATCTGCTCACAGCTATTTTCTAATTCTTAGAATTGGTAGTAACAGCCCAACTTCCATTTCTGATTTTAGTAACCTGAATCTTTTCTTCACTTGTGTGTGCCTGTTAACCAGGGGCTCACACATTCTAGGCAAGTGCCCAACCACTGAGCCACATCCCCAGCCCTTTTAAAATCTGGGACAGAGCTCTCTCAGTCTACCTAGTTAAAGGTTTGTCAGTTTTATTCTTTTCAAGGTAGTAATTTTTGTGTCATTTTTCTATTATTTTCCTGTTCTGTTTCATCTGGCTGTACTCTGACTTACTTTATCATCACCTTGCCTTGGCTTTAGGTTGCTTCTTTTTGCTGTGGCCTTCCTCTGGTCTGGTGAGTATAGGTAACAGGTCCTCTTCCTTTATTAAAGTTTAGTGGTCACCCGAGATGACACACCTGACGTCTTAGTATCTGCTTTATTTTTTCAGCACCAGATGAATCTAGAGCCTGGCCCACCAAGCTACCCCCGCCAACCCCCATCCTTATCTTGAGACGGGGTCTCACTAGCTGCCCAGGCTGGCTTCCGACTTGCCCTCCTCCTGCCTCAGCCTCCGAGCAGCAGGGGTGGCAGGTGTGGCCATGCAGCCCTGCACTCCCCTCCCACCTCTGTGCGTCCCCTACAGGCCTCATGTAAACCTGTTCTCAACTCGGGAAGGTGCTGCTTCTCTGTCCGTCCGTGTGGACTCCTGCCACAGGTCTAGGGACGAGCCTCTGGCTGCACATCTCCAGGGGTGCTGCAGGGTCGCTCTGCTGGGATGAACTAGAGTTGTTGTTGTCTGAAAACTTCATCTCACCCTATTTTTTGTGGAAACTTTTCCCTGGGTCTGTAGATCTAGATCCAAATGATTTTCTCCCAGCACTTCTAGGGTGTCATCCCACTGTTCCGGTAACACCAGTTTTAAAGTTGGCTGATACTGCACTCTTCCTCTGAAGGGGGTCTTTCCCCCCCGTTTTTTTTTTTTTTTTTGGTATAGGGGATTGAACTCAGGCACTTGCCACTGAGCCACACCCCCAGCCCTATTTTGTATTTTATTTAGAGACAGGGTCTCACTGAGTTGCTTAGGGCCTCGCTTTTGTTGAGGCTGGCTTTGAACTTGCGATCCTATCTCAGCCCAAGCCACTGTGGCTACAGGCATGCGCCACCATGCTTGCCCTTCCCCCGGTTTTAAGATTCCCTATCTGGTTCTCAGAGCTTTGCTGTGCCTGGTGTAGGCCGTTTTAATTTTTGGGCTGCTGGGAATGGAACCCAGGGCCTCGCTCATTCTAGGCAAGCACTCTGCCACTGAGCTGCACCTCAGCCCTTATCATGGTGCCAGCCTAGTCCTATTTTAGTGAGTCTGATTTTTTAGAGTGAGTCAAACTGTATATATGCACAGGTGTAGACACTATAGTCTTCTGACAGTAAAACCAAAAGGCAGGATGGGGCAGGTCACCCCAGTGGTTAAGCAGGAGACAGCTGGGGTGGTCCAGGCCTGTGAGGGCTGCTCTGTGGTCTCACTGGGAACCTCAGAGCGTTTTCTGCCTCCTCCACACCTGGTTGTCTCCTGGAGCGGTGCCCATGCAGGGCAAAGCAAGCTGCCAGGTCGCTTCTGAGGCTCTTCTCTCTCCAAGACCTTGCTCCTGGAGTCCTGGTGGTCCCCATAGCGCCATGCCCTGGGGCCAGCCCTGGCTCCCACCTTTTGATAGGTTCACAACCAGGAAACCGGCAAGTGCCCAACAGGAACAACATGGTGAACACGGAATCTGCCTTCACTCAAGTCTCTTCCCGCCCGACCCTGTCTCCGCAGACCCCGGTGCCTTGGCTGCTCTCTGCTCTTAAAAGCACCTGGGGCTGGGGTGGGGCTCAGTGGCAGAGCACTGGTCCAGCACATGCAAGGCCCGTGTAATCCCGCGCACAGCAGAGAGAGCAAGCTCTAGCTCCCGGGAGAGTGAGCCCTGCTGCTGCCTCAGGGTCAGGAGGACAAGGGGCAGGGTGCTGGCTTCAGGTGACGTCGAGGTCAACAACAAGTTATTATGCGTCAGCAGTTTTACTCACTGAGACCAGACGGTTCTGAGGCTCATGCAAAGGGCTGACACCTGAGAGACTTGAGAACTTCAGGAACCGGCCCACAGTGTCACCAACGGCCCACAGTTCGGGTTTGAGTGGAGAGCTGGGGTGGGAACGGCCTGGGTTCCTGTTTATGTGCTCAGCGGGCCCAACAGTGCCGGTCCTCACCTTCCTGCAGGACTGCCAGCCCGGGTGCCAGGTTTCTGCCACACCCACTGGCCGTGCATGCAACACTTGAGATAAAGACTCCCAGTGTCACTGGCACAGGGACGGACTGCTGTTGCTGGTTTCCCGTCCCTACACCAACTGTGGCTCACAGCCCTTCAACAGACGGCGCAGAAGAGGCGAGAGCTCTGAGCACTGGGTGGAAGGCACCAGCTCAAGGCAGAGCAGCCCCACAAGAGCTCCAGCTGGGGCCACTTCTCAGCCTGAGGACAGGCCTGGGCAATTCTGAGCAGAGAGCTGCACCCCATGGTCCACGAAACTTCACCTGGAAACGCAGGTGGCACTCCGCCATTCCTGCCTAGACCCCCGGCTCTGTCTGAGCAGGGACACGTGCAGGTGAACGCTGCTGCACCCAGCGCCGGGCCAGCCCTGCAGACGGGAGGCCCAACCTGCTGGATTAGGGCGGGATGCAATCCTAGCAGCTCCCTAGAGGGGGACCCTTGGAGCTTAATACCCCCAAATTCTAAGGTTCCTACCTTCAAAACATAATGCCAAGAAGAATGGGGTGGCAAGCCAGCTGCGGACACTGCTGACCAGGAGCCTTCAGCCCTCCTTCCTGCCTGGAGCCAGAGGGGGGGACTGCAGGGAGCCAGCAAACCACGGGAACACCACCTGGAACGGCAGTGGGACCCGTGGACGGGTGCGAGGCCACGCCACTGACACTCCTGCCATCGCGTTCACCTCCTCAAACGCTGCTGCAGGAACCCATCCCTCTGCCCCGTGTCCACCGCCAGGGGCCATGGTTTCTGTGCCCTGTCCCACAAGGAGCACGCCTGTGCGGCTGCCCTACAAATAAAGAGCCTGTGTCCACCAGCACTGGAAAACTGCAAATAAAAAGTTTAATTTCAGAAACTGAATCCATCATTTATAAATACACTAAAGCACAGTCCACTCGAATTGAGAGCGAGCAAAGGTACAGTATTCAACAGAAGGACAGCTTCCTAGGGGGCCATGGCAGAGGAGCGTGTCGCCTCATCCACAGCACCCAGTGGTCTGAAGTGACGTAGAACAGGAACCTTTTTCAGATGTTAAAGCAAACACTGACAACTGAATCTGACAACTGATAATTTCACTCTGATGTCCTGGGATTCTAAAATACCCCAGTGATGGCTGAATCTTCCCTACTATAAAAAAAGAAAAACCTAAATGCCTAAGGCTAGCCTCACCACTGTAGCCTGCCAGACGCCCCGTTGGTCACCACTGCCTCCAGGGCCCGGCCGTGGTCCCAGCACCTGGGTCAGCGCACACAGAGCTCCACTGCTCAGGGACGCTCAGTCAGAGGCGCCAGACGCGGTCAACGGGCCCCCTGTTGCACTGCCACGCTCTGCACTGGCTGAATCCTTAGCATGGACACACACGGGACTCTGATCTCAAGGAGTAGGACAGACAGTCGGGGACCTCTGAGTGAATGAACGGACCGTGCAACCCTGAATGCAAAGACCTGAAACGGAACGTGTCCGTGACCACGTCACTGCAACTGCACACTCCGTGAGTCACCCAAGTACAGTTTTGTTTTCAAACGCTTTGTCTCTGTGGTAAACAGTTAGCTTCCAGAATATTCTCTCCACTCCTCGACACATTTTAGAGCCTGCAGTTAAAACTGCTCAGTCAGGATGGCTTAAGCTCCACCTCCTATTTACAGGTTTCATTTCACAGCCACAAAAGCTGTTTTGTTGCAATTAAAGCAATATTTAGCTAAAATACAGTACCTGATTCATGGTTTTTACACAATTGAATAAAAAGCCTACAGGATAAAACTGTTTACATCTTATCTCCATTCTAGGAACACACATTTCTGACCCCTAACTTTTAAAAAATGCTGCAGTCATGAATTAAAACCTGATCACCCCACTTCACAACCGATGAGACGGGCTGCTTCCAGTGGACTCCCAACACGCTGCGCCCTGGCCCGACAGGAGTAAGGCACGTGTGACGTTACGGTGCGAGCCGGTGGGTGGCCCCGGATGCTGGCCTGGTATCCCACCTGGCCCTGTTGGGCGGGTCACAGCCAGCACTGCCAAGAGCACGTCTGGTCTGGCGACTCCGTCGTGAGTTCAATACTGAAAGTAGATCAAGGGAAGATTCACTTTCAAAAAGATAAGTTTTTCAAAATGCTCCATCATGAGCCGGGGCTGGCCAAAGCTGCCATTCTCTGTGGGCGTGCTGAACAGCTTTTCCGAAGGGACGGTACTTGGGGGACAGCCCAAAAATCTGACAGCCAAAGTGGACAGCCCAGGCCAGGATGACCGCTTGAGGTTCCAATAGGCAAGTGGGTCACAGCTGTGCTCCAACACCTCCTCCTCCAGGTAGGCGAGCACCATGTCTTCTGGCAGCCTGTCCCGCCGTTCTCGCCCCTCCACCTTGGCCACCAGCGACCACAGGCTGTCCCCTCCGCCAGAATCTCTCGACGGGGGCCCTGAGTCACAGCCATCGGAGGCGGCTGTGTCCTCTGAGGTAGAATTCAGTATTTCTAGCTCCCTGATTAGATCCTGCCTGTACTGCTCCGCCTCCTCCTCCGTGAACAGGGAGGCTTTGTAGCGAGGGTCCAGCAGCGTGGCAAAGACGTACCTGGGGTCGTGGAGGGTGGCAGACAGGCGGCTCGCCATGGCCTCCTTCAGCGACTTCAGCATAGTATCGATGCCCATCGTCTCTCCAAAGAGCATCTCAACCTTCCTGCTGAGGATGTGGATCATGGGGATGACCTGGCTCAGAGTGGACACGTGGGCACTCATCTCCCGGCTGGCAGCATCAAAGGGCCTCAGTGCGTGACAGACGGACTGCATGACCTCCCACTGGTCGCAGCTGATCAGCTCTCTGAAGCTGCACTCGATGGACATCTCGTTAATGGCCCTCTTCTGCTCCAGCAGGCGCTCCAGCATGTGCAGGGACGTGCTCCACCTGGACGGCACGTCCTGGACAAGGTGGTGCTGTGGCAGCTCAAACTCTCGCTGCAGCGCGGCCAACTTCTCCCTGGCCGTGGGAGAGCGCTGGACACGCTCACACAGCTTTCGGGCGGCGCTCAGTAGGCTCTGCACCATCCTTTGGCTCTTGATGGCTTCACTCACGATCAGGTCCACCGTGTGGCTGAAGCAGGGCACGCTCGAGTGCTCCGCCTCGGTCAGAGTCTTGCCAATGCTCGGGTTGTCAGTGACCGTGATGCCCACCTGCAGGCCAATGGATGTCACCCAGGCTTCCCACCAGCACTCCAGCTGCTTCTGGATGCTGCCACCGCCATGGTCACAGTCAATCTGCGACACGTCCAGAAGTGCTGAGCAGTGGTGGTCCTCGCAGTGCGGGCGGGCCGCGGATGCGAAGGTGACCCAGTGGGCAGTGAGGGTCAGGTACTCACGGCTCTGGGTGCCCGTCCAGATTCCCGAGGTGAAGTGGACCATGCCACTCTCAGCCTCCCTCAGCTGGGACAGGACCATCTGCTTCACGCTGTCGTACATGCCCGGGATGGCCGTGCTGCAGAAGTAGGAGGGCGGGGGCACGGAGTACTGGGGCCTCAGGTACCCCAGCAGCCTGTTGAAGCCAGTGCTGTCCACAAGGGAGTAGGGCTGGAGGTCCAGTGCGATCATCTCTGCTATCAGGCTGGTGATTTTTTTGGCAACTGGGTGAGAGTCATAGAACTTCTCACTGGGGTCACCGAAGGAGGACGTGCCCGACAACTCTGTGCTCAGTGGTCCCCGGACTCCTGGAGAGCGGGACAGGGTGGTCTCTGGGTGGACATCGGCCTTGAGCACGTGGCCGTGGAACCTCTGTAGGTGCCTCAGGAGGCAGCTGGTGCCCAGGTTGGTGGGCTTCTTGCCCCTGCTGATGGTCCGGCCACAGTGCAGACACACCACCTTGGTGGAGTCTGCAGAGCAGACGGAGAAGTGGTTCCACAGCTTGGAGGTCTTCTTACTGCTGACGGGAAACACGGCCTGGTGGTTCCTCCTGACCACGGCTGGCAGGGCAGGCGTCTTGGAGGAGCAGCTTTCTGCAGAAGCCAAAGTGGCATATGGAGAGTTCGCCAAACTGGCACCCAGAAAGCCCTTCTGGGTCCCGACCACCTCGGGGTGGCGTCTGTACAGATGCCGCATCAAGCAGCTGGTGCCCACATCCCCCTTCTTCCCCCGACTGATGACGCAGCCACAGTAGCGACACACGGCCTTCAGACTGTCCGTGGGGGCCAGGGAGAAGTGGTGCCAGACCTCCGACTTCAGCCTCTTCATGACCTTCTTGTTCTGCTGGAAGACAGCACCAGGCTCGCACCTCCTGGGGCTCGACCCGCTGGCCTGCTGCTTCTCAGGAGAGGCACCCATAGAAGCCTCGCCCACGTCCTCGGAGGATGACAGCACGGACACGTCCGTGCCGAGTGCGTCCCCAGGCAGGTCCTCAGCCAGCCTGTCTGGGGACGAGGAGGCCGAGGGGCACTCTGGGACCAGCTTTCCTGGAGAGGACGACATGGAGTCCGGCTCTCCGTCTGGAGGCAGCAGGGTGGGCAGCAGGGTGGGGGGCGTGGGGTACAGGGGTGGGATGCCCGAGCCGCCCCCATTTTCCTGTAGGACGATGGAGCGGTGTGCTCTCCACATGTGCCGGATGAGGCAGCTGGTGCCCAGGTCCTTCCCGTTCTTGCCCCTGCTGAACTCATTCATGCAGTGCACACAGACGGCCTTGGAGCTGTCCAGTGGGGACAGGTAGAAGTGCTTCCAGACGGCCGACCTCCTCCTGGACCCCGATGTGCTCCTGGGAAGGCGAAGGCTTCTCTCCGCCACGCCCTCTGCAGTCTCGTCGTAGTGGAGTGGGGCAAGGTGGGGAGATGACCCCGCCAGGGCCTCCTCTCTGCTATATTTCTCAGTGACCGGCACATCAGAGACCTCAGAAGAGACCATGGACACGGGCTCCTCCTGCATGCGGTCAGGGGACGGGATTGTAGCTGCCATCTTGTGGGCAAGTCTGATGGGCGAGAGGGTGGAGGCCAGGTCCCCGACGTCCGCGGGCTGCGGAGGAAGCAGGAGCGAGGGCGAGGGCAGGGAGGAGCTGGCGGACACACTCCCGTTCTCCTGCGCCAGCTTGGTGGGGTGCGCCCGCCGCACGTGCCTCATGAGGCAGCTGGTGCTCAGGTCCTTCTCGTTCTTGCCCCTGCTGAACTCCTTCATGCAGTACCGACATATTGCCTTGGTGCTGTCTCGGGGGGAGATGAAGAAGTGCTTCCACGCTGGCGACTTCTTCCTGGAGCTGATGTGGCGGCTGGAGAGCAGGCTCTGGGCCACGGCCTCCATGGCCACGCTGTACAGCGTGCTGCTGTACTGGGAGAGCAGGGCCCCGCAGCCATCCTCACTCTCGGCAGGGAAGCAGGGGCCACCCGCCCGGCCCTCCGCCTGCTCCTCCCCACTGTCCGTGTGCCTCACGCCCTCCCGCTCACCCTGAAAGTCCACTCCTTCCAAACAGCAGCTGGGAACTGGATCATCTTCTTCCTCCTCTATTTTGAAACTTATTTTGCCAGAAACACAGTCACTGTCCCCTCTGGGATGAGAGTCCTGGTTGTCCTCCATGGCCAACCATAACTACCCCAGCTCCTTCCTCATGCTAGTGTCTCGGGTCAACGGAGAGCTGGTCTGAGTGCCCCTGTACGCCGGCCCAGCTTCACTGTCACCCTGCCACAGCCGTTCCGTCTCCAGGCTGTTCCTGTGTGTGCTCCGCGCTGGGGCTCTGCTGCTGCGGGCCTGGCCGTGGGGACGCTTGTCTGCACAGGGGAGACTGGCTGCGGGTCTTGAAGTCAGGGTCCCCACCACCTCGACAGCACACACAGCCCTCCTGCATGTCCTATAAGAGAGGACAAATTAAGCACAGAGGAAACAAAACATTCCAAGTTCACACTGGTGTGAATACATGGGCCTACGGACGGACGGAGAGGCAGGAGAAACCTGTTCCCGACACCCCGAAGCCCCCCCCACAGCTCCAGCACCTGCTCCGCCAAGGAAGAAGCGCAGTGCACACACAGCAGGTGGAGCTCAGGCCCATGGGTGGCAAGCCCCGGCACGAAGGGGTCACCTTCCCCTTGAGCTCACTCTCACCTTTGGGTTTACCAGGGCCACCCAGACTGAAGGCTGAGCTCTGTGAAACTGACTCACTGTACCCAGACGTAGGAGTCCGCACCCTTCAGACCTAAGACGGTCCACTAGCCTGTGAAATCGTGGAGACCGACCACGCAGGGTGGAGATGCAAAGGGTGACGAGGTGTGGCGGGCAGGAGTGGGCATGTGCAGTAGGGAAGTTTAAAAAGCAGCAATGGGCCCAGAGTCGCCAGGCAGAGCCCTTCCAGAGCCCAGCACAGTAGTGGGAGGGTTCTCAGGGATGCCGCCCAGGGCAAGCCCCACTCCCTAGCTGCAGGAGCCACATCCCCTGGTTTCCAGACTGCCACGTCCTGAGTGACAGTACTAAACCCTTAGGGCAAGCAGGGTATCTGGGCCACACAGCACCCCAGGTCAACAAGACCTGACAGCCTCACCAGGAGAAGGCCCCCGTGACACCAGAGGCACAGAGCAGCCAGATCAAACCCAAAACAAAGGCTAGGGATAGGGCCTGGTCATCAAGTGTGCTCAGCACACAGGAGGTGCAGGTTCAAGTCCTGGCACCACGGAAGAAAACACTTAAAATACAGTGGTGCACATCTGTAATCCCAGAAGGTCAGGAGACTGAGGCAGGAGGATCCTGAGTTCAAAGCCAGCCTCTGCAAAAGTGAGGCCCTAAGCAACTCAGTGAGACCCTGTCTCTAAATAAAATACAAAATAGGGCTGGGGATGTGGCTCAGTGGTTGAGTGTCCCCAAGTTCAATCCCCTGTCCCCACCCCACTAAAGTTACAAGTCAGGTTTCTACCAGCACCCCACTCCCAGACACCAAGAGGATTGATGCGGGTGCTCAACCAGATGTACCCAGGGAGGCTCACAACAGTGGGATGCGCCACAAAGCAGAAGCTATCCAGGTCCATCGTCTCCTTTACGAGGCTCGTCCTGCAGCCACAGAGGAGTGGAGTGCTGGTGCGAGCTGCACACGCCCTGCAGGGAGCCACGGAGGAGCCCCAACAGGACCCAGCAGGACAACATGCCCTCAGGGGCAGCAGGGGGCCTGAGAAACTGGCCACTGTCAACTACAGGCCAGGTGAGACGACCTGACCTGCCTGGGGTACGAGGTGTGAGCTGCTGTGGAACAACTGTGCCTGGTTCCAGGGTGGGGCCCACTTCCTGTCCACACTGGCACATGGGAGACCTCCAAAAGAAGAAGACTCAAGATCACAGACTAATAAAGACAAATGCAGGGGCTGGGGTTGTGGCGCAGTGGCGGAGCGCCTGTGTTATAGAACAAATAAGTAAGATAAAGGCACTGTGTCCATCTACAACTAAATGTTGAAAATAAATAAAGGCACAATTCCTTTTAACATTCTAACAAAAAGGATGATAAAAGGTGACCAAGTAGGTACTTCCAAGGCCGAAAGGCTCACTTAATACTCAAAGAGGAACCCTTCTAGGCAAGTCTCGAGGGGGCGCACCTGAGGTGCCACGAGAGGGCAGGAGAGGCAGACGGTCCAGGAGGCAGGCAGGGTTCACCGGAGACTGACAGACAGACGTTCACAGGTGGCAGCAGGAGCAGGGCCAGAGGGGAGCTATGGGGCAGCCAGGACTCAAGCTGGTTTAGGCAGTGAGGGCCCCACAGGGCACTCCTATCCACAGGGGAAGCCACGCGAGGAAAGCCCCAGGGCGACTCAAATGGCTGCAGCCAGGTGGGCGGAACCTGCACAAATAATTCACCTTGAGGAGGGTGAACAGAGGTCACTTCAATAGAGGCAGAAACCGCACCTGGTGCTCAACCCGAGGCAGAGGGACCACGCCAGGCGAGAAGCAGTGAGCCTGCTAAGGCACAGCCAGCAGCCTCCAGTGCCAGGAAGGGGCCTCCGCCAGGTGCCTGGCACCTGGTCAGTGTCACACTGCCTCGAGAGCTCAGAGCTGTGAGAAGGGACAAAGGCAGGCGGGCTAGGAAGGAAGCAGCAGACCTGCACCCGCACCCAAAGTTAGGAGGCGAGACATCACAAGGAGCCTACGCCCAGCACAGTGAGTTTGGAAAGTCACAAGACACTCGGTTAATACACAGGAAGCAAATGGGAAATGCGATTTTAAAAATTCCATATATAATATGCAAAAATTATGAAATTGAGAAAGAAATGTTTAAAATGTGAAAACTACAAAACATGGCTGTGAAAATTAAAAATAAATAAAGAGAAATATGCCAGATTCATGGATAAGAAAACTCAACATTGGTAAGACATCAATATTTTCCCAAATTGATCTATAAATTCATCATAATCCCAATCAAAATCGCAATGCTTTTGTGCAGTAGCCAATAAGCAGAGTCTAAAATTTTTGTGGAAAGACTTCTCAGGAATAAATAAAATCACTGCAGAGGAAGAGCGCAGCGGGAAGTGAGTCCTCACCCAGGCCGCAGCAGAGCCGTCCAGGCTCACCTCCCCCACCGGGAACACCCAGGCACCTGGGACCCCCGCACAGGCCTTCCAGGCACTCACGGGAGCAAGCACAGGATGGTGGTCACAGACGTGCCACACCGGTGACATGAGCCTGCAAGGTCCCAGCTTGGCACTTGAGGCACGCGAGCAGAGCCTGGTGGTCTTGCTGAGCAGCCCAGCTGGGCCTGGGGACAGAGCACCGGGAAGGAGCTACACAGTGAAGAGAGCCACAGGGCGGCCACACCACTGAGCACTGACCCGTGTTAGGAGGCCACCTGTGAAGAGCCAATGTGAAGATCAAGTGGGACAGCAGGAGCAAGGGTTGTGAACAGGGGGGTCCCCCCCCCGACAGAAACGCAGGCCTCAGAAGGGCATGGGCTTGGAAGTGGGGCCTGCAAAGCCACTTGGGAGCTACCCTTATGAAGTTTAAAAGTAAGCCTCAAGAAGCACAGAGCAACTGCAGCCCACCTGTGACCAAGGCAAGTCTCAGAGGTATTTACACGGTAAACTGTGGACAGATAGGTCAAAGGGGAATTTTTACCATTTTCAACAATGTCTCTACAATATAAACAACTACTTCAAACAATTTCCTGAGCAGCTTGCAGTACACACACAAGTGGAAACCATGCGTGGCTGCAGTGACAGGTGGGTGGCACCCACACACCCAGCCAATCGCCAAGTGTATGGGGGACTGGTAAGTCACAGGGGTGTGTTAGGACTTCAGCCACAGAAAACCCCCAACAAATAACACAGAGATAGAGTGAAGACCAGAGTGGAAATCAGAGGGAAACCCCGACCCGAAGAGCAGGGGAACAGGCAGCTGAGGGCTCCTGAGGGGTGCTTGGCCCGACCTGCTGTGCGCTCACTGGTGACCTGTGATCTGCACCCCCGCACCCCACCTTGCACTCTCCTGCTAAATGCTGAAGAGCAAAAGTCCTTGCTCCAATCCAGCCTACCAGTTTGCTTTCTGTGGACGATGCTTCCGGGTCCTGGCCAAGAAAGCTGTCTGACCTGGTGCCACTGCTCTTCCTGGCAGCCCCCCCATAAGCCTTACAGCTCACCCTACATCTCTGAAGGGTCCGGGTTTGTTTTTTTTGCACAAGAAATCTAACTGCTCTACCCTGTGGACAAGACCATGCTCTTTCCACCAAGTCCCCTCAGGAGCTGGCTGAAAGCCAGGTGTCCGCGTGCATGGCCTACTTCTGGGCCCTACCTACCCAGCGGTCTTTGCTTGACCCCTATCCCATAACCCAGCCATTCCACATCCAGGTGTTGACCTACAAAAAGTCAGCTATGTGTGCAAATTTCACACAGCTTTTATACAATACCCCCAGATTGGAGAACAAATGGGTCACCTCCACTGAATGGATTACTACACAGAAAAAAGAATGAGCTACTGAAATAACACCACAAACGACTCCCACAATTACACTGGGTAGAAGCAGCCAGACCAAAGGCCAGGTGGGTCGCTTTAGAAGACGGGTGATGGGCATGCTCACGCTCTGGACAAGGCCGGCCGTCCTCACGCAAGCCCAACCAGCACCCGTCCCTGCAGACTACACGTCATGGACCCAGCAGCTGCCCGTGCACACGCAAAGATCAGAATTGCACTTTAAATACGTACAATGCACTGTGGGCCCATTATACCAGATACAGTTTTCTTCTAAAGGCAGAGAATGGATGAGGAAGTACACGCTGCCTGCCTACAAGAAGCACTTTTTAAACATAAAGACGCCAACAGGTTAAAACCCAAGGATGGAAAGAGGCAACGCCGAGGACAAAGGGAAGCACAGCAGAAGGACCCCAGCCTCCAGGAGGCACGGGCAGGAGGATGCAAGCTCCAGGTAAGCCTGGCGACCACAGGGGCCTCTCTTACAATAAATAAGGGCTGGGGACGCAGCCCAGTGGCCGAGCACTTACCCAGCATGCCCCATGCCCTGGTCAATCCCCAGCACTGCAGAATCAATCAATCAAAACAAACAATAAAAAGGGCTGGAAGGGAGCTCAGTGGTCCAATCCCCAGTCTCTCTCTCTCTCACACACGGAGCCGCACATGATCACAGTGGGGTCCGCTCCCCAGGGCACACAGCCCCACACATGGACCCCCGTGACACAGGCCTTCAAACACACCTGCAGGCTGGCCCAAGCAGAGGGGAGCAGGCCCACCCACAGAGGCAGATGGAATTCAGCACTCCACTCAGGGTTCAGCCAGCATGAGAAGATAGGAGTTGGACAGCACCATCATCAGATGACCAGCAGAACCACACCGCAACAGGTGTGCCCCACACACGAAGGCAGATGACAAAATGAAACTAATGTGTTGAAAAGAACTGAAGTCAGAAAGAACGGTCCCACGACCCGGAAGTGAATGGAAACAGCAGCAACACAGCATCTGGAAAACTCCAAAATATTTTCAAATATATAACAATTCTTTATTAACAAGGTGGTGAAGAAATCACAAAGTACAGCAAATCCAACCCCAAAATAGGCAGAGAGGAAGTTTTTTTTTTTTTTAAATAATGTAAGAATCATGAAATAATAATAATAAAAAAAAACTAATGAAGGCAAACACTAGTTCTTTTGAAAGATCAACAAAATTGAAAAAGATCTACACAGACTGATTAGAGAAAAAACTGGAGACAGGAATCACCAATACCCAGGGCGTCATCATAGACACTTAGGCACAAATGCACAAATAACTATGAAAATAAAACTGCATCTCAGAGAAAACCAACAAATTCCTTGAAAAACAGTATTAGCATCTCCAAATTCTAAAAAAGCCAGGTGTGGTAGTGCATACCTGTAAACCCAGCAACTTGGGAGGCCAAGGCAGGAGGACCATAAGTTCAAAGCCAGCTTCAGCAACTTAGGGAGACCATGTCTCAAAATAAAAAGGGCTGGGGATATGGCTCAGCGCTTGCCTAGCATGTGTTGAGTTCCATCCTCAACAACCCTTCCCACCACCACCAAAAAAATAATAGCTCTAAACAGTAACAGCTGGGATCAGGATGTGGCTCCGTGGTAGAGCACCTGCCTGGCATGCATGAGACCCTGGTTCCATCCCAGTACTGGAGGGGGAAGTGGCAGGGGTGGGGTGGGGGTGTCAGTAAAAAACAACAGCCAATGGTGGCCACGCCTGTAATCCCAGAGCTTGGGAAGCTGAGGCAGGAGAACTGCAAGTTCAAAGCCAGCCTCAGCACCTCAGCAAGACCCTCTCTCTAAATCAGACGCAAAAAGGGGCTAAGGTTGAGCGGTCATCACTCCTGGGTTCAATCCCTGGCACCAATAAATAAGTAAACAGAGAGGAAAGCTTACTTTGATAGATAAAGAAAATCCAACAAGAAAACAGAATACCCATCTCCCAGAAAAGGAAAGAGAGAGGAAAATACTAAAAACTAGAAACCTTTCCTGAGATAAAAATCGTGAAACTACATATCAAAAGGGCATGTGAAAACCCATCCTGGAGATTTACACTGAAATATACTCTAGCAAAACCAGCAGACTTGGAAAAAGAAAAAGAAAAGAAGAAGAGAAATCCTTTGGGCTCTCAGTCACTCACAGGGAAGGAAAACAAAAGCTTCATGGTCGCCAGCCCTGCTTCACACTAAAAGACGAGGGAACAGCACAGTTAAGGCATTAAAGGGGAAAGGAAAGAGTTTTATACCCAGCCAAACTGGCTTCCAAACACAAAGGATGTGCAAGAGCTGCCATCAGTGGGCACAGTGCACAATAGCCGGGCAGGAGGGTGCCCAGGACAGCTGGCGCTGATGGTGGGCAGAAGACCTGGGCAGGAGGGTGCTCTGTGCATTTCTTCCCTATTCCCCAGTGTTTTTAAAATGAGTAGCTATTCATTACATCATCAAAACAAAAACACCAAGTAAAGGGAAAAAATTCATCACTACTTAAAAAAAAAAGAAAAAACAAAGTAAAACAAGCTATTGCTGAGAGCCATAGCCAAGTAGGAACGACGCATGGCAATTTCCTTGTCAGCCTACCCCAGGCTGCTTAGAGGGAGGACTCTCCATTGTGGAGATGGGCTTGCCTTGGACCCAGGTCATTTGCAGTGACATTGCATGAATGTTTGAGAAAGAATAAAGAGTTGCTGTTTGAATCTACAAGGTGTGTGGTGGCTCGGTTATTTTGTGCCCAGCCAGACTGCGGCAGGTCCTCAGGTCACTGAGGACATGCCCTGGAGGGGCCTGTGGGACTCCAGTCTCAGCCTCTCTCTGCTTCCCTGCTTGAGCTACCACAACCCGCGCCACAGCCACCTGGCAGACCCTCACCAGAGGCCATACCACTGGGACGGCCCGATGGATCGCAGACTTGAACCTCCAAAATCTCAGGTGTTTGCTGCGGTAACACAGAGCTGACACTTGGTCAAGGGTGTCAAACACACATAGCCACCTCTGGAGGATGGCAGAAAATGGTTCTTTAGGGCTGGGGCTCAGTGCTGGAGCGCTTGCCTAGGATGTGTAGGTATTGGGTTTGATTCTCAGCACTGCATTCAAATAAATGAACAAAACACAGGTTCATCAACATCAAAACAATAAATAAATAAATAAAAAAGATTGTTTGGAAACATTTAAAGAATCAAACACTTATTTTCAGTTCAGCATCAGTGGGCAAGGGGACAAGTCTCTCCTTACAAAAGGTCACCTCACATAAAGAAGCACTGACTGAGCTGTGGGCTGATGCGTGTGGGCGTGGGCAACAGCAGCTGCCAGTGCTGAAGGGAGCCGGGCACAGTGGCCACACCTGGAGTCCCAGCTACTCAGGAGGCTGAGGCAGGAGAATGGCAAAGTTCAAGGCCAGCTTGAGCAACTTATTGAGGTCGTTTCAAAATAAAAAATAAAAAGGAAAGAAAAAGACACCTTGGAGCACATAACCCCCTTGAGAAGGGCTCTCTCCAGAAGTCAGCCTGAGTGCTCCTGCCTCCCGACCCGACTGCTGACTCACAGGGGCCACACTAAAGCTCCCCAAGGACCCTCACAGCCACGTCTGGACATGGAAACCCAAGTGAAGCCAGCTTCCTCAACAAGTCGTGTCCGTGGGAGGCAGTGGGACAATAAAGCCTGTGAAAGAGGAGACTGAAGGTCATGAAAAACCAGAGCAGCCCTGACCAGTATTCAGAGGTGCTGAGCTCAGGCATAACATGATACAGGGAAATTGCAGGTAGTACCATAAGCCAGGCCGCTGGGCAGTGTGCTAGGAGCACAGGCAGCAAACCTGGCCAGGCACAGGAGGGCATAAAGGGGCGGGTATGTTTCTTTTTCTCCTTCATTCCGGTGTTGGGGACTGAACCCAGGGGTGCTCTACCACAGAGCCACACCCCATACCTTTGTATTCTTGGAGACAGGGTCTCACCAAGTTGCCCAGGCTGGTCTCAATTTGGCAATCCTCCTGCCTCAGCCACCTGAGTAGCTGGGAGTACAGGTGTGTGCCACTGTGCCTAGCAATCAGGTTTTACTTTTTGACCCAAGAACCAATTATGCGTGCCTTATGGTAATTCTCTGAGCTATATAGTTATTTTATACAGTTTCAGCTTCTATATTATATTTCAAGATAAAAAAGATTTTAAGGGCTGGGGATGTGACTCAAGTGGTACAACACTCGTCTAGCATGTGTGAGGCACTGGGTTTGATGCTCAGCACCACGTAAAAATAAAATAAAGATATTGTGTCCACCTAAAACTGAAAAGATTTTAAAACACTTATAAAACTACAAACACTAGGCACCATGGCCCAGGTGCCAGGGCTAAAAGACCGACACAGACGGAGCCCAGGGTGAGACGGGTACCTGCCCCCCCCCCCCCCCCACTGCAGAGCACTCAGAAGGCAGGACCTTGCAATAAACGGTGCCAGGACAACGCTCTGGCTTGAACGGCTGCTTCCTCTTGTCACGCACCCTGGATACTAATTCCCATTACGAGAGCACAGAGTGGGACCAGGTGGCACCTTGCAGAGGTGATTAAGGCTCTGCCCTCACAAAAGGGTTAATCCACTCATGCGATTAATGGATTAATGGTCATCTCCGGGGTCAGCTATAAAGGCCAGTCTGGCCAGGGCTCTCTCTTGTCCGTCTTGCCATGCAGTGCTCTGCAAAGCCTAGGCTCTGCCAGCGAGAAGGCGTCACCAGATAGAGCCCGACCTTGGACCAGAGCCTGAGACAAGACAAACGGTGTGCCAGCCATGGTGGCGCCTACCTGCCGTCCCAGCTACCTGGGAGGCTGAGATGGGGGGGGGGGGTTACTCAAGGTCAAGAGTTTGGGCCAGCTTGGGCAACAAGCCAAGTCCCCATGTCAAAACGAAAATGAGGGGCTGGGGTTGTGGCTCAGCGGTAGAGCACTTGCCTCGAATATGTGAGGCCCTGGGTTCAATCTTCAGCACCAAATAAAAATAAATAAATCAGATAAGCAACTTGGGAGGCTGAAGCAGGATGATAACAGGTTCAAGCAAGCTCAGCACCTGAGTGAGACCCTGTCTCAAAATAAAAAATAAATAAAAAGGGCTGAGGATGTGGCTCAGTTGTTAAGTACCCCTGGGTTTAATCAATCCTGGGTAACTCCCAGCAGCCCCACAAAAAAGAGAACAAAAAGGGACAAATGCTTAGATCATTCTGTGGAAAATATCACCCTTTACATCCAGTACACACTGTCCCCCCATCAACTCCCAGTGGACAGCTGAGCTAAAGGTAAAACACTGTGAAGCATGCAATACAAAAAAGAGCCCACAGAAAGGGGCTCTGCCTTGATAAAAATCAAAGGGACAAGGGGCTGCAGAGGCGCCCAACAGTGGAGCGCCGCCTAGCTTGTCGGTAGGGCCTGGTCTGACCCCGGCACTGCAAGACCACGACAACAGGGCGACTGATCAAAGCCACAGGGTACTTGGCCCACGAGGTGCAAAGCACGAACAACACAGCCGATGTGAGTGGATCTCCCAACAGGGCCGCCATCCACGCAGAAGACAGTCTGGGCTGCCTACAGAAGGGCACCAGGTGGCCGCCATCACAGTAGCCCCACTCTCCTGGTCTGCTCGGCCAATCAAAAGACTACAGACCGAGAGGTGCACAAGCAAGTTCACTTCTCATGGTTCTGGAGAACTGTCCAAGATCATAGGCTCCAGGCCTCAAGTGTCAGGCGAGGGCTGTTTCCTACTCACTGTGCCATCCTGTGGTGGAAGGAACCAGGGGCTCACTGGGGTCCTTTTTAAAAGGGAACAAACCCCACGCAGGAGGGCTCACTCCCACAGCCCCATCATCTTCCAAGGGCCCTCCTCTTGGACCAACACCTGTTCACAGCGGGGTGCCCACTGGTGAGGAAAGGGTTCCTCTCAGAACATGAGCCCATAGCCCCAGCCTCCTCTCCCATCTCCAGGGCTGGCTAGGCCTTAGGCCAGAGGCCCACTCAGCACAAGTACAGACCAAAGGCAGAGGAGGGGAAAAGGCAGAAAAGGAGGCACTCAAAATCCAAATTGTAGCATTCTTCTTACATTTTCTTAGTTTCAAAGTTTTAGCCAAGTCCAGTGGTGCATGCCTATTACCTTAACTACTCAGGAGGGTAAGGCAGGAGGATCCCAACTTCAAGTCCAGCCTGGCCAAGTTAGTGAGGCCCTGTCTCACAATAAAAAATAAGAAGGGTTATGGATGTAGCTCAGTGACAGAGCACCCCTGGATTCAATCCCTGGTACTGCAATATGTAAAGAAAGAAATGACAAGCTCTGACTGGCAGGAGAATGTGCCATCCTCTGTTGAAGACTTGGGCAACAGCCTCCCACTGCCGCGTCCGCTGGCCTCACCGTAACTTGCATTCAACGAATTCAAAGGTACCGACTACTAATACACCCAATCTAGGTTAGTATATTGTTTTCATTTTATCATTCGAATAGAAACACGTAAGTGGAGACTACTCCAAGATACCATTTCCACCATGTCATCCTCACAAAAAATCCAAACTCACAGGAATACCAGTGTCCTCTGGCACCATGCCCACAATAGGGAATGTGGAAAGGCACTGAACCAGATGACCCCACCAGGAACAGACCCAGAAGTGGGCACTCGCTGCATGCAAGACATACAAGAAACCGAGGCAGGGTGTGTGTTCACTTAAAAAAAAAAAAAAAAAAATATATATATATATATATATATATATTTTTTTTTATATGTTTTAGTTGAATATATTTTTAGTTGTAGTAGGACACAATACATTTATTTCTATGTGGCGCTGAGGATAGAACCCAGCGCCTTGCATGTGCTAGGCGAGCGCTCTATGGCTGAGCCACCACCCCAACCCCATGTGTTAACAATGGCTATCCTTAGGAAGGAAGGACTTGGGGCAGGTTGGTTGGTTGGGTTTTTTTTGTACTAGGGATTGAACCCCAGGCACTTAACCACTGAGCCACATCCCCAGCCCTTTTAATTTTTTTTTTATTGAGACACGGTCTCACTATGTTGCTGCAGCTGGTCTGAAACCTGTGATCCTCCTGCCTTAGCCTCCAGGGCTGCTGGGATCACAGGCGTGCAGCCTGTGCCTGGCAGGAGAGGTTTTCTGAATGTAGACTGTATAGTCCTGACTTTTAGACCATGTAATTTTGTACATGAAATTAAGATGTAAAACCAAAAAAATCTAAATCTGAAAACAAACTTAATTGCATATCAAATGGGCAACATAACCACAGAAAGGAATATTTGTTAAGGGACTTTTTAAATGCAGTACTTCAACCATTTGTCCCAAGGGGAATATATACTAAGGAGCAAAAGAACTTTAAAAATCACGACTTTCCAAAATATCACTAAGTAGTTTTATTAGTGGCAGTGTAATGTTTTAACTTCACTACTGCCATTTTACATCTACGTCAGCATAAAACAAATCATGCCCATGGCAGCTGTCCATCAGCCTCTGGGAACTGGTTCTAGGACACCATCACTCCCACCCCCAAAGATACCAAAATATCTGCATGCACACGTCCCCCATATACTTTAAGTCATCTCTAGGTCACTCATAGCACCTAACACAGTGTAATTCCTATGCAGTAGTTGTTACCAATGATTAGGAAAAAAAAATCTGTACGTGTTCAATATGCCACAATCTTTTCTCCAAATATTTCTGATTCTTTGTTGAACCTGAAAAAGCTACAGATACAGAAGGCCAACTTTAAGATATAAAAGAGACAAATTTGAAGAATCAAAGAAATGAAATAAAACCATGTAATTTTAAATTATCATTATTTGGTACTAGGGACTGAACCCAGGGGTGCTTAACCACTGAGCCACATCCCTAGCCCTTTTTTATTGTGAGCTCTCGTAATGTAATGGGAATTAGTATCCAGGGTGCGTGACAAGAGGAAGCAAAGTTGCTGACGCTGGCTTTGAACTTGTGATCCTCCTGCCTCAGCCTCCCAAGCCACTGGGATTCCAAACGAGCAACCATGCCTGGTATAATTTTAAATTAGGATTAAACTCTTGATGCTTTTTTTTTGGTTCTGGGGATTAAAACCTCCACCTTGCACAACCTAGGCAAGTGCTCTATCACTGAGCTACATCCCAGCCCAAACTCATGTTTTAAAGATATATTTCTGTTGGAAGTAATGATGCATGCCTGTAATCCCAGCAGTTTGGGAGGCTGAGTTCAAAGTCAGCCTCAGCAATGGCAAGGCGCTAAGCAACTCAAAGAGACCCTGTCTCTAAATAAAATGCAAAATAGGGCTGGGATGTGGCTCAGTGGTCAAGTAGCTCCATCTATCTATCTATCATCTATCTCTCTCTCTCTCTCTCCTAGCTGTGTCCACCAAAAGGACTACGAGCAGTAATGAACAGGGCTAGGGGTGTGGCTCAACGGTGGAGTCCTCACCCAGCATAAGCAACTCCTGGTCAATCCTCAGCATTGCAAAATTAAACAAAACTAAAAGGAACAAAGCACTCAGGACATGGCTGGCCGGAGTGTGAAAGAGAAAGTGAAGTGAGCCAGGACACCAGGCCACAAGCAAGCATCAGGAAGACATGCCCAGCAAAGGGACAGGACCAGCTCACCAGGACTCCCCACTGGTCATGCTTACAATTTGAGCGCCACACACAACAGTGACAGGCTTTTAAAAGATCACAGCAGAGTGCAGCCTGCCTTGACATTCACAGAAAAAGGAACCACCAACTCCTGCTGCAGTGGCATCATGTGACACAACCAAGTGCTTCTCAAAACTGGCAATTGAGGGAAGAACCCGCTCATGTCCTGTCTTCTGAGGTGGCTAAGGACGAGGGAGGGTAATCAGGGTAGGAGGAACAACAGCACTGCGTGGCTGCACACTGCTGCCCAGTGATCCCAGGGAGGACCAACACAAGCTCTGTGCAAGACCCACAGGCCACGTGCTGACTGCAGGGCTGTCCCTGATCCAAAGTCCCCTCCAGCTCCTGCATCAGCTGTGGAGGACAGCGCAATCCAACGCACACAGCACAACTCAGACCATACTCAGGTCACAGAGCCCACAGAGTACACAGAGGAGGAATGGAAACACCCAATACCCACCATGATGTGTGAGTGGGCAGGACACAGCCACCTAAGAACAGGCGGGGACAACTGGAAAAGCTGGCTGTGTGCTGGGCACTGGATGGCACCAGGCTTTTCATTACCTTTCCTGGATTTCTTCGGTGACAGGACTGCAAGAAAGGACATTCTTGTCCCTTAGAAGAAAGGAACAGGCAGAAAAGGGACACACAGGTGAAGTGTTCTGATATCTGCAACTTTCCTCAAAAAGCACTTGTCCATTGGAGACAGGGTGGCGTTGTAAGGGCTCCACCTGAAGGCGGGTTAGAAAATTCCTAACACAAACTTTAGAAACAGCTCAGGAGCCAGGCACAGTGGCACCTGTGATCCCAGCGACTCGAGGCTGAGGCGGGCAGATCAGAGGTTCAAAGCCAGCCTCAGCAAGTTATCAAAGGCCCTAAGCAAGTCAGAGAGACCCTGTCTCAAAATAAAAAAAGGACTGGGGGATGTGGCTCAGTGATTAAGCACCTCTAGATTTAATCCTTGGTGCCAAAGAACAAAATAAACAGAACCCAGTGTCCACTTATTTCAAGTGGGTGTGCATATACCCTCAGGAAGCCACACACACACCAAGGGGCTCTCGACGCCCCTGACTGAGGCCCTCTGCCTGGCACAAGCCGAGACAGCAGTCTTTCTTTGGAAGACACCGGTGCACGGTAAACCCTGAGTGCAGGTGGCATGACCTTAAAGCAGCACCAGTGACACACAGTGCTGCAGACACAGACCTCCAGCCAGGCCAGGCGACCTTCAGGGGAGCACCAGCCACGTGCAGATGACAGCTCAAAGGGTCAGACGCCAGAAACCTGGGGCCAGGGCTGTTTCCACCAGAGGAGACCTGGTCAGAAACCCTGATAAGGCTACCTTGGAAACAAAGCGCATTCCAAAGCAAGCAAACAGACCACGTTAAGGTCAGCTGGTCCTTGTCCCAGAAATGTTCTAGTCACACACCAGGGCGTGGACTGACCTGCTGCTCTCTCTGTGGGTCCCCTGAACTTAATATCACACCCTCACCACCCACTCTTTCCTCAGGGAAGTCCCCCCAGTGACAGGCCTGACTTGCAGCTGTGGCTGAAAGCTGCTGGAAATCTTCAAATGTCCTTTAATTTACAGGATGTGGCACGTGGCTTCTGTGATGTAGCAATCAAATGAAGCTCTCCCCAAACCCCACATACAACCCTATCCTGCTCTGTGGCAGGCAAGAGGAACAGACACCACAATGGGAGCCTCAATAATGGCCACATGGCTGCTTTGGATGAAAAGCCTGCAAAGGTGGTAAAGCTCGAAAAGAGAGCAAGCCCAGGGCTGCAGGGCCATTCCCAACCCAAGCCAGGGAGCAGGTGGCAGCAGTGTTCACTGAAAGCAACCTCATGGGCCAGAGGGAGGGGGCCAGACCTACTGGACCAAACATCCCTCCCTACCAGTGGCTTCCCAGAGCACTTCTCAGAAACTAAGCATCTCTCGCTCCCTGCCTTCACCTGCTGATAGTTTATCAGAACACTTATTGAATTAATTATTATTATTATTATTATTTTTGAGACAAGGTTTCACTATGTTGCCCAGGCTGGCCTTGAACTACTGGGGCCCAAGTGATCCTCCTGCCTCAGCGTCCTGAGAAGCTGGGAAAACAGGTGCACCTGGCTAAAGGGCCTGCTCCAATGTGGATCCCCACCACCACCATGATCTGAGGGCAGGACCTTCTTCTTCTTCTTTTTCTTTAATATTTATTTTTTTTAGTTTTCGGCAGATACAACATCTTTGTTTGTATGTGGTGCTGAGGATGGAACCCGGGCCGCATGCATGCCAGGCGAGCGCGCTACCGCTTGAGCCACACCCCCAGCCCCAGATTAGTTGTTTTTCTTTTTTTTGGTGTTGCTGGGGATTGAACCCAGGGCCTTGTGCATGCAAGGCAAGCACTCTGCGAAATGAGCTACATCCCCAGCCCTCCTTCTTATAGAGCCACACAGCCCCACACAGCACGAACACCCCAAGGGAAGTGACTGTCTCTCTGGGTGCCCTTTGCTTCAGAATCAGGAAAGATTTGATTTTATTCCTAGTAGTGAGTTCCAGAATTTGAACTATCAAACATATATAAATAATTAGCAAGGAAATGACTTGGGCATTCCAGGATGAGAAAAGAAAAAAGTACATTCCAGGTACTATAAACTGGGGCAAGGAGAGGGCATGGAAGATCAGGGCAGAAAAGGTGGAGGCCCAAAGAGGGGTGGTGAGCCTAGCCAGTGGCTGTGCCCCACAGGCACAGACAGAGTGAGACCACTCAAACACAGTGAGGGATAAGGGAACACTGCAACTCTTACACAGCTCAATTCAGGGCAAAACTAACTGTAAGAACAATGATTTCTGCAACTTATGTCCTCTAGTCTTGAGACCTGAAAATCAAAGGGCAGTCAGGGGAATAAGTTGCTGACTCTGAATTGTTTTGAGCAGGTGCTCAGAAGAAAAGAGATGCTCCTTAGAGCCCATGTGTCCTCTAAGGAGGGTTCTCCAACGAGCATGATCTCCATCCCAAGTCACTAAGCCCAACAGGCATTCACCTGTTTCCTTCTCTTGACCACCACTAGGAAGGAGAAGGAAATCAGATCAGAAGTCAATACTGATGTAGGTGAAGCCAGGCACAGAGAAAACAGGTATAAAGTGAAAAAGACAATGGCATTGACCACGGACACTTACTGTATTCATGCTTCCAGAGGTCCACTTCCCAGTTCTCACTCTGCAAACTCTAGGCCTGCCAAGGATCTGAAACATACACACGTTTTTTTTTTTTTCCAGTAATAAATACTGCTTATCAGCTTCACTGTACATATGCAGAATTCAATCAGTTCCCCTCATAATTTACTTAAGCTTTGTCCTCCTAGGCACTGGGGAACCTGTGTGTGCACACGTGTGTTGACATCAAAGAGCAGAGCTTCCGCACCCACACACATCAACCACTGCTGCATTCAGGAATTAGCGGGAACACAGGTAGGGGGCACGGTAAAGTAATCACCTGTCCAGTGGACTAAGGCTCTTAGCTCTCTTCCAGCGTAGATTAGCTGCGTCCCCTGCCTAAAAGACTGACTGGGAAACCTTCTAAAGGTCCTCAGAATCTCTTAACTTGCACTAGATCTTTTCCCGAGGGGCAGATATCATCTGAGGATTCCAGGAAGTGAGTATCCTTCAGTCACTGCAACCCCCGGGGTCAACCCTTGCAGTCTCCGCTCCAAGGTAACTGTTTAGTAACCGGAATTAACTCATGGCTGAATCTTGGCTTATCCGCAGTAATTCTTAAAACCCGCAACTAAATTCCCCCTAGCCTCGCAGTTGTGCCACCACGATAAGGGCGACCACACAAAAAGTGCGTTTCGCGGAGGAAGTCAGGGGTGGCCTGCTCAAGCACACGGGTCCTCAGCCAAGTGGGTTTTCCCAAGTACGCACGCGGCCCGACCAAGCGAACTTGCAAACGCGCAACTTCCCTTTCCACAGGCCGGACGCCGGCGGGAGCCGAGCGGTGCGGGCCACGCGCGAGGGACAAAAGGAGCCCGGGCGCCGGCAGCGGCGACCCGGCGGCGGGGCGAGCGGCGGCGGCGCGGGGCTCGGGAGCCCGCCGCGGCGGCCGGGACGCGCCGAGCACCCCGCGGCCGGCCTCCCCGCGGGCGCTGTCACGGGCGGCGCCACGGCAGGCCCCGCCCGCGCGGACAATGGCGCGGCCGCCCGCCCCGCGCGGCGCGCACCGGCGGCGGACATGGCTCGCGGTCCGGGCGCCCCTGCGCGCACTCACCTGGGCGCCGGCTCGGCGCGGCGCGGTCCGCGCGCTGGGGACGGGGAACGGCGCGGCGGGCGCGCCCATTCATTAGCCGCTTTGTCTGCCCCCGCCGCCCCTCCCGCGGCCCCGGCCCCGCCGCCCGCGACGCCGCCGGACGCTGCGCCCCTCCCAGGGCCCCGCGCGGCGCGGGGGCGGGGCTGAGGCGGGGCCGGCGCGCGCAGGCGCATCCCCGCGTACCTGCCCCGCCCGGGGCCCGGCGGAGCGAGCGGCAGAAGATGCCGAGGCTCCGCGGGAGGGGCGGGGCCAGGAGGATGGCGCAGGCGCAGTCCCACGAGCCCACCCAGCTTGGAGTTCCCCACGCGCGTAGACGACGCAGGCGCAGTCCCGAGCGCTTCGGAGTACGGAGTTCCGAGCGAGAGCGCGTACACACATACCTACACCCTCGCCGTCGACCACGCAGGCGCAACCCCGTGCGCCCGGCCAGTCGTGTTCGGAGTCTCCCTCGCGGCACACCACGCAAGCGCAGTTCCGCGCGCTGGCCCCGCCGGGTGGCTTGACCCTGTAAACCGCGCAGGCGCAATCCCGCGCGCCCGTCCGCCCCTCCGACACGCAGGCGTAGTTTGGGCGGCGGCTGGCGTGTTCGCGGCGCGCGGATGGGGCGAGAGCGGCCTCCGCGGTTTTTTCCGGGGTTCGGCCGTTGGCGGAGGTCGGCACCCGCTCAACGGCCGGCTGCGAGGCTTCCGGTCTGGTCGGCTGGGCGGGCCTCAGCGACCTTGGCTGCAGCCCGGATTCCGGCCCCACCTGTCCGCAGGCGGCGGGTCGGCGCGTGAGCCCAGGTGCGCCAGGTGCTCGGGCCCGGCCGCTGCGCTGGGCGCCGAAGGGCGGGGCTGGCTGTGGCTGCTGCTGACCGCGCTGGGCTGGGGGCGTTTGAGTCCATGTGAGCAGCGTGGGCTTTCAACCTAGTGTTTCCTAAGTCAGATTCCTGTGCGGAGCAGATAATCTGCAGGTGGGTTTTAGCCCAGCGGTCCCTCGTTGGTGACACTTTACGAAAATGAGACAAGTTTGTTCACTTCCTTGGTCCTGACTGTAATGTTAGGAAGCGGCTCCACAACTGCCCGCGTGGTTGAGTTCGGTTGGGACCTGCCCGCCTCCACCCAGCCCTGGGAGTCCCTGCTGTGGCTGGACCCCCTCCTCACACCCCGGGTGTTCAAGCCCTGGGTCTGGCTGCCCCAAGCCCCAGCCCATCCTGCTGCCTGAGTTTGCACGATCCTGAGTAAAGAATGACTCTTCTTTTCAGAAGGTTGAGGGGCAAGTACGTGCAGTTGTAGGCGGCGTGCTGCCTGGAGTTGCACTGAAGCACAGCTACGCCTGCTGCCACCGTGCAGGGCTGAGAGTAACCCAAGACGCCGGGTCACTTACTGTCCTGGCCTACATAGAGGACGTTCGCCCAGTCTTCCACTGCTGCCGATCGACAGGTTTCCCTGAGTGTCAGAGCTCTCATCTCTGCCCTCCCACAACCTCACCAGCCCTGGAGGAGGCTGCTGCTGCCCAAGGCTCAGAGGCTTCACCTGAGATGGAACTGTTAAGTGCTTAGAGGCAGACGTCCAGGCCCCTGCTTTAAACGTTAAGGTGCTCTCCAGCGAGGCCTTTCTGGGGACCCGTGGACTGGAATGGGCCTCCTCTTTTCAGGTAGAACCTACAAGGCCCTGCTCAGACTGCTCTGGAAAGGCTACCCCGATGTTCCTTGGGACCTCACAGCTCCACCAGATGGTTACCATGTCAGTGGGAGCCTAAAATCATGCCTTGTTTCCTTTTGTTTGGGGATAGACCCCGCTTTACCATTGAGCTGTGCCCTAACCCTGGTCATCATTGAATGAATGCCTGTTGCACCACACGGGTGTGCACACGGCACTATGGACGTGTGACAATTAGAAAAATACATTTCACCTCTATCCCGAGTTTCTAGCAGAACTTCTAATTCCTGAGTGATGGAGGCGATAGGAGTCTCTTCTTCATAGCTCCTAAGTTCCTTGAAATTTCTATTTTTATTTATTTATTTTGGTTCAGGTATGTGTGTGTGTGTGTGGGGGGGGTGGTGTTTGAACCCAGGGGCACTCAACCACTGAGCTACATCCTCAGCCATTTTTTATATTTTATTTAGAGACAGAGTCTGAGTTGCTTAGGGCGTAAGTTGCTGAGACTGGCTTTGAACTTGCAAACCTCCTGCCTCAGCCTCCCAAGCTCTCCCTTAGAATTTCTTGAATGACAGGAGCACTTAATGGCACAGTTTTAGGTGATGACCTGGATGGCTTCAGGAGGGGGCTGGTCACCATAAAGACCAAGCCCTGATGAGAAACTTGGACCTCCCAATGTGGTCCTCTGGGACTGCAGATTGAGTAAGCGGGATGGATCATGCCTAGGTGATGAGGCCTTCATAAAAATCCCTAAATATGTGGAAGCTAAAAAGTTGACCTTAAAGAAGAGGGTGGAATAGTGGCATCCTCATCCTGGAAGAGTGTAGGGAGAGGTGGGAAGGGAAGGTCAGTGGGTACTAAGGAGATGTTGGGCGGAGGAGTAAATATTCTGTAGCACATTAGGATAACCATGCTGACAGAAATGGAGAGAACACTTCAGACAGTCAGCAGAGAGGGTTTGTGTTGCCAACAGAGAGAAGACACACGTCTGAGGCCATAGATTGCATTGTTGGACAACCTAATCAAATGTTTCAAATTGAAAAAATTAATTTTTTTTTTGAGGGTCTGGGGATGTGGCTCACGTGGTAGCGTGCTTGCCTAGCATGTGTGAGGCACTGGGTTCGATTCCCAGCACCACGTGAAAATAAAATAAAGATATTGTGTTCACCTAAAACTAAAAAATTAAATATTTAAAAAAATTTTTTTTGAGATAATTGTAGGCTCAAATGAAAGATCTCAAACTGTATTGATTCGAAAGGGTCCCTGATCTAATTCCGACTCCCCCAGCCCCACCTGTGCTGAGTGTGTGTTAACTTCTGCACAGTTGGGTCCCCCAGGCAGGTCTAGGTCCCTAGTGGTCCCTTTGTAGCCACTTCCTGCTGGGTCACAAACCCTGGACTTCAGCTCATCTGTTTTTCATTTCTAAAGCCTCATTTATATAGAATCACATTATAAATAACTTTTGGTGATTGACTATTTTTGCTCAGTATAATTTCCTGGAAATTTATCCACATTACTGCTTGTGTCAATAGTTGTTTCCTTTTGCATACTAAGTACTATTCCAGGTAGATTTAGCCATTTCCCTACTGAAGTATACATGGTTTGATTCCAGTTTTGGTCTATCATAAAATTAGCTGGTATCAACATTCAAGTACAGGTTTTGGTGGGAAGAAAAGTCTTCATTTCTGTGGAATAAGTGCCCAGGAACACAACCACTGGGTCATAAGGTAGTTGCATGTTTAGTTTTTGAAGAAATTGCCGAGCTGTCATTCACCAGCAGTGTGTGAGTGAGCAAGTTTCTCTACATTTTTGTTAATGTTCAGTGTTGTCACTGTTTGTATTTTAGTCATTTTAATAGCTATGATACTTTATTGTGCTTATTTATTTATTTATTTGTACCAGGGATTGAGCCCAGGGTCACTTAACCACTGAGCTATATCCTCAGCCCTTTTTATTTCTTTTTAAATTTTGAGACAGGGTGTAGCTAAGTTGCTGAGGCTGACTATGAACTTCTGATCCTTCTGCCTCAGCCCTCCTGAATTGCTGGAATGGCCAGTGTGGGCCACAGCACCCAGCTTTTTACCCCTTTTAAAAATTGGATCAAGTGTTTTTTTTTTTTTATTATTATTGTTGGATTTGAGGCCTTTCTGTAACAAAGGGTGTGTTTAGAGTCAGGGTCTCACTGAGTTGCCTAGTGCCTCGCTTTTGCTGAGGCTGGCTTGGAACTCTTGATCCTCTTGCTTCAGCCTCCCAAGCTGCTGGGATTATAGGCATGCACCACTGTGTCCGGCAGGTTTTAAATTTTAATGAGGCCCCATTTATCAATATTTTATTTTACAGCTCATGCTTTTGTTGTCAAGTCTAAGAAGTTTTTACCTAGTCCTAGATCTTAATGTTTTTTCTAGAAGGTTTAAATATTTGGAGCTAATCTTTGAGAGCTACTGAGGTCATGGTTGTCCTCCCCATCCCTCTTCTCTCCCCTCTTCCTACTTCTTCTCTATACATGTTTGACTGCCCCAGTATAATTTGTTGAAAAAACTTCATCCCTTGAAATGCTTTTCTGTGTTTGTCAAAGGTCAATTGGATGAACTTGTGCAGGTTAATTCTGGGTGTCTCTTTTTTTGCATTGACCTTTGTGTATAACTCTTCGCCGACACCTCACAGTCTTGGTTACAGAGCTATAATAAAGAACATAAAGTGATTCTTCCTACTTTGTTCATACTCTTAAAACTGTTTTAGCTATCATTCCATATACATTTTAGAATCAACTTGTTTGTGTCTACAGAAAATTCTTGTTGGGATTTTGATGGAAATTGTATTAAGCTTGTATATCAATTTGGAGAAATCTGGAATTTGTACTATTTTGAGTCTTCCAATTCATGAACATGGTATGTCTCTTCATTTATTTAGACCTTTGATTTCTTTTTATTTTTGTTTTGGTAGCAGGGATTGAACCCAAGCATGCTAAACTACTGAGCCACATCCCAGTCCTTTTTAATATTTTATTTAGAGACAGGGTTTCTCAAAGTTGGCTTAGGTCCTTGCTAAATTGCTGAGGCTGACTTTGAACTTGTGATCCTCCTGCCTCAGCTTCCTGAGCCACTGGGATTACAGGCATGTGTCACTGCACCCAGCAATACAATTGATTTTTTTAAATGTTTGCTTATGTACTGAGACCTGCTGAATTTGTCTGTTAGTTCTGGGAGTTTTACTGGTGGTTTCTTTAGGTTATTTATATAGGTACTAACGTCATTTGCAAATAGAGACAATTTAATTATTTCTTTTAGAGGTAAATGCCTTTTTCTTTTCTTTTTCTTTTTTTTTTTTATTACACCAGCAAATGTTTCCAGAACTATAGTAACAGTGTAGGGAGTGAAATCCTTACATTCTTCCTGGTCTTAAGGGGAAACTGTCAATCTTTTGCCCCTAAATATGTGAGATGTAGGATGTTTGTAGATCACATTGAAGCTATTCACCTCTTCTGTCTCTGTCTCCCCCACCCCCAGGTACATGTCAGGTATGTGCTCTACCACTGAGCAGTATAAACCCAAAGCCCAATTCCCCTCTTTTCTCAGTTTTTATCTTGAATTAATGTTGGATTCTGTAAGGTATCAATTAATACCAGTTTTTTGTATCAATTAATATGACCATGTGATTTTTCTCCTCTGTTGTTAATATGCTAAATTACTTTAATTTATTTTTATTATTGAACCAGTTGTGAGCCTCAGAATAAACCCCATTTGGTTATAGTGTATGATTCTTTTTATATCATATTTAGATCTACAGTAATATTGTGTTAAGAGTTTTTTGTGTGTATACTTGTTGAGAGCCACAGCCCAGTCTGGATGATGCCTGGCATTTTTGCCAGAAGGAGTGGTTGAAAGGTGATGCCAGGGAGCCATTAAGATGATGATAATTAAGTTAAGCTGTGTATAATTGCTGTGACTGGATGATGCTGGATTGAAACAGGCTGTGTATCCAGTTGTATATTAGACTCCTGCTGTCCGGCAATAGGGCGGCTCCTGCTGCCTTGGGCGCCCCCTACTTTTGAGTTCTGAGTTCTCGTTGAGTTCCAGTTGAGCTCTTGCGGGGATTCCTGGAGAGTTCGCATTGGTTGGTGAGGTTCCAGTGGAGGGAGTTCTGGTTGGGGTGTGGTGTTCCTGAAAGGGCCACGTGGGTGGCCTTCACAGGAGTTCAGGCAAAAAAGGAGTTCCTGTTTGAACCTACAAGTGCCTTGTGGCAGCTTGGTTATTTTGTGCCCAGCTAGATGGCGGCATATGGTGGCCCGTACGGGGATCAAACCCGCGACCTTGGTGTTATCAGCACCAAACTCTAACCAACTGCCAGGCGTCATCCCAACTCGGCTGTGGCTCTCAACATCTACTCATAAGTGCTGTTGGTTTGTAGTTTTATTTTTTGGTACTGTACTGATTTGGTTTTGTTATTGGAATACTAGCTCCATGAAATGTGTTGGGATGTGTTCCCTTCTTTCCTATTTTTCGAAAGAGACTTTTTAGGACTCATGTTTGTTCTTATTCAAACATTTGGGAAAAGTGTTCAATGAGACCACTCAGACCTGAAGGTAGGTAGGTTTGTTCATTCCTTTCTCCTTTATTTCCTTCCTGCCCTCCCCCTCCCTCCCTCTCTTTGTTTCTTTCTGCCTTAAATTTATGGATTCAATGTCCTTAATAGTTGCATGGCTCTTAAGTTCTCTATGTTTTTGATGTATTGCGCTAGTTTGTGTTTTTTTTGTGGGATTGATTCATTTCACCTAACTTGTAAATGTATGTGTGCAGAGTTGTTCTGTAGTGTTACCTGATTATTGGTGTCTGTAGGGCCTGTAGTGGTATTTCTTGTTTCAGTCCTGATACTGGTAATTTTTCTCTTCTCTGTCTCTCTCTACCTGCTCCCTTTTTTGTGTCAGTGTTCTTCAGAGAAACAGAACCAATAGGAACCAACACTTGCATCTTCACATATAGGCATAGGTCTGTATGTCCACTGCCAGCTCTCTTTATAAAGATATGGAGACAGAGATGGTGTTTGGGGGTTGCTGGGGACTGAGTGAGGGCTTTTCAGGTGCTAAGCACACACTCCACCACTGAGCTACAGCCCAACCAGAGAGATTTATTTAAAAGAATTGGCTTATGCAATTATGACTTGCTGAATCCACAAATCCAAAATTTTTTTTCAGTACTGGGGATTGAACCCAGGTGTGCTTTACCATTGAGCTACATTCCTACATCCCAAACCCCTAGAAAAAGATTCTTAATGCAGAAGCTTAGATTATTGCTTTCAGACATATCTTCTTTTCCAAGATATGCATTTAGTGCTGTACATTTTCCTCTTACCACTGCTTTGGATTTCTCTATATGTTGTATTTTATTTTAATTAAGTTCAATATTTTCAAATTCCTCATGTCTTCTTTTTTGAACCATGGATTATTTAGAAATTTGTTGTTTAGTTTCCAAGTATTTGGAGTCTTTTTTTGTGATCTTTCTGCTAATGGTTCCTACTTTGATTCTTGTATGATCAGATAACACTTTGTGTTGTTTCATTTCTGTTAAATTTGCTGGGGTGTAATCTGTGAGCCAGGGATGTCTGTCTTGGTGAATGTGCTGTGGTTGCTTGGTGAGCCTGGACTCTGCTGTCATTGGTGTTGGATCCTGTGGTTGACAGTGTTGCAGATTTCTTTGACGTCTATTAACTCTCTGTCTAGTAGTCCAATCCTTTCAGTTGCTGAGACGGGGGCAAAAAAAGTCTCCAGCTGTCATTCCAGGTTTCTCTGCTTCTTTTTTCAGCTCTTTGAGTTTGTGTAGTTTTAGGTCCGTGTTTGGTGCATACCTTTGTAGGTTAATCCTTTTTTTATTGTCCCTCTTGTACCTAGTAATTTTTCTTTGCACTAAAGTCTATTGTACATGATTTTAATACATAATAAATAAAAATATGTGCATTATGATTTGGGAATCTGTGTTGATACAGGAGTGTTCAGATCCTGGTCTTTTTGATCCTGGTCTGTTTCCTCCACAGAGGTGCTTACTGAACTCTGCAGAGGTGAAATGACTGAACTGTGAGAGCTGTTGGGAGGGACTGACTGGGTGGTACTGGAGGAGGTGGTCATGGGGGTACCCTGGAGGGGTGCATCTGCCCTGTGGTCCCTTCCCCCACGCTGCTTTCTGACTCGGCCAAGAGTGACACAGCTTTCCTTCGCTTCCCTTGTGACGCTCACCACAGCCCAGAGCAGTGGATTTGGCTGTATGTGGACCGAGGCTCTGAAACCATGAGCCCTAAGTAACCTTTCCTCCTCTAGGTTTTTTATTATTATTACTTTGATTTACTACATTTTCCAGTTCTATAATTTCCATTTGGTTCTTTTTGAAAGATTTTTTTTTAGTTGTAGACAGATACAATACCTTTATTTTATTTATTTGTTTGTTTCTATGTGGTGCTGAAAATGGAACCCAGTGCCTCACACGTGGTAGGCAAATGCTCTACCAACTGAGCTACAACCCTTTTGGTTCTTTAAAAGAAAAAAAAAAACTTGTGGTTCTTTTGGTTAAGATTTTCTATTTTTTCATTTGTTTCAAGATTATTTGCAATTGCTTGTTGAAGAGTTGTTGTTTTGGGGCTGGGGTTGTAGCTCAGGGTGGAGCACTTCTCTCGCACTTGTGAAGTACTAGGTTCAATCCTCAGCACCACAGAAAAAATAAATGAATAAATAAAATGAGATATTGTGTCCATCTACAATTAAAAAAATATTTAAAAGAATGAGTTGCTGTGTGTGTGTGTGTGTGTGGGGGGGGTGCTGGGGGCCTTGTGGATGCAAGGCAAGCACTCCACCAGCTGAGCTATATCCCCAGCCCTTGTTGAAGAGTCTTTGTGACTACTGCTTTATAACCCTTGTCAGACACTTCCAACTTCTGATTCATCTCAGTATTGACATGTGTCAGTTGTCTTTTCTCATTAACTTGTGAGTTCTAGCTTGTAGCACAACACATTATCTTCTGATTACGGTCTGGACGGTAGGTATATGTAGGAGGCAGGGACTCCTCTTTCAGCCTTCATTGCATCTTAACTAGGAGTTGAACAGTGGGTTTGAAGGTGGTCTGGCATTTTGATCCTGGTCTGTTTCATCCACAGAGGTGCTTACTGAACTCTGCAGACACTGCCTGTGGTGCTTCTTAGGCTGCCCAGAGCTGGTTGGGAAGAGGAAAAGTGGCACAGGTGGCCCAGGGCCACAGGGGTCCTGCCAGCTCTGCTCACTTCCCTAGGGGAAGGCACTTGGGCTTTCCTCACCCTGGGTGGGAGGCAGGGAGACCCTGGGTTGGACATTTCCTGCCTCGGGCTGGAGGTCAGGCGGTGCCAGTCTGCCCTGCCTTTGAAGCTGGGTGGGGATGGAGGCTGCAGTCCCGGCTCTGGTCAGCCAGCTTTCCTCCTCCGACTATTTGGGGTCCTGTAATTGTCTGCTGTGTCATTTAAAAGTCGCGTTTAGCTGGAGGAGGGGAAAAACTAGTCCACACCATTTGCTCCTGAAGAAGAAGTCTCTGGTCTTATTTATTTATTTATTTTTGAGAGTATATTCTTTTTTTTTACATACATTTATTTTATTTATTTTTATGTGGTGCTGAGTATTGAACCCAGGGCCTCGCATGTTCGAGGCACGTGCAAGGCACATGTGAGGCAAGCGCTCTACGACTGAGCCACAACCTCAGGCCCTCTCTGGTCTTATTTTAAAATTATGTTTGTGTAATTATTTATCCAGTGTGTTTAAAGGTAGTGTTGCTGAAGCACAGCGTGCACTCACACACATGCTCCCCGAGACGTGTGCAGCTCTGTGGCGTCAGCACTCTGGAGGATGTGCCAGGCTTCCTGCAGTGTTGTGGACAGTTTTGTGAGTCACAGACGAAGCCACACCCTCAGCATCGCTCCCATCTCTCCCTCCCAAGCCCTTGCTGATTGGGAACATTTCCCATAGTGAGTGGCCTCTCTCACTGGGCAAGAGGTTTTCAAGGCTCATCCACGTCACAAGTTCATTCGCTGTTATTGTCAAGTCTCATCCCATTTATGTGCACACCACACTTTATTTTATTTTTACATTTTGGCTACTTTGAGTGACACAGCCATGGACCTTTACATATACATTTCAGATATGTAATCCTGGGTGAGTACCTGGGGCAAAAGAGTTGTGTTGGATGCGAAGCTGCTGCTTCGTGCTCCAGGGAGCATCTGCTCCTCTACACAGTAGCAGCACCACACAGTCCCCCACAGTGTGAAGCCTGCAGCATCCCCAGGTCCTGGCTGATGCTCGCTACCTGGCGAGGTACCCTGGCGTCTCAGTCCTTGGTGGCTGATGCTGCTTAGGGTCTTACAGGTGCTCATCGGCCATCTATATATCTTCTTTGGAGAAGTGTCTGTTCAAGTCCTTGGTTCAGTTTTTAGTCACTTTGTTTTTTATTGTTAAGTTGAGGGCTTTGGCTTTGATTCTGAGGGAGACGGTGAGTCAGGTAGTGTCTCAGCACAGAAGTGACAGAATTTGCTGGGCTGTTGCATAGAACAGAGGTGCCAGGATGAAGCAGAGTAAAGAGTAATGGGGTCCTGGAGAGAGACAGGTGGGGAGCTGGTCACAGAACTGGTTCTGGACACAGTGTGAAAGGGGAGCCCCAGGATTTCCAGGTGGATCTGACCCGCGTGTAGGGCCTGCCCCTCTCTTGGGAAGCACGAGGGTGCCTGTGACTGACAGGATGCACTCATGGTCTGTGGCTGCTATTATAGACCTTAGACTGAGCATCTTAAAGTAGTAGATGCTCCTTGCCTCAGAGTTCTGGAGGCCAGAAGTCTGACGTCAGGGTTGGCAGAGCTGCCTCCCTCTGAAACCTGTTTAGGAGGATCCTTCCTGCCTCTTCCAGCTCCTGTGGCTGCCAGTCCTTGGTGCTCCTGGGTCACCCTTGGCAATCCTCCAACCCGATGCCACACATATCACTCCAGTCTCTGTCTCCACCCTCAACGTGGCCATCTTCCCATTGTATATCTGTGTTCCAGAAGATGCCAGTCATTGGGTTAGAGCCCACCCCGTAACCTGACCTTGATACATATGCAAAGACTCTACTTCCAAACCAGGTCACAGTCACAGGTGCTGTGGCTGAGGACATGTCCTTCTAGGAGACATTCTTTCCATTACAGAGGGGGCATGACGGAGTTGCTTGGGGATGAAGGTGGAAGCTGAGCATCAGGTTGTTTTGAGAGTCCCATCAGATTTCCCAAGGGGGGTGCTGAAGGGTGGCTGGATGTAGGGTCTGTCAAAGCATAATTTTCAAAAAGTTAAAAATATGACTCATACAGCTCTAAACTGAGGATGCATCAAAGATTTATTTAATCCCTAATGAGGAAAAGCAGTGTGAGGGTGAGGCTGGTTCAAAATATTAGAGAAAGGGAAGTATTTGTAGTGTCTGAGAAAACGCTTGGTTGAGTAAGCCAGCTGATTTACGTTAAAAAAAAGAAACTTGGTTAATGCTGTATAGGACTATGAAACTGTAATCTTTTCAACCAGACGAAACAATTTCTGTCACTCATTACTGGATTAAGTCATTTTGCATTGCCATCAGACAAGGATGATTTTATTTAGTTATCTGTTTTCTACAAGTTAAAGTTTATCCTTGCTGAGTTGTAAAATATCATAAAAGTCAAGTTAAACACACCCCAGGAATCAGAACCCCTCCTTGGCAGGTCTCGTAGACAGCACTCAGCCTGCCACTGAAAGCACACAATGCCACCCTTTTGCATGGTCCTGAATTCTGGAGAAGTTTCCTTATTAGAGCTCCCTTATGATGACAGTCTCCATAGGTCTGACCATCACAAGGCAGCCGTCTTGTGTGCTGACCTGATTCACAGATATATAAAAGTGGTGATTAACACGTACCAACCTCCCTGTTAGGGCACATCTAAGCCATGCCTTACGCAAGACCAAGGCCAGAAAATCAACTCTGTCTGGAGATGTCATCTTAAGGAATGTAGGACTGAACCTCTATTATACCTGAGATCTTTTTTTTTTTTTTGGTGGTGTTGGGATTGAACCCAAGGCCCATGTGCATGCCAGGCGAGCACTCTATCAACTGAGCTGTATCCCCAGCCCCAGGATTTTTTTTGTTTTAAGTCTGGTTTGCTCTTCTCATCCTAGGATAGGAAACTGAGCCAAGCTAAACGCCCTCAAGTTGGCATGCAGTTCTTGAGCAGGTAGGGAGTGTAGGTGAACTCTTACCTTGCTGAGGGCCTCTGTGTCTGTGTGGTTCTTGGCTTGCCAGGGAGCATCTTCTTACCACTTGAGTGGCTGAGACTGTACGCCAGAGCTCAGATGGCCAGCCGGAGCGGGCTGAGAGCGGCGTGGGCACAGGTCCAACACATACTCTGCAGCCCTTGTTTCTTCAAGATGGGTGTGTCGTGTGGCTCACATGAAATATATTCTCAAGTACGACACCCTTGTGAGGCCTTGGTTGCACAACTGATTTGTCTAACTATTTCCTGGTAAAAAGGAGGACTGATTTCCATTGCAGCTATGTGAATTGCTAGATTTCTATTAAAGTAAAGGTAAGTAAACATTGTTTTTCTGAATTTTTTTAAAGACCCTCAATTTTGTTTGTTTATTTTTATGTAGTGCTGAGGATCTAACCCAGGACCTCACAAGTGCAAGGCAAACATGGTACCACTGAGCCACAACCCCAGCCCCTATTTTTCTGAATTCTGAAGTGAGGAAAAATACTTAAGAATGTTTCATTTGTTTGTGAAATAGTCTATTAAAGATAGGTCAAGGGGCTGGGGTTGTGGCTCAGCAGTAGAGCGTGCACCTAGCACGTGTGAGGCCCTGGGTTCGATCCTCAGCACCTCATAAAAATAAATAAAATAAAGATATTGTGTCCAGCTAAAAAATAAATATTAAAAAGATAGGTCAATAAAAAGAAAAAAAGGCTTTATCTTATTCATGCCAGAAAATATAACATTAAAAACAAAAGAAAAACAAACCATCAACACCCTGCTCCTTTCCTCTGTTGGGCTAAGCTTTCAACCAGCAGATCTAACGGGTCTGAGGGGCATTGAGGTCCCGTGGCCAAGCCTTTTTTTTTTTTTTTTTTTTTTTGGTGATAGGGGTTTAACCCAGGGGTGCTCTACCACTGAGTTACATCCCCAGCCCTTTTTATTTTGATACAGGGTCTCCCCAAGTTGCTTAGGTCTTGCTAAGCTGCTGAGGCTGACTTCAAACTTGCAATTCTCCTGCCTCAGCCTCCTAAGTTGCTGAGATTCAGGTATGCACCACTGCTCCTGGCCCACAGCCAAGCTTTTAACTAGTGCATGAAAAGGGACACTGGGGGATGCATTTGGAGTAAGTTTCTATTTGGTATAGCCCAGTGATGGTTACATACAGGGAAACTGAATTAAGCAAATGCTTACGGGGCTGGGGATGTGGCTCAAGCGGTAGCGCGCTCGCCTGGCATGCGTGTGGCCCGGGTTCGATCCTCAGCACCACATACAAAGATGTTGTGTCCGCCGAGAACTAAAAAATAAATATTAAAAAATTCTCTCTCTCTCTCTCTCTCTCTCTCTCTCCCTCTCTCCCTCTCTCCCTCCCACTCTCTCTTTAAAAAAAAAAAAAGATGCTTACGAATTTCTTACTGTTGAAAGAGTCATAAATATAGAAAGGGAGGAAGGACAGAATCAGAAATATTAATATGAACTCTTAAGTTAAGAATTATCACTGAGGGGCTGGGGATGTGGCTCAAGCGGTAGCGCGCTCGCCTGGCAGGCGTGCGGCCCGGGTTCGTTCCTCAGCACCACATAAAAACAAAGATGTTGTGTCCACCGATAACTAAAAAATAAATATTAAAAAATTTCTCTCTCTCTCTCTCTCTCTCTCTCTCACTGTCTCTTAAAAAAAAAAGAATTTTCATCAATGACACCATCAGGGTATGTGCGTGTGTGCGCACATTCGGGTGTACATAGGCATCTCCCAGTTGTTCCTGCTGAGAGTAAGTGGAATCATCCTTCATAGTCTTCTGTGACTTGCTTCTTCCACTCAGCATGCTGTGGCTGAGATTCAGTCATATAGTTTCAAGTGGTGGGATCCATTCATTTTTGGTGCTGTGTGCTGTTCTGCTGTATGGAGATACCTCTATTTATACATCTTACAGTATGAGGACATTTGAATCTTTAATTTTTTTTTAAGTTGGAGATGGATACATTTATTTACTTTTATGTGATGCTGAGGATCAAACTCAGTACCTCACACATGCTAGGCAAGTGCTCTACCCCTGATCTACAACTGCATCCCAATATTTGAATCTTTTCTCTAGTATTTTTTGCTATTAAAAACAGTGACCCTCAGGGCTGGGGGTGTGGCTCAATGCCAGAGCACTTGCCTAGCATGTGTGAGGTACTGGGTTTGATCCTCAGCACCACATAAAAATAAATAAAAAATAAAGGTACATCAACAACTTAAAAAAAAAAAGTGAAGCTCAGTTGGTAGAGTGCTTCCTTTGCATGTATAAGGCCCTGGGTTCAATCCCAGCACCAAAAAAACACAAAAACAAAAACAATGCTATCTGAGCATGGTGGTACATGCCTATAATCCCAGCAGCTTGGGAGGCTGAGATAGGAGAATCGTGCATGCAAAGCTAACCTCAGCAATAGCGAGGCGCTAAGCAACTGAGACTCTGTCTTTAAATAAAATACAAAATAGGTTTGGGGATGTGGCTCAGTGGTTGAGTGCCCTTGAGTTCAATCCCTGGTACCCCCCTCACCCCCAAAATAAACCCCCCAAAAACAACAGTGCTGCTTTGGACATTGCAGGCATGGAATGCCCTAGTAATATATATGGACTTATCTCTCCACCTAGGAGTGGTTTTCTTGGGAATCTTGCTCTAGGAACCTGGCCACCATCCTTCAAGGGAGTCCCCACAGCCCTCAGCCCACCAAGATACCAGCCATGTGAGTGCACCAACTCTGAAGTAGTCGCTCCAGCCAACAGTGGCCACTGCTGCATGTAGATAAGCTGTGCTGTTGAGTCCTGCTCAGGCAGTGGATCTGGGTGCAGAAGGAATGATTGGTGTTTTAAGCTACAGAGTTTTGGGGGTGGTTTGTTATGCAGCAATAGATAACTGATACACATGACCAATTTCAGTAGGTAATGTCATGTTATTTGCCAAGATAATTGTACCCCTGGATATTCTGGCCAGCAAGTTACATGCATTTAAAATGCTCCATCCTCTAGCATCACTGCATATTGTCAGACTTTAACATTTGTGCCCATTAGGTGTGCTCTTAGTTTGCATTTCCAAAATTATTCAAAAGATTATTGGCTCTTTTCGTATTCTCTGCAAGGTGCCTGATTATTATGAAAGTTTCCTTGCTGATTGTGGATTTTGCCCATCATTCTATTGAACTGTTTCTTTTCAATGGTTTTGAAAGAGTTCTTTATGTATTTTGGATGCCAATCATTTGCAAGGTATGTTGCACATACTTCTAGTTCCTTTTCTTAATTCTCTTCCTACTGTCTTAAAAATAGGACTCATTCATCCCTTACTTTTATTTTTGATCTGCATCAGTTTTCAGGTGTATTTTCTCATAAAGTATAATTTTTATTCCATTCCTAAATTTGTACACAGTAACAGAGGTCTTAGCTGGGTGCATGCCTATCAGCAGCTTGAAGCAGGATTGCAAGTTTTAGGCCTCAGCAACACAGGCAATAAATACATAAATAAATAAATAAAGCTTGGGATGTAGCTCAGTGAGAGTGCCCCTGGGTTCAGTCTCCAGTACTGCAAAACTATCAACCTCAAACCCCACAAAGTAATAGACTTTCCTACTAATAAAAGAAGTGAATTCTAAAGCACTTGAGAAATTTGGGCCAAGTATAGGCAAATGCCAAAAGTGGGCTGACACTGAAATGATTTGTTCTTTGGTGAAGGAAACTTGAGAAAATAAATTTGGATACCCATCAGGTGCATGTCTTTTTTTTTTTGGTACTGCTGGAGATTGAACCCAGGGCCTAGTACATGCTAGGCAAGTGCTCTAAAACTGAGCAACATCCCCAGTCCTTTTTGAAATTGTCTAGACTGGCCTTGAACTTGTGATCCCCTTGCGTCAGCCTCCAGAGCAGCTGGGATTGCAGGCATGAAGCTGAGTAATTGGAATTATAGGCATGCACTATCATGCCAGCAGGTTTATGTCTTATCATAGCATTAAACAATATTTATATTCCAATCTTAAGTCTCTGTCTTTTAATGGATTAATTTAATTTAATCACATTTTTGATTACTCAGTTGTTTGAACTTATTCCTGCCACCTCATATTAAGCTCCTCATTTACTTTATCTTTTATCTTTTCCCTGTTTTGGTGTCAGTTTTTCTTGGTTTCATCTTTTCCTCTCATTTTGTATGTTCTAAATCCTATTTCCATTTTTCTAGTGGAAACTTTGATATTTTAACATTTTAAGTCTTTTTCCTATCCATTCTAAAATCCTCTAAGAAATACAAGAACTTTGGCGCACTTTAACTTCCTGTTGCCTTCTTTCTTTGCCATGTCATGTTGACTTCATCTGGGATTTTTCTCCTTACTACTACTGATTTTAATAGTCCAAATTGATTTCTTTGTTGACATTCATGTTTCATTCTTGGATTTACTTTTCATTTTGCTAAGGTATTATTATGGTTTAGATATGAGGTATTTCCCAAAAGCTCATGTGTGAGATGATGCAAGAAAGTCTAGAGGTGAACGGATTGGGGTCTGGTGTCTTAACCTAATCAGTGAATCAGTCCCTTGATATAGGGGGTCAACTGTAGGCAGGTAGGGTATGGCTGGAAGAGGTGGTTATTGGAGGCATACCTTTGGGGTATACTTTTTTTTCATGGTAAGGGGAGTCTCTCTCTCTGCTTCCTGGGTGCCATGTCCCCAGCCACTTTCCTCCATCACACATTTTTGCCACGATGTTCTGCCGCATCTCCTTAAGGAATGGACTTGGCTATCTATGCACTGAGACCCCTGAAAACATGAGCCCTCAAATAAACTTTTCCTCTCCAGATGTTCCTGTTAGGTCTTTGGTCACAGGGTGGAAAGCTGAGTAAAACAGGTATTGTATTCTCTTAGTACTTTTTTAGAGATGTGTTGTAGTAAACTGGGATGTTTATGGGCTGTGAATGTCTGTCTTGCTGTTTCACTGTGTAGAACTCTTAAGTTCAATTCTATTAAGATCTTGACAATTCCTCTTCCATACGGTGTCTGATTAACTCTAAAGAAGATCCTCTTCTCTGAAGGTTTCTTAAGCTGGTGTCTTTGTCCTTGGAATTTTAGAATGTCACTCTGACATGCCCATGTGTGTGACTTTTTTCTTCACTCCTTTGGAACATGAGTCTCTTGTCTGAGAAGCCTCACCGTGTCTCTGTCTCCCGTTTTGTGGAGAAAGGTTCCCTGTCTTTTCAGGTTCTCATGAGACTGTCTCATTTTCCCTCGTGTCATGGGAGATTCTCTAGCTTGTTGGTTTGGATCTGTTCTCCCCAAGGTGGAAGGAAGAAAGGTGCAGGCCTAGTGCACTCACCTCCATCTCCCTGGCACATTTAGTCTCAGGTAAGCAGACACCTGTGGAGCAGAGACAGTGTTTGCAGTTCCTGGTCGGGTGCTGCGCCGTGGTCAGGGCCCCAGGGCTGGGCCTGCTTCCACCATAGCTGAATTTTGTGTTTGGAGGAATTTCCAGTTTCTGGTCCTTCTGAGCCAGAGAAACCTTTTCCTTATGGATAGGAAGGTGGGACTTTGCTCAGGACTGATCACTCGGTGACCCTGGCTGTGGTAGATCTGTACTTTGGGTGCAGTGGGGCAGGAGTGCTGGCCAGCCACAGGACTGCCACCTGGATTGCTTAGGTGAACAAGGCGACCCTGCTGCTCTGAGGCTGTTGGTGGAGCATCCTGAGCAGTGGTCCTGACCTGCCTACCATGTGGAGGGAGGTCTCTCTGGCTCAGAATGACCCAACCTCTGTCCTGGGGTAGACAGACCCTCTTTCTGAGGGGCTTGCCCTAATACCACAGATAGGGCTCCCCACCCTGCTAGGAGCTCCTTCAACACCATCTGTACCAATCACAAATCAATCCTTGAAAGAAACCGAAGAACCATCTAGGTTTCTCTCTCATTTTGAAACATTTTGGGACTTAATCTTAGAATGAAAGTCACCAATAAAACCACTGAATTAATTTAAGAGTTTAGGCCAAAGTAGAAGCAGCCAGTTGAAGACCAAGGTGCAGGTCTCCTAGCTGCCCACAGGGTCTGTTTCCGGACATCTTCAGTGGGCTTACCAGATCTCAGGTGGGGGTCATGTACCTGGAACCTGGTGTGCAACACTCTCAAAGGCGGTCTGGGCTGGAGCACAGTGCCCTTTCCTCTTGCACCCTGCCCACCCATCCAGTGATCCTCCACTCCTCGTCCAGCCTCCCTTGCCCCACGTCCTGGTTACTACCACCACTGAAGGACACACTCCCAGGGATTTGATGACCCTTCCACAGGGATCCCACTTCCTAGGTCCCCTCAGTCCCTCAGAGCCACCTCCCTCACCCTAAGGCCCCCAGGTGGAATATACCCCTCTTGGGCTTCACCCCTCAACAGCTTGCTGGGGACCCCAACTTCTGGTGCCCGCTTAGTCCCTTCCATAGGAACCACCAGTCACCTTGCATTCTCAAGAAATTGCTCCACCTCTCAGGAACCCCCTTCTGGTCACCCGGCCCTCTCAGGTCCCCTCAGCCACTTCAGGTCCCCTCAGGTCTACTCAGGTCCCCTCATCCACCTCAGGTGCCCTGGCCCGCCCCCTCAAGTCCTCTCAGGTTCCCCTGGGCCCCTCAAGCCCCCCGGCCCCCTTATCCCCCTCAGGTCCCTTGGCCTCCTTAGGTCCTCTTGGGTCCCACAGGTCCCCCTGGCCTCCTCAGGTCCCCCAGCCCCTCACCCCGCCTTCCCCTCGGTCCCCTTCCGCGCGGCCCCGCCCCCGCCCCTCCCGCCCCGCCCCTCCCCTCCCCTCCCCTCCCCTCCCCTCCCCCGCAGCGGCGGCCCGGCGCGCGTCATGGCGGCGGCGGGCGGGGCGCGTCTCGCACGCAGCGCGCCGGGCGGAGCGCTCGCCGCATTGTTTGCTTCGCTGGGGAGCGAGCGGCGGTCCGGCCGGTGTCCGAGCAGCCCCGCGCCCGCGCCCGCGCCCGCGCCGCTCCGGCGGCCCCGAGCCCGCTGCCGCCGGCGCCCCACCCCCGAGCCGCGGCGCCCTGCGGGCCCGGAGCCGCCGCGGCCGAGCGCGCCCCGGAGCCCGGCGGGGCCCGCAGCGCGGCCGTTGGCGGAGCAGCCGCGGCGCCATTAGCGCCGCCTCGGCCGCGCCGGCCCCCGCGCCCGCCCGCCCGCCGGGCTCCCGCGGCCGCGGCGCCCAGAAGGTGAGTGGCGGCGGCGTCCCGGCCCCGCGGCGCCCGCCTCCGGCCTCCCGGGCGGCGCTGCCGGCGCCATGTTTGGCGGCGGCGACGGCGGCGGCTCCGCATTGTCCGCGGGCGGCCGGGCGGGGGAGGCCGGGCGGGGGAGGCCGGGATCGGGGCCGGGGGCCGGGCCGCCGCGGATGCCGGGATCGGGCCCGGGAGGCCGGGCAGGCGGGCGGCGGCCCAGGAAGCGGAGGAGGCCGCGGCGGGGCGGCGGGCGGGCGGGGCCGGGGCGGGAGGCGGCGGGTCCCGGGCGCTGCCCACGTCCGCCCGGCCCGCGCCGCGCCGGCCCATTATGTAACCGCCGGGCCGGGCCCCAGTGCGCGGTCGGCCCCGCCGAGGCGGCCCGCTCTGCCCAGCCGGCCCGCGGGGGAGGCCCGGCGCCGCTGCGCGGGGAGCCGGCGCGACGCGCGGCCTTTGTGGCCCGCAGCTTCGCGGGGAGCCCGGGCGGCCCGCGCCGGTGTCCGCGGCCGGGGACGCTGGGCGTGACCCGCCTCCTGCCGAGTGGCGCGCCCACGCCGGCCGGCGCCTCGCCCGAGGGGCGCCCCGTGGCGGAGGCCCGCGGCCGCCCCGGGCTCGCAGGAAACGCCCGCGCAGTGGCCTCCTGCCCGCTGGGCCGCGCGGGGCCTCGGCAGCGGCGCTCGTCGGGGGCGGGTCGCGGCCCTGCGGAGCGCCCGGAGGGCTCGGGTGCAGGCCAGGCTCAGCCGGGGGCCTGGGAAGTGACGAGGCACAGGAGGTCGCGGCCGCTGTGGACGGTGCTCCGGTGCCCGCTCTTCTCCGCTTCTCTGGTCACGGTTGCACTTTGGGACCACAGAGCTGCTGGGAGCCTGGAGGGTCGGGTTGAAGGGCCGCTTGCGGTTAGAGTCACTGGGTGCTTTGTTGTAGAGGAGAGAATTACACATTTTCTTTAATCTGGTGAGTGACCAGCTGTTGCTTCTGCCTCACCTCAGTGATGGCACATTAGGCTGACCCTGGGTGCAGCATCCAGCTCGCCTCAAAAGCAATGGCATGGGCTGCTGCTGGAGTCCAGTGCCAGCTGGGGTGGCTTTGCTGGCAGCTGCTTGGGAATCCAGGTTTGAATTTGCATCTGGAGGCCCCCTCAGATGCAGGTGACTTAGGATTTGACTGACCAGTCTTTGATGTCCTCTCTAGGAAGTTGCTACCTGATTTCTATACAAAATGCAGGTTTTTGCAACCCGAAGGGTCTGTCTTTAAAAGTGCATTTAGGATTTGCTGGAATTTCCTTTTTGGCCTTAGAAAGTGAAGTCTGCTCTTTGAGGGGATTTCCTGAAGATCAGCTAGATCACTGACGCTGTGACTTCGCACTCTGAGGTACCTGATGCTGGGCTTTGCTGATGTAGGCTTCATCAGTCACTCAAAAGTTCCCTGTTAGCAACATGTGGTTGTGTGTGTGTGCGGGGGAAGGAGTCTGAGCAGTCCTTGTCATTGTTTGGCAGGCGGAGGTCTATAGTTGGCATGTGTTCACGTGAGGTGCCTAGACATCAAGCCATACTGGGCAAAACTGGAAATAGATGCTGTCGGTGGCATTTAAACAGGAGGAGTCTCCACCACAACAAGGTGGAGGTATAGGCTGATAACTCACTGGTTCTGCCTACCTCTGAAAAGAGCAGATTCTAATAAACTTCTGTGGCCAAAACTCGGCCACCTGAGCCAGCAATGGGGACCCTCCTAGTGTGTGTAGGCAGTGTGGGGCTTTTGGCAGCGTGGGGTTTGGGAGGGTCCACTCTTGCTATGGAGAAGGCGCTGAGCATCTCATTTGCAAATGTGTCAGGAAGAACAGATGCCCTTTGGCATGCTGTACGTACCTGGGTTTATTTGGGAAAAAAGAAAAAAGACAAGGTCTATATAGTGGTCACCCTGAGGGGGAGGGGCAGGCTGGCACTGCCTGCAGAAACTGCATCGGGCCACCCAGAGGTAGTGCTGTCCCCACAGGCCAGTACAGGGTTATTTTGGGTCCTGCTGTGGCTGGTGGCCCTGGTCTGGGTGTGTGTGTGTGTGTGTGTGTGTGTGTGTGTGTGTGTAGGACGTATTTGTGGAGAGGATGGACAGGCTTACATTGTTGGGACATGAACAGAAGCTTCTGGCTCCCAGTGGAGGTGCTGTGAGGACTATGGGCTCACAGGGGCACTCTGCTGGGCAGCAGTGGAGAGAGGAGTTTATAGGGGGCCTTTGTTAGGACCAGGTAGCCACTGAACATGTCTACCTTGTAGCCACAGCCTCTGAGCCTGGTGGGCTCAAGCTCTGGGCATGGGTTTCCCCAGTGGGTTGTCTGTACACCAGAATAACACTCCTGCATTTGTGGGCTGGATCCTGGGGCGCTCTGGAGTGCTTGTTGCTGTTCTCTGGGTTACCTTTGGCTTGGTCTAAAAAGGTAACTGGCTGAGTGGTGGGGATCAGGGCCCTTGCTGTCCTGTACTGCCTCCCCGCCTGCTGCCATTTCCAGTCCTGGGACACTCTTGAAGTGTAGTCATGACTCCTGGGAGTAGGAGTTTGGAAACTTCAGAAGTGTGTTAACTGTGAGTTCATTTTGGGGGTGTTGCCCCTGCATACTTGTGTGCTTTTCTCCGGTCTCTTGTCACTCTACATGTAATTAACTTTTCCTTTGATTCTATTTCAGGTAATTATTGCCAAATGAGGAGGAAAGGACGATGTCATCGAGGCTCTGCAGCGAGGCATCCTTCCTCCCCGTGCAGTATTAAACACTCTCCCACCCGAGAAACGTTGACGTACGCTCAAGCTCAAAGGATGGTTGAGATAGAGATTGAAGGGCGCTTGCATCGGATCAGTATTTTTGATCCCCTGGAGATCATATTGGAAGATGACCTCACTGCTCAAGAAATGAGTGAATGCAACAGCAATAAAGAAAATAGTGAGAGGCCACCTGTTTGCTTAAGAACTAAGCGTCACAAAAACAACAGAGTCAAAAAGAAAAATGAAGCCCTTCCTAGCACCCATGGCACACCGGCCTCAGCCAGTGCCCTTCCTGAGCCCAAGGTTCGGATTGTGGAGTACAGCCCTCCGTCTGCGCCCAGGAGGCCCCCCATGTACTACAAATTCATCGAGAAGTCGGCTGAGGAGCTGGACAACGAGGTGGAGTATGACATGGATGAGGAGGACTACGCCTGGCTGGAGATCATCAACGAGAAGCGGAAGGGTGATTGTGTCTCTGCTGTGTCGCAGAACATGTTTGAGTTCCTGATGGACCGCTTTGAGAAAGAGTCATACTGCGAGAACCAGAAGCAGGGGGAGCAGCAGTCCCTGATTGACGAGGATGCCGTATGCTGCATCTGCATGGATGGGGAGTGTCAGAACAGCAATGTGATCCTCTTCTGTGATATGTGCAACCTGGCCGTGCACCAGGAGTGCTATGGCGTGCCCTATATCCCTGAGGGCCAGTGGCTCTGCCGCCATTGCCTGCAGTCCCGGTCCCGTCCCGCGGACTGTGTGCTGTGCCCCAACAAGGGCGGTGCCTTCAAAAAGACGGACGACGACCGCTGGGGCCATGTGGTGTGTGCCCTGTGGATCCCAGAGGTTGGCTTTGCCAACACGGTGTTCATCGAACCCATCGACGGTGTGAGGAACATCCCTCCGGCCCGGTGGAAATTGACGTGCTACCTCTGTAAGCAGAAGGGCGTGGGCGCCTGTATCCAGTGCCACAAAGCAAACTGCTACACAGCATTCCACGTGACATGTGCCCAGAAGGCTGGCCTATATATGAAAATGGAGCCTGTGAAGGAACTGACTGGTGGTAGCACCACCTTCTCAGTCAGAAAGACCGCTTACTGTGACGTCCACACGCCTCCTGGTTGCACACGGAGGCCTCTGAACATTTACGGGGATGTTGAAATGAAAAATGGCGTCTGTCGTAAAGAGAGCTCAGTCAAAACGGTCAGGTCCACGTCCAAAGTCAGGAAGAAAGCAAAAAAGGCTAAGAGAGTGCTGGCTGAGCCCTGTGCAGTCATGCCAACTGTGTGCGCCCCATATATTCCCCCACAGAGGTAAGCGCGTTTGAACACTGAGTGAAGAGTAAGCCTGGAGTGGGGGACCTGAGGGGGACGTGGGTTCATGCCTGCGGAGAGCCCTGCCAGATGGCCTTCCCACTTTGTAGTAGTCAGCTAAAGTGCCTTGCACTCACTTTCGGGGGCAGTGGTATTGTAAAAGACTTGCGGAGGATTTACAGTTTCCTTCGTGCCTAACTGGTCTGCAGAATAAGCCAGATACGGTCATGGTAAGGATGGCCACACTAGTGTTCACTGCATCAAGATCTCTGCCTCATGGTGGCTGCCATCCCACAATTGGTTGGAAAAGTGAAACTGATCAATAAGGCAGCCCCTGAAGCGGAGATTAGAATGGGATTTATGTCGAGTGGTAGCTGTGGGGAAGGAGATGGTCTTCTCCGTCCCGCTGTCCTGCTTTGTGGCAGGACATTTTTCTGATAATTTCTTTCTTTCATTTTTTTTTTTTTTTTCTTTTGGTTTGGGTGGTGGGGAATTGAACCCACGGGGCTTAACTACTGAATCGTATTTCCAGACCTTTTGTTTTTTTAAATTTTGAGATGATTTTACTAAATTGCTTAGGGTGACACTAAATGTTAAAGCTGGCTTTGAACTTGTGATCCTCCTGCCTCAGCCTCCTGAACCTCTGGGTTTACAAGTGTGCACCTCCACACCCGGCAGATAGTTTCTTTAGTAGTGCAAACATTGCTTGATCCATAGAAGTGCTCTCTGATTGGTGCTAGTTCCTGGTGGTTGGAATCTAGCCCAGCCCTGTTCTTTTATGTGACCCAGGGGTTGTTTCAGATCCTCCTGTATATGTCTTGGTCTATCTCCATCTCACAACTTGTATCTTCTTGACCTGTTCTTGTTGTTACTGACTTGCTCTGTTTGTTCCCTTATCTTGAAAAATGCTCTTTGCCAGTGGGCCTGATGGCCACCCCTGTAATGCCAGCTACTCAGGATGCTGAGGTAGTAGGATCATGAGTTCAAGGCCAGCCTGGGCAACTTAGTGAGATCTTATCTCAAAATAGAATAACATTTAAGAAAAGCATTTGGGTGGGCTGGAGTTGTGGCTCAGTGGTAGAGCGCTTGCCTAGCACGTGTGAGGCCCTGGGTTGATCCTCAGCACCTCGTTAAAAAAATAAATAAAATAAATATATTTAAAAAAAAGGGGGGGGGGATTGATGCTGTAGCTCAGTTGTTGAGTGCTTGCCTAGCATGTGAGGGCCCAGAGTCCAGTCTTTTGGTACTGCCAAAAAACAAAAAAAGGCTCTTTGCCTGCAAATATAAGGTAAGTGAGTGGATGAGTTTTACACTGGAGCCTGTGAGTGACAAGAAAGCACTCCTTTTCCAGGTGAACCTGGCTCCTTTTAGACCCACGTGAACACTTCCTGGAACTTTGAGGAAGTGACACAGCTTCTGTGTAGGGTGTGGGCTTCTGAACAGTCTGGTCAGGTTGGTAATGCCTAGAGACAGTGAGGTGCAGAGGAAAGTTGCTCCTACAGGTGCTTTTATGGTGTCTTCTTGCAAACTGCTTTGTTTTCAGATGGGGCACATGCATTAATAAAATTGTACTTTTCTGCGAATGAATGGAAGATAGATATGCAGGATATTTTTATTACTAAATGTTTTTGACATTGAATGTTGTTAGCCTTTATGTGTTATTTCCCAAGGTTTGTAGTGGTTTGAAGTTATTCATGCTTATCAGTACACTGTGATTAATGTGCCGCAAGTGTACAGCAAGCTAGCTCACTGGCTGGGCTAGGGGTGTGCTGGAGTCTTCCACTTAGAAAACAGGTTTCACCCTAATAGGAGCGAAGACTAACTTTATATTAGCAGTTAAGAGTTTGAAAATAATTTCTGTAAATGTTGTTTTATTTCACTGACCTTTTCCCCAAATGGTTTCTTATCACAGAGCTGTACATAGTCATTACAGAATTGTAAGTTCAAAGTGAGTAAAATGTGTTTACAGTCCCTCTCCTTCAGAGAAGACCCCTGTCAAAACCAAGGTGCCTGTCTTTACAGATCAGTCAGCCTGACCTGAAAGACTTTAACTGGGATTCCTACTTGTGAGTCAGAAATGATGGGAATGTATCAAGAGCATTTGTTTAAGAGGCCTAAAAATTTCAGCTTAACCAAAATTGAAATGAAACAAAAATGCAATCTCCAAAAGGGAAAAACTAGCAGTGCTCCTTTCTCTGACTAGCATCATAAGATTACCTGCTCCAGATGAAGGCAGGGCCTGTTGACATTTCACACCCCAGTCCTGTGGTTCCCATTGTTTAGGTTTTGGGACAGCAGAGCCCATCAGGTGGGCAGGGCTGTGGGCAGGAGAAAGCATTGGCAGGTGGAGGATGTGGGGACTCCTGGCCGTAGTGGCCAGGGCTGCTTTGGATCTGAATATTTCAGAGTAGATGGTGTGGCTTTGCAGTCTGGGTGATGTCCTTCCTTCCTTCCTTCCTTCCTTCCTTCCTTCCTTCCTTCCTTCCTTCCTTCCTTCCTCCCTCCCTCCCTCCCTCCCTCCCTCCCCCCCCCCCAAGTTTAGAAAGAAACATCCAGCTTTGAGCAGAGACAGAAAGGCACACCTGAGCAAGTGTGTTTGAGGCCTTACTGTCTGAGTGTCAGGTCTCGCAGAGATGCTGGTGTTTCAGGCTACCTTGCCCCCTGGGACAGGTTCCCACTTCCTGTGCTCTGCTTGTGTAAGATGTTCAACCCACCTTGCAAGATGTGAAGGGCAGGCCCTGAGCACTGTGATGGGTGTTGTTGGAGACTGAGGTTTGCTGGCTGCTGCCCATGGCTGAGTTTGCAGCAGATCTGGTGGCCCTTCTTAAGCCCGAGATACTGCCCTTGGTGTTTTTGCACCCTTGGTTGGGGTTCCATGTGCAGTTGTTCAGGCTTTGCATTTCCTTTGGCCTCTGGGTCCAGAGCACGTGTCCAGATCAGCTCAGAAGGCCCATCACATGGAAGGAGGACATAGGCCTGATCCATTGAAGTGGTTGTTTAGAGATTTTAGAGAAAGTATCTTCCTTATATAATTTTCTAATGTTTAGCATTTCTATATCACAAAGATTGCATTTTATTTCTTTCTCTTAAGCTATAGATTGTGAACATCATAAGGATATTCCTGGCTTTGCCTACGCATTTGGGAACTTCCTCTGGAGTTGGTGCTAGAGGGGCTGTTTTCATCGGTGGCTGCCCAGATGACTCATTTGGAGCTCTCTGGTGGCACCCACCCCAGCCCAGCTGTCGAGCTGCTTGGCCTTCTCTGTGTGAGGATGTACTGTCTTCTGCTCTGATTGGACATTGTGGGTTTCTTATTGTTATGCCTGCAGGGGTCTCAGCCTTCAAGCCTAGTGGGCAGCTGCAGAGGTTTTGGAACAATTGTGGCAGTATCTCAAGAGTCATGCTCCCTTGTTTCTGTGTCTTCCTCACTTTTTTTTTTTTTTTGGTGATGCTAGGGATAGAACCCAGGGCCTTGTGCATGTGAGGCAAGCACTCTACCAACTGAGCTATGTCCTCAGCTCCTTCCTCAACTTCTTCTAAGAAAAGGGTTTCCAACACAGAGATAAGAATAGGTATGTGCCACTAAGTGGCGGTGCCATCTGAGAAATATGTGTCAGTAGTGATTCTGTCCTTGTTCTACCATCAGAAGCCTGGATGGTCTGGGTCAGTCACCTGGTAAATGAGATATGAGAGGCTGCAGCTGATGCATTCTATTTTACTATAAACTTTTTTTTATAACAAGGATTTACTCCAAAACAATCGTTAAAAATATAGTTCAGTAAATACACCAGCCAGTGATGTTGCTGATTTTCACGGTCAAGTACTATGTACTGTGCATGCCTATATCTGCTGTACTGTGACAAGCAGTGCAGCAGGTTTCTTTACACCAGTGTCCTCACAGACATTATATTGATGGTGGATGTGGTGGCACATGCCTGTGGTCTCATCTACTGGGGAGGCTGAGGCAGGAGGGTTGCTTGAGTGCACGGATTCTAGGCCAGTCTGAGCAACATAGTGAGACCCTGTCTTCAGAAAAAAAAAAAAAAAAAGTGACCATACTATGAGGGAACTGGTCATAGGAATTTCCAGTCTGTCATACTTTTATGGAACTATCTTCGTATGTGTGGTCCCCAGTGACTGAAATCTTATGCTCTGTGTGACTATATTTAAAATTGGGTAAGACAGAAGACGGAGAGTCTAAATTAGAAAGCAAAATTCCTTTTTTCCTTTACTTTTTTCCTAAGAAAAATCACATTTTGATGATTTTGTTTTGGGTACTGGGGATTGAACCTAGGGGTGCTTAACCACAAAGCCACATCCCCAGCCCTTTTTATATTTTATTTAGAGATGGTCTTACTAGGTTCTAAATTACTGAGGCTGGCTTTGAACTCTAGATCCTTCTTCAGCCTCCCAAGCTGCTGGAATTACTGGGGTGCGCTGCTACACCTTGTTTGATGCTTGTTCAGGGAGTCATTTGCCTCTGCTTCTCCAGTGGAATTTGTTTTCTGCTCACTCATCCATTTCATGCTGTTTCATGGGATAGGAGATGGGACAAGCCAGGGAATGTTCTGGAAAGAAGGGACAGGTAAGGTTCCTTTAGAGTCATGAGCTCTGCGTCCCTTAAAACATCAAACCTGGTAACTCCTGCTTGGGTTGTGCCTGGGGTACTCTTTCTCTTCAGAAGAAGAGAAGCCAGGTAGCTCATGTTTGCTCTGATCCGCGCTTGGGCTCAGAATGCAGTCGTGGGTACCCTTAGCTACTGGGATCATTGTGCCTAGTTTATCCAGTGCAGAAGCCTGGGTAGTGGGCATGCTATTGGGTAAATGATGATGGTGTTCCTTGTGTGTGGTGTTCACGGTGGGGCCCTGCTGCTGCTGGTGGGCACCCTCTGCCCTGCTGCCACCAGATGAGGACTGAAGTAGAGCACGAGTGCCTAGTTGACACTTCATTATCAGGGTCATGTCATACTTTTTTGAGTGTGACAATACAAAGTTCTGGGGGCTGAGGATGTAACTCAGTGGTAGAGAGCTTGCCTAGCATGAGTGAGGCCCTGGGTTCAACCCTCAGCACCACCAAAATAAATAAGTAAATCAATAAATAAATTTTAAAAACTGGCTTGGGTTTTGCATTTTATTTTGTTTTCCCTTCATGTTTCTGGCAGTTAATTTTATTATACTGATGCTGCCTGACTTAATGATGGTTTTATTTACGATATTTTGAAAACAATGTGTATGAAAATGAAACTTGTTCAGTACAGCATTTTGAATTTTGGATTGTTGTTTTTCCTGGCTAGTGTTCACGCAGTGTGACATACTCTGGAGATGCTGGGCAGTGCGCAAAGGGTGGACAGTGGGTATCCACGGGGTATTCTGCTGCTAAGCGAGGATGCTTGGTAGGGTAGGTGCATTAAGTGCATTTTTGACTTAAGATATGTCAACCTAGAGTGGGTTATCAGGTTGTAGCCTGTCATGTCAAAAGAACATCCAAATTCTGTAACTTTTCATCTGCCGTGGATGGGTGGTGGGAGCCCTGTCCTGGAGGCTCTGAGAGCAATGCTGTCTGAGTTCACCCCTGTGGATGGGCTGTGGGCGCCTGTGGCTGCAGGTGGCAGTGTTCCTTGAGCATGGCTTGTATCTGAAGTAGCCCTGTGGGGAGAGAAGCACCATAGCCACAACTGACAGGAAAAAGCCGAGGTACCGTGTGGAGCTCAGGGCCAGTGTTTACTGCTAAAGCAGCCTGGGGGCTCCTGCTGCCTGGCCTAGATGTCTTTCTGCCCTCCTTGGCTCTGGTGCTTTCTCTGGCTCTCCTGGGTTGGAGGAGTGAGGCACACCTAAGAGGGGAGACAGGACATCTGCAAACAGATTGGCTCTGGATACGGGAAGGATGTGTGGCCTGGCACTGCCCTTGTGCTCTCTGAGGTATCCCCCTACTTTTTGAAGCAAAACCTGCCCACTGTGCTCTGCTCCTGGTACCTCAGGCCTCTCCTGCCTGGGCCTGGCCTCTTTGAAGCATCCCAGGTGGAGAGGACTTGGCTAGAGTGGCTGACTTTCCATTTCTAGTCACTATCAACCATAGTAAATTGGTTTGGGCAGAGTTGGGGTCAAATATTTATTCGAGGTTTTCTTTAATAGTGGGGGCAGGTTCGTGCTGCGGTCCCGCCACTGTCCCTTCTAGGTGGGACTGGCATGCTTGAATTTGCTTGTAGTTAAAACAGCAGGACAATGGACTTTGTTGTAGAGCCACTGAGGCACTTTCTTCTGGATCCTGAAGGAATGCAGCAGCAAGGACCTTGCTTTCAGTTCTGATTTGGAAATAACTTTAACTTACAAAAATCTTTAAAAAAATTTCCAAAATATTGCAAAATAAGGAGAATAAAGCCACCCAGCAGTCAGCAGTTACGCGTTGCTGTCCTTTCCCTGTGTGGGCATGTCCCTCACTTGCAGGTTGCACTGTGCCAGGAGTTCGCCTCATGTGGCTCAGGTCCCCAGGCATTCCGTTGCTGGAGAAGGACACTGGTGTCCCACTAGCCTCCCCCTCCTCCTGTCTAGGGCCCAGTCCTAAGCCAGTTGCTGCTTGAAACTGGTGACCCTCCAGCCTTGGAGTGGGACGCTCCCACGGCTTTCCCTCATTTTCTTTCATTCTTCCATGCTGTTTTTGAAGAATGCTTTTAGTTTTGGGCTGGTCTGGCATCTCCTGTGGCTTGCTAAGTCATGCCTGGATGCTGTGGTGTGTGCTGGGTGTGCGTCCACCTAGTATGATCAGACTCTGCAGGGAGACCTTAGTTTGTGTAGGCCCAGACTGGGGGTTGTTGGTGGTCCCTGCTTGGTTTTTCCCGTGAGGATAGGAAGATGAGTATCCATCCCTTCAGCTTCCCAGTCCAGGGTCCTTGCCTTCTGTTAGCTTTTGTGCTGATGTCAGTGTGTACCGGGAAGGCCTGACTTTCCATGACACCTGCTACAGCAGGACATGGGTGTGGCAGGGGAGGCCTAGGGTCCCGGGAGCAGCTGTGCCTCAGTAGCCACCCATCAGTGAGATTGATAATAAAATTGGACTCTTGCCTCCAAGGAGACCTTGACTACTGGGTGTGTGCTACAGTAGCTGGGGTGGGGTGGTGGGGTTGGTGGGAGTCTGTCGGTGGTGTTGTGCATTTGTATCCAGAGGCAAATTCTGGGCTTTTCAGGCTTTGAGGGCATAAAATAATATTTTAAATGACATTGTCTCTCGTTTTCATGATTCTGTGATTTTTGTGCATCGATACTGTGAGGGGAAAGGCTCTTGCCACTCTGACCTGAACTGTCCTGTGAGTCCCATCCGCTGTAAAGTTCGACAACGCAGAGGTGTCAGGAAGGAAAGGAGAAAGTGTCGGACTCTGCTTTCCAGAAGGGATGCTTGGAGTGGGAGCTCGGAGAGTGCGCCTAGAGCTGTGCCCACGCCAGGGCAGTGGTGGTTCTTGGTGTCTCTTCTTTGGTTTCTCATGATATTTACCCAGGAGTTTCCTTCCTTCCCTCCTCTTTCTCTCTCTCTCTCTGTCTCCCTCTCTTTTTTTGTTTTTAGTTGTTGCTAGACCTTTATTTACTTAGATGAGGTGCTGAGAATGGAACCCAGTGCCTCACACATGCCAGGCAAGTTTGCTACCAGCGAGCCATAACCCCAGCCCCAGCTCCTCTGTCTCTCTCTCTAATAAAGCAAAACAAACATTTTTATTTGTCAAAATATGGTTCAGCCCAAGGAGTTTTCAAACGAGAAGCAGTGGAGCCTCCTCTGAAGTACTTGGTGTGGCCCTAGTACCATGTGTGGCTTCTGGGACCCTGCAGTCTTCTTGTCCCCCTCCCAGCAGCACTCTGTTTGGGTAGGCTCTTGTGAGTGTGTGGACACACTGTGGCCTGGACTTCTGTCCTCAGGTCTTCATGCGCCTGGCCCCTCGCAGCTGCTGTTTGGTGCCAACCTGGCTGAAGCCGGAGAACCCAGTGTGAAGAAGGCGCCATCTGCAGGAGCTGTCTTGAGGTGGGATTCAGAGTGGGAGAGTGGCCACACTCTTTGACTGTGCATGTGAGTTGCTAGTTACAGACTGGCCCTATCACCCCTCCTCTGGCCTGGGTGGGACTTGGGTGTGTGTCTTGCCCTGGGCTGTGTGCGCTAGTTATTGGACCTCTCGTCCCCTTGGCTTGCTTCTTATTTTCAGTGATACCTGTAAAAATATATATATTTGAATTAGGAAATATTTAGAGAGAACCCACCGGTTCTGCAACTTAGCTTCAAAAGTTCATGTACCTGGTCAGGATTCCTTTACCTGTCCTCCCCTTCTGTCGTGGAGAAGGGAGAAGTTTCAGTCGTGTAATTTCACCCATGAATGTGTGTGGACTCTTAAAATCATAACCAGTGTAGCCACGTGGATCAGGCTTTTCTCACTTGGTGTAGGGTCAGAAGGCTTTCGCGTTCGTCCTTCAGGGTGGCGCGAGTTGTCGGTGCTGTCGGCCATATGGCTGGGCCTGCTGGTTTTGGGGTCCTACCCTGTCTCTTGCCCTGTTGTGGCCTTGCACCAAGCCACCCAGTTGAGGTAGGCCACCCTTCTTCTTGACAGAGCCTTGTCTGCTCTTGGGTCTTTTCTGTGTGATGGTGGCACTCTGCCAGCTGGTGCTTTTGGATGAGTCCCTGTGACAGGACCCTGGCTTGCGTGGCCTCACCTCACCTGTCATGTAGGACTTTCTGAGCATCAAAGTGAAAGTTCATGGTTTGCTCTCCAAAAAATCGATTAGGGGGCTGGGGTTGTGGCTCAGTGGTAGAGCACTTGCCTGGCATGTGTGAGGCCCTGGATTTAACCCTCAGCACCACAAATAAATAAATAAATACATAAATAAAGGTCCATTGCCAACTAAAAAATATTTAGAAAGTAGAATCGGTTAGACATATTTTTAGGTAGCTTCCTTCAGTGTATAGTGTATTCTTTAAAATGAGCATTTTGTGTCTATAGGTTTTTTTTTTTTTTTGGTGCTGCTGGGATTAAATCCAGGGCCTTGTGTGTGACGCTAGCCCTCTACCAATTGAGCTCTATCCCCAGCCCTCAATTTTTTTTTAGATTTTTTTTTTTTTTTTTTTTTAAAGATTTACATATAAACCAGTTGCGGTGGGGCTAGGGATATAGCTCAGTTGGTAGAGTGCTTGCCTTGCAAGCACAAGGCCCTGGGTTTATTCCCCAGCACCACAAAAAAGCCCCCCCAAAAACCAGGTACCGTGGTGCATGCCTGTAATCCCAGCGGCTCAGGAGGCTGAGGCAGGAGGATCATGAGTTCAAAGCCAGCCTCAGCAAAAGCAAGGCCCTAAGCAACTCAGTGAGACCCTGTCTCTAAATAAAACACAAAATAGTACAAAATAGGGCTGAGGATGAGACTTAGTGGTTGAGTGTCCCTAAGTTCAATCCCTGGTACCAAAAAAAACCCCCAAAAACCAAAACAACAACAAAAAAACTTATATATGATGGCATTGTGGGTCTTGGAGTATTTTTGTGGACAATGTGACAATGACAGCTGAGGTAGGCTTTTCTCATCTTTGTCTGATCTCAGACTAGGATTGCCAATGGAGAGCTGATTGGAAGGAGATTTTATAAATACCCTTTTAAATTAAGGCTCCCTTTTATTTCTCTTAACAAAACCCCCCCAAATTTATGATACAAAGTATGTCAATATGCATTAATGTTATTTTTTTCAAATGATTGAGAGACTTGTTTGTTAGTACTGTAGATTTTAGTATATTGTAAGAACTGATAACATTCATTATATACCAAGTAATATGTAGACCATATGTGAAAATAATAACCCCAGATAGCCCTGGGGACCCATGTGGCCCTTCCCTGTTAGAAGGTGAGGTTTGCTCACACACACCCTTTTTACTGCACCCATCCGTGGAAACGTTTTATCACTTCTTTTAAAACAACTTTACTGAGATACAATTCACACACATAAAATTTTCACCCATTTAAAGTGTACAGTTCAGTGGATTTGTTTACTTATTTATTTATTTTTACCTTAACTGATTTTAGAGCATTTTTATCAACCCCAAAAGAAACCCCCGCCCCCCCCCCCCCCAAATTCTGCTGCCGGCCTGCTTTGTCTTGGTGGCATGCCTCTTCAGGCAGTGTTGTGTAAACAGAACCCGTACTGCTTCTCCTTTGTGTTGGCTTCTTGGGTGGATCAGTGGTAGCATGGATCAGTACTTCCTTCCTTTTTGTCGCTGAGTAATGTTCCATTGTATCAATAAATTACGTTTTAAAAATATACTCATCTTGGGCTGGGGATGTGGCTCAAGTGGTAGTGCGCTCGCCTGGCATGCGCGGGGCACTGGGTTTGATCCTCAGCACCACATAAAAATAAAAAATAAAGATGTTGTGTCCACCGAAAACTAAAAAATAAATATTAAAAAATTCTCTCTCTCTCTCTTAGAAAAAAATATGCTCATCTTTTGGTGGATATTTGGGTTTTTGCTTTGTGACTTAGGAGCAGCTCTGCATCAAACATTTGTGTACAGGTTTTTGTGTGGACCTGGGTTTTTGTTTCTCTTCCCAGGAGAGGAGTTGCTGGGTCACATGGTAATGCTGCTGAGCATTTTTAGGAACTGCTGCAGATTCTCATTCCCTTGTCTTTTGATGATAGCCATGTAGTGATATGAAGCAATAGTTGTTTGTGGCTTTGATTCACAATTCCCTGATGGCTAAAACTGTGGAACATCTTACTTATTGTCTGTGTGTGTGTTTTCTTTGGACAAATGTCCATTCACACCCCCTGCCCCCTTTATTTATTTATTTACTTATTTATCTGACTTACTGTTCAGTTATTGATTCTTTTCTGGGAGGGGTACTGGGGTTTGGACTCAGGGGCACTCAACCACTGAGCTACATCCCCTGACCTATTTTGTATTTTATTTAGAGACAGGGTCTCATTGAGTTGCTTAGCGCCTTGCCTTTGCTGAGGCTGGCTTTGAAATCAAGATCCTCCTGCCTCAGCCTCCTGAACCGCTGGGATTACAGGCGTGCGCCATTGCGCCTGGCCAGCTATTAATTTTTTATTATGGATACTAGATTCCCATCAGATACATGATTTGCAAGTGTTTGTTCTCATTCTGTAGGTTACCTTAGTACTTTATTCACGGTATCCTTTGAAGCAAAACAGTTTTTAAATTTTTAGGAGGTCCAATTTTATCATCTCTTTTTTATCTTTTAGTACTGGGGATTGAACCCAGGGCCTTGGGTATGCTGTGCAAGAGCTCTACACTTGAGTTATGCAGCCTTTAATTTTAGTTTTTGGAGATAGAGTCTTGCTAAGTTGCTGAGGCTGGCCTCAAGCTCGTGATCCTTCTCAGTAGCTTGCAGTATAGGTGTGTACTACCATGGTGGCTCTTTTTTCTCTTTGATTGCTAGTGCTTTGGATGTCTTGTCTAAAAATGTTTTTAGGCAAAACCTGGGGTCATTTAACAGGAGTTTTAGAATGCTCTGAATCTTTAGTAGTTCTTTAGTAATACATTTTTGTCCTAGGAACATCTGCAGCATCTCTTGGCCCTCCTGGGCCTGTGTAGCTGTGACTGTCTCACTCCACACCTACTCTTCTTTTGTCCTTCTGTTTGTAGATCAGGATGTGATCCTGATCCCACCTATACTAGGGATTGAACCCAAGGATGCTCTGCCACTGAGCTGCACCATCAGCCCTTTTTACTTGAGGCTGACCTTGAACTTGCCATCCTCTTCTGCATGGGCATGTGTGTTAAAAGGCCAACGGCAAGTCTAGCACATCTTTTCCCTGGGCCTAGTGTTCCTCCTGCCTGTAAAACAGAGGTGCAAGTGTGCCCACCCTGGTAGGTGTGAGAGTTGAAGGACATAGCCGCGGTCAGGAATCTGCCCTGCACCTTGGGACACCCTCTGTCAGTGGGAGTGGGCTGCTATCTCTTCTGTTTTCCGTCAGGATTGTCTTATAAAGGCAGCTCTTAGGGTCAGGGTGTTCATGGCTTGTGCTTGTTGTGTCTGATTTGAATAATCCTCATTTCTCTGAGGTCTGAAAATGTTTTCTCGTGGCAACTTTAGTTTGTGCCTGCCCTCTGGCCATCCTCCTGCTCTGTTTGGTCTGGCCTGCCTGGCTCCCTGAGCTGACTCCACGTCTAGCCTGGCAGCACATGGAAGTGCTCAGCAGATGCTGTTCAGTGGATGTTGCTAGTCCACTTAGGGTTGGTTTTTGAATTTTCATTGTGGGTGTTATTTGTTCCATAATCACTGCTTGGTGGCTTCTTTGTTCATAGAGATCCATGATACCTCTTGTACGCTCTACAGGTTTTCTCCGTGACCGGTTTTGTTCTTTGGAGTTCTGCTCTTGCCCAGCCTGTTCACAAGGGTGAGATCTGCTGCCTCTGCAGGTGCATTGGTGTTGATCCTGATTCTGTAAGAGTTTTAAGGTCAAGCTGTCAGGTTTCTGGACAAGTCTTCGGAAGGTGGAATTTTTGTGGACTCTACACTTGGATTTGGCGATGATTACATGTATCATTTTGTCTTCCCCTCTCCAGCAGGCCTTCAGGGTCACTCAGTAACAGTCTGTAACTTTCTCCCTTTGCAAGGGCTGCCCAGCCAGCCCGTAAACTCCTATGGTACTCCCCTGCAGGATGTGGCCGTGCTCTCCTGGAAGCTTTCTGTGCACCCTTGGAGGTGGCTGACCTTCCAGGGTCAAAACTGCCAATGTCCTTGGTCTGGGTGTGTTGTGACCTTTCATACTTACTTGGCCTCAGGGACTCCTTTTGTCCCGCAGACCAAGTGTCCCTGCTGTGCATGACCCTTGCCCCACTGCTGCAGGCTTTGAGGAGCTGGCTGCAACTCCTCTTTCCATCCAAGCAGACTGGGGACACTCAGCCAGATCCTTTTCTGGAGAGTCTTCTTTTTGTGTTCTTTTGGGGATGGGAATAAATTTTTCAACTATTAAATCAGTTTCTAAAATAATAATTTTATTGGTGTACTTAGGTGACTCCACAAGTCAGTTTTGACAGATAAGATTTTTCTGCAGATTTGTTTTGTATCTAAGTTTTCAAATTTATTGGCATAAGATCATTTTAAATTGGGTTTCTGACTATTTTTTTCCTTCCCATTTCTTACATTGTTTTTGAAAGAATTCCTCCACACAAGACACTTCGCCGGGGAGAGTTCCACTTTATTACAAAAGGCTGTGGGCTTATATAGATCTAAGGAGAGGTGACAGGGCTTAGGTAAATGACGGGTCACTCGTTTATTGGTAAGTTCTTCCAGAAGTCAGTTCTGGAGCCCACGAAATTAGTTCTTATTGGGGCTAAGGTTTCCCGCCAGCGAGATTTGACATTGGTGTCAGCTGGAGAGTTCACACTGGTGGGAACTTTTGGCGGGAACTTTTCGCGTCAGTGAAAAAAGGGGAAAATAGGAAGAGAAGGTCCTTAGGCGCCATGTTGGGGTTTTTTTCCTGCGGTGCGGCTGCCATTATACTTTTTCCCAGCATTCCTCCCTTTTTGTTTTCTTAGGAACTAGGGTGTTGTTAGTCAGATCTGGCTGCTTCCGGCTGTGCGGGGGCAGCGCAGGGCCTAGAAGGGGAAGTGGAGGAATGTTGGGGGCGGGGGCAGGTCTGGGGATATCATGGCAACCAGAAATAAAACCCAGTGGCTGTAGACAGCTACTTCGGTAGAGGTGAAGTCTATGAAAGTTCCCTGAAGCCACAAGTCGTCGATGGCATCGAACCAGTCCTGGATGGAGGAGATTGTTGGTATCAGCCACTGGTCCTGTAACAGAGACTCTAGGAAATATTGGAAGCGTTACCTTGACATGGCGTCACCAGCACCTGAAGAAGATCAGATCAAACAAAAACAGGATGAAGATAAAAATTAAAGCAAAGGTCAGTTTTTGGCAGAAGTTCCATGTTGGGGGACTGACAGAGAAGAGGCCAAGGGCCATGAGGAGGCTTAAAAGGACATAAAGACTCAAGAATCCAGGGTGGTAGATTAAGAGGTTCTCCTGGCTCGTTGTCTCCCGCTGTCCGATGTCCGTTGCATTCCATCGCGCCTGGTAGTGAGCTTCAGCAATGAGTGAGCTGTTCTCTTGAAGATGTTGGGGGTTCATTGGTCATCAGAGGCTGGTAGTGCCTAAGCAGAAGCTGGTTGAAAGTTTGGTTAGAAATTTTCTGTAATTGGGTTTGAAGGAACTTCATTATGCAGGGCAAGAGAGCGCAAAAAAGGAGCATCCCAATAAGGGGCCCCAAGAGAGGTAGCAAGTACGTGGTGAGAGAGAATTGGAAGAACCCCGTTATGGGATTAGGGGAGGTGGGTTTGAGCAATTGGGTCAATAATTCTTGTAATTTAATAATATTTTGTTCTATTAGACCAGATTCATTAATATAATAACAACATTCTTCCCTGAGAAATAAGCAAGTACCTCCCTTTTCCGCTGTTAGAAGGTCAATTTGGTGTATGCTCGATTCTCATAGCGAGGCTTATCTAGAGAGTGTTTTTTGCATGAATTATAAGGGCATCTGCCATAGGTGTCAGGCCAGTGCTTACAGGATTCCTCAGTTTGGTCTGCTATGAAGCATAGCATTGCTGAACATAAGTGGGATGAGGTGGTCCAGTTGAATCCAGTAACATTAAGGGCCCAGTTACAGCCAGTGAAAGGGTAATTGCCTTGATCCATAAACTGAGAGTGGGTGGTGCCATCCTGTTGCCATGTCACTTGGATGTAGAAGCTCCATCTGTGGGTTGGGATAGAAGCTTGAGAGAGATTAATGATTAGTAACAGGAGAGGGTTGGCGAGAAACTTTGAGTTTGGTGGGTCCCAGCATGGTGGAAATTTGACTGTATGAGGTCCCGTCCAGCGAGGTTTCAACGACTGAGAATGTAGCTCTCAAAGTAAGACTGCATCACCCGGTTGAAGGGGGTCTGATTCAATTCCTGATTGTGCTGGAACAGAAGTAACAGATGGTGCAGGAAGACATGGGTCTGCGTGTTCTCTTAGGAGTTTGTACAGAAGTATGAGAATAGGGCAGGTAGGACACAAGGTGGGGGGAGGAGTGACAGGAAAGTTTTAGTTGATTAAGAAAGGCGCCCATAGAACAGCTCAGAGGGGCTAAGGCCTAAGGGGGCTCTAGGGGTTGCCCGAATTTGGGTGAGGGCCAATGGCAAAAGATTGGGCCAGGACAATCTGAGTTCAATAGCAAATTTGGTGAGATGGTCCTTGAGAATGCTGTGAGTCCTGTCAACCTTACCCGAGGATTGGGGTCAGTGGGGGATGTGGAGCCTCCTTTGGAAACTAGTTGAACAACCTGAGAAATGAAGGCTGGACCGTTGTCTGACTGGATGGAGGCAGGAAGTTCGAACCTAGGAGTGATCTGCTCAATGAGGATGGAGGCGACAGTGTCAGCAGTTTCCGATGGTGTCAGCAGTTTTCCTGGAGGTAGGGAAGGCTTCTATCCAACTGTAAGAGAGTGCTATCCCCAAATCACAAACAGTTAAATCCTGTGTCAAGGCCTGACCAAAGAGGTAGGGACTGTCCCTGAAGCCTTGGGGTAGGCCTGTCCATGTCAGCTGTTGAAACCTAAAGGATGTAAGGTCTTCCCATGTGAAGGTAAAGAGGTAATAAGAGTCAGGATGCAGAGGCACTGTAAAGAAGCCAGCTTTAAGATCCAGGTCAGTAAAGTGAATGGTCAATGGGGGATATGAGAAAGAAAAGCATGAGGGTTGCAAGCCACCGAGTGGATGGGAATAACTACCTCATTAATTAGGCGGAGTTCCTGGACTAAGTGATAGGCTCCTGAGGATTTGTGTAACAGAAATATGGGAGTGTTGCAGGGGGAGTCTTAGGGACTCGAAGGAAATTTAAGTTTGGCATTTCAGCTGGATACGGACTGGCTAGTGGCGGGAGGCTATGACTGGTGTGGAGATGTCCCAGACCTGGGGATCAACTAGATCAGGGGGCAGTGGCACAGTAGGTACTGTCAGGTCATTAGAGAGGGTAAGGATTAGAGGCAGAAGGAGATGGGTGGTAGTATTCTTGGGGTATAGTTAAAGGGTGGCTCCTAGTAATTGGAGAACATCTCTGCCTAGGAGAGGAACTGGCAGGATGGAATGACCAGAAAAGAGTGAGTGAATGGGTGTCCCTCCAGGGCACAGGCCAGCTTTACAGTTCTGTTTGGGGAGAAGGGTTTGTTATCCATCCCCATAACTGAGACCTGGGAAGGAAACAGAGGCCTAGAATGGGCAGGCAAGACAGAATAGGTAGCCCCCGTGTCCACAAGGAAGCTTATGGACTTACCCGCTGCCTGGAGCATTACCCTGGGCTCAGAGAGGGCGATGGGGGTCTTTGAATCTGGGCTTCTTCAGTCTTCTGCGAACCCCAAAAGTTCAGGAGAGGGGACTGCCTGACTGGTCATACCCCTGCGTAGAGGCGCTGAGGAAGGGCCAGCCATGGGGCAGTCACTCTTCCAATGTCCTGTCTGGTTACAGGTGGGGCATGGCCTTGGGAGTAAGCCATGGGTCTGGGCATTGGCGAGCCCAGTGACCTTCACATCCACATTTGAGGCAAGCTTCTGGTGGAGAGGAATGCTGGTTCCCCTCTGAAACTTCTGCTGGAGACGTAGGCCTCAGAGCCTGCAATGGAGCCTGCTTCAAAGGCCATTTTCACCAGATCTCAGATAGGGGTCTGAGGGCCCTCCTCAACTCATTTGAGTTTTTTCTAATATCATAGGCCAATTGAGTAATGAAATGGGTTGCTAACACTGTAGCCCTGGTGGGAGACTCAAGGTCCAGCTTAGTGTATTTGGTTAGGGCCTCTGTAAGGCAGTTGAGAAATAAGGATGGATTTTCATCAGGATTCTGGGTAATTTCTTTCAGTTTATTGAAGTTAACTATCTTATCAGAAACTGCTTGCATGCCTGCTATAAGATATTGGACCACGCGAGCACAGTGACGGCGACCTTGATGGCCATCTTGATAGTCCCAGTTAGGTTTGGTTAGGGGAACAGCTGCTTCACCTGTGGGGAGAGTCATATCTGTTAAACGAATTTGGTCAGCATGATCTCGAGCAGCCTGCTGAATGCGGGCTCGCTCATCTGGGGTCAGAGTAGAGGACAGAACAACATAGACGTTGTGCCAGGTAAGATCATAGGTCTGGGAGAGATATCGGAATTCCTTAATATAAGCAGAAGAGTCAGCAGAGAAGGATCCAAGACATTTTGCAATCTGGGAAAGATCAGATCTTGAAGCGAAAATGGGACGTGCACTTGGACTATCCCTTCAGCACCAGCTACTTCCCTGAGAGGACAAAGGAACTGTGGGTTATCTGATAAGAGGGATTGGTGGGACCCGTGTGGGTAGAAGAGAGGCATGAGTAGGGGGAGGGGAAAGGGCTTATCAGTAGAAGAGGTGAGCAGAGTGGGGGAGGAGGGATCCGGAGAGTCCCACCCATTGCAGCCAGGTGGGACCCATCCTGCCCGCCCTTTGGAACCGGGTGGCAAAAGGGAGGCCAAAAGGGAGGCGCAAGCAAGTCAAGGGCTCGCGGGAAAGCTGCCGTAGCGCAATGAAGGTGAAGGGACGACGGGGCGAGCCGCAGGCTGAGGTGGGATCCACAGGCCTCTCCAGGCTGCCAAGGGCGCACTACCGGCCCTTTTCGCCCACCTCACCGGGAAGGTGGAGCACCAGTGCACGTGTCTGGTGGCCAGGCAGACTGGAAGCACGCAGACAGGGCCACGGGTGGCGGGTGGCGGACAGGAAGAAGAGGGAGGGGAGGGGGATGTCTTCACGGAGGAAGAGGAGGGGAAGTGCGCAGACAGGGCCTCTGCAGCAGGGAGGGGGAGGGGACGCGGTACTGCTGGGAGGGAGTGCAGACATGAAGAGCGGAGGGAAGGTTGGGAGCAGAGAGCAGAGGGCAGGACTGGAAGACCTGGGAATCTCCTTCCACCCTTTCTGACGCTAGCAGTAGTTCCCGGAGAAGATTTTGGATCTAATGAGCCTTCTAGAGGCCAATGATTGCCATTATCCAGAGGATATGTAGGCCAATCTTGGGTACAGAATTTGATCAGGAGTTTGGGCTTGATGTCTGGTGTGAGGGAGAGTGTGGCCAGAATTTTTATTAGACATTTGAGGGGTGAGGCTTCAGGTACAGACGAAGAGACACCCATGGTCACAGGGAGAGATGGAAGAGAGAGAGAGAGAGAGAGAGAGAGAGAGAGAATAAGAGTAAGAGAGAGGGACAAAGAGAAAACCCGGGTTGGAATAGCTTTCTGGAAGCTCAGGGCAAACGAGTGATCAAGTGGGCGTCCCCAAAATGACCCACCTTCGCGAGGATACAGAGGGCACTACCTGGTCGTTACCAGTGAAGTGCGATCTGTGAGACCCAATAGGGCTGGAGCCACAGGCAACCTGACGTCAGGAAAGTTTTTGACTGGAGCGAAAGAGTCAGGAATGAGAGGAACGGAGCTCTGGCGGAGGAGGAAGAAACTGGGGAGCCTCTTGTGTAAACCCAGAAGCCTCTCGCCCAAAAGGGAAGTGGATCACCAGAGGGTCCACTGTGGCCAGTGAAGGTCTTAGTGGGGTGGGTTCCCTCCTCCCTACCGGGCGTCAGGAGTGTGCCGGACAGTCACGGTCACAGTTCCTGCTGTTAGCCCGAAGAGAGTTGGTGAGCCGCGGAGGGGGGACTTACCTAGACCAGTTCAGTGGTCAGTGCAGTGAACCAGCGTCTGAAAGAGCAGACTAGGGCGGAGTGTCTCGGTGGAGCCGGGCCCGGGGCTCTTGTTAAAATGAGCTCACCCGTGTCCTGGGTTTCGGCACCAGAATGAAAGAATTCCTCCACACAAGACACTTCGCCGGGGAGAGTTCCACTTTATTACAAAAGGCTGTGGGCTTTATATAGATCTAAGGAGAGGTAGCAGGGCTTAGGTAAATGACGGGTCACTCGTTTATTGGTAAGTTCTTCCAGATGTCAGTTCCAGAGCCCACGAAATTAGTTCTTATTGGGGCTAGGGTTTCCCCCCAGTGAGATTTGAAATTGTCGCCTGCGGGAGAGTTTACACTGGCGGGAACTTTTCGTGCCAGTGAAAAGGGAAAATAGGAAGAGAAGGTCCTTAGGCGCCATGTTGGGTTTTTTTTCCTGGGGTGCGGCTGCCGTTATACTTTTTCCCCAACAGTTTTGGTCTTTTTTCCTTGAAGGGGTCTTTCTGAAGTTGACTGGCCTTTCCTTCCAAGAACAAGTTTTGGTTTTGTGAGGCTTCCTTGTGTATTCTTTTTCTCCTGTACGCCGTGCTGGGGTGGAATCCAGGGCCTGGTGCTCCTGGGCCAGTGCTCCACTCTGAGCTGCACCCAGCCTGGTGCTGGCGTCCTCACAGTGCTGGCTCTTTCAGTCCGTATGTTTCATTTCAGGTAGTTTTTGTTAATGTAGTCTCTGTCGACAGGTGTTCAGGAATCTCCTCCTTGCCATGCAGTGAGCACCTGACTCTGCCACTCTGGTGATCTTTCCTCTTTGAAGGGACCCTTCCCCAGTCGCCCCCAATGCATGTCGTGGCTTAACAGGTGTATATCAGGTTGCTTTTCTGGCATCTCAGTCCAGGTTTCAGGGGCCTCTTTCTTGTTTCTTTGAATTGTGTCTTTGTTGAGATCAGTTGTAGTCTGTTTTCCCTTAACTCTTGATTAAAAGTTGAGATGGGGGCTTAAGTCGTTGCAGCCTGGAAGCTTCTCTTCCATTCTCTTCCCCTCTCAAATTCTGAATTCTTTAGCTCTTTCCTTACGTGAGTCCCTAAAGTAATTTTAAAAAGCAGTTTGCACTTTGAATTGGAATCTGGCGTTTTTCACTCCAGGGTCCAGTGGTGGAGAGTTGTAACTTCTAGGACATGAAGTGATATGCACATACTTCTGAAGGTGGTGTGGTGGATTGAGAGTAGTCTGGCACTTGACCTGGCACATCTGGCTTCTATCCAGAGCTGCTTTCTTTCTGTTGTCCATTGTCCCAGTGCATGCCAGGTGGACCTAGGTTTCCTCTTGATAAGTTGTTAAAATTGTCAGTACACATGGAAACACCAAGTATTCAGCTTGAGAGTTGACCACAGGTGATGCTTACTGGAGATGTGTATCTGGAGTAAATGGAATTTATTGTTGCAATTTTTTTTTATATTTATTTTTTAGTTTTAGGTGGACACAGTATCTTTATTTTACATTTATGTGGTGCTGAGGATTGAACCTAGTGCCTCCTGCGTTCCAGGAGAGCACTCTACCACTGAGCCACAACCCCAGCCCTGGAGTAAATGGGATTTTAAAAAAGACAGCTTCCACGCTGGGTGCAGTGGCACGCACCTGTAATCCCAGCTGCTCGGGAGGCCGAGAGAGGAGGATCACAAGCTCAAAGCCAGCTTCAGCAATGGCGAGGCGCTTAGCAACTTAGACCCTGTTTGTAAATAAAATAGAATGTAGGGTTGGGGATGTGGCTCAGTGGTTGAGTGCCCCCTGAGTTCAATAAAAAAAAAAAAAGCTTAACCTTTTCACGGACAAACATTACTTACTGTGGGAGTGAGACAAGTTCACCCTCAGTTCTTGTCCTGGTTTGTTTTTATATGGTGGAAATGTTGGTCACATCTAAAGTAGGTTGTATTAAATGCAGTTTTATGGTAGCACTGTACTCAAGTTTTAGCTTCCAAAAAAACTATTTAAAATATTATACCAAGGGCTGGGGCTCAATGGAAGAATGCTTGCCTAGCATGTATGAGGCCCTGGGTTTGATCTTCAGCACCAAATAAATGAATAAAGTAAGCCAAAAAAAATGTTGTACCAAAAATTACAAACTGATGTTAATCAGTTGACCTCCGCTTAAATGCTTGAATTTCTCCAGAAGGTAGAAGGTGGGCAAGCTTAAGCCCTTCAGAAGGTTTAGAGTAACCAGCTATTGCAAGGCGTAGGTGTTTATTGTTATCTCTAAAGGCTGTATCACCAAAATGTACCTGAAACCTTCCCCTTGAAGACACCTTGCTTTTAAAATCAGCTGTACTGAGAAAATTTTGAGTGCACTGTTGATGAATATTTAAAAATTTTGTACATACAATACAAGACTGGAAAGGTTGTAAAACTGATGTGTGCATTATTGATTTACTGTAAACACCTTGTAACCACCATTCATGTTAGAAGGCAAGACCTTGCTAGCCCCATCCCCTTCTAGCCTCTTCCCATCCTCTAGGACCCAGCATTTTTTGGAGCTGCAAGTTCAAGCTGGGGCAGCCTCATGGATTTGGCCTCTGGTGGGAGCAAGTGTGGCAAGACAGGAAGCCAGAGTGTGGAGAGCAGCTGTTGTTTTGACCTTCCACTGGGCACCTCTTCAAATTGCCACGCTGGCAATTAGGCTTCTTGTCCATGGACTCTTGGGACAGACTACATCCAGCATTTATGTCTTTTGATCTCTCTTCTTTGGTCTCTTCATTGCAATTTAATTGTTGGGGGTCCTCCCAGGTTCTTGTCTGCAGCGGACCCCCGACTGGGCTTGGGCTGATTGTGTGTCCCTGGTGCAGTCTGGTGTGTTGTTCCACCCTGCACTCCTAGTAAGCTGGTAGTTAGACTGGTTGATGGGTGCAGGTTGGAGTGTGGCTGTGTTTGCTGCCAGGAGGTAGTGGCTGCAGCCTGTGCACCTGGTGCCGCCTCGGGGTGAGCCATTGCTCACGAGGGCAGAGCCAGTGTTGGCACCTGTGGTGTCTGGGTGCTGTCTTCTGGGGTGCACTTTACATGTGATTCCATTGCAGCCCTGGGGCTATGCATGTTTCCAGAGATCCTGCTGCTGCAGAAGGTGTGGTTGTCTTATGAGGTGCTTCATGAAGTGGATTGCAACCAGCATTTCCTTGGCTCTTCAGATTGCTCAAACATACTTCCATTTGTTTTGCCTCATCTGATCATTAAAAGAACCCAAGGGTCTGTGTCCCAGCATCCCTGTCTGGGTGCAGCTGCTCTGGGCTGTGTAGTGTTAGGATTCACACAGTTCACTTCACAGTCAGAAGTGGTTAAACTGCTGTGCCAAGCAGTAGTCCATGAGCTGAGCATGACCAGCCCTATCCAACTTGTGGTTGTAGAACCTGTGTGGGGCCATGGTCTGAGCCCAAGGGTCCCCCACTCCACTTTTGCTAAAGCCCAGCCTTTTAGTGTGCTGCAGTCACCTTCATTGGAGATGTGGGCTGGGTGCCTGGGCTGCCTTGAGCATGCAGGCACAGAAAGGGTCCTGGTGACCCAAGGAGAGCCTCAGGGCAGGAGACCTACAGCAGAGAGATTGGGAGCAGTCTCAGGAAGGAGCTGTGCTTTCTACCTGATGTTTTTGTTTATTGTTTATTTTGTAAAAGTTTTGATTTGAAGTCTTCAAAAAGTTGAACTCAAAATTCCTTAATTTTAATTTAAGGAGCCATCCGATATTATAAAACAGTTTTGAAACTTTTGATGTTTGGTGGGGGGTGAGGAGCTGCTTATTGCAGTAAGTGCTGGTTTATGATTGAATTTATCATTTTTTTGGCTTCCTTGAGGCAAATTGATGATGGGCCGTCTTTTGTTCTAGCAGAAAGCCTCTCTGGCTGGCCTTTAAGGGTTTAAATAAGGACCTCATTCTCATGCACTTGTTTTTATCATTTTGCATTTTGTAGTCCCTAGAAAAATGAGGTTTCTCAGGAGTCTGGAGAGGCCCAGTTGTCACTTAGTCAGAACAGACTCTTCCCACCCTGGCTGTCAGTTGCTGTCCCTCCAGTGGGCCAGTCTGTCTTCCTTGAGGGTTGAGTGGCACCAAGGCCCACAGTGTCAGTCTGAGAAGCCTCAGCACCGCAGTGATGGCCCCAGCCAGCCCGTGAATAGTCGACAGAGCACACAAAGAATCACAAGTACTTAAAGCTTTGCTCAATTCTTTCGTTTTAGATGTTTAATCTGATACATATTTTGGTAGATGAAATCTTCAAATAGCTGAATTGTGAACTTTGTTTTTGTATCACTAGGGATAGTAGAAATAATGTATATCATGGCTCAGGAGAAGACTAAATTGTGAACCTGTGGTTTTATTAAAAGTAATGCTTCATTTCTAGTTTCTTTGATGAAAACATTTGAATGTACTGCTTCAAAGCTAAACTCTGAGTTTTTCCATGTTTTAGATTAAATAGGATTGCGAATCAGGTGGCCATTCAGCGGAAGAAGCAGTTTGTGGAGCGAGCCCACAGCTACTGGTTACTCAAAAGGCTGTCTAGGAATGGCGCTCCCCTGCTGCGGCGGCTCCAGTCCAGCCTGCAGTCCCAGAGAAACACGCAGCAGGTACGTGCATGCGCCTTGTCAGCCTCAGTGTCTCTTGCCTCCTGACACACTGACCACACTGAGCAGACAGCCCCTGGCATGGAGGACACTTTCTTTAGGCAGGATGTGGCACTGGGCCTTTGTGCTGGGATTGTGCAGGTGACACATGCATCCTCATGGCCTGTGTGTCTGCTCTTCCTTCTGTCGCTGCACAGGCTGATGAATTGTCGGCCCCATGCCTGGCACTTGGCAGCTCTGGGGCCAGAAAGTGCTGCCGAGGGAAGCTGTTGTAACATTGGCTGCGTGAGTGTTCAGAGCAGGGACCGCAGGAAGAGTTGGAGGAGCGCCTGGGTCTGATGGCTGGTCTGCACGGTGGGCCCTGGCAGCGTTGCATAGGAGTGATTTGTTTCCGGGCTTTGCTCTGAAGGCCAGTTTTAGCATTTAGTGAGGAGACCGGACAAGATGGGAGGGTCCAGAGGTTTCCTTTTAAGAAGAACAAGCTCAGGCACCTTAACAGTTCAACATTTTAGCTGTTAATGTAGACCTAAGGAGCCATCTGATATTATAAAACAGTTTTGAAAGAATGTAAAAAAAGTAAAAGAAAAGTAGAAAGTAAAGAATTGGCTTCTGTAAGATGTCACAAAAATGAATTGAAGACAAAAAATGGTACTCCTGAACACACCCAGAAATATGTATCTGGCAGCTCTGCTCACTTGTGTTTTGCAAGGAAAGGCCAGTCTCTGGGAGAGTGTGTCTTGTGTCAGCCACCTCCTCAGGCTGAGAGGCTAGGAGGGCTGGGTGGAGCCTCATGGGACCTTTGTGTGGCCCTTTTCCTGTGCTGCAGTCCTGAGCAGGGAGTAGCATTATTAGTCTGGTGTGAAATTCAGCTCTGGTTTTGGTAGGAGTGTGTGGCTCTAGAGTTCCTGGTGGGGCCCTGTGATTTAGGGGGGAGTGCGGTTGGCTGTCAGCTCAGTGGTGCTGCTTGACTGAGCCCTGTGTGGACAGATTGCTTGTACCTGTGAATGGTCTGTGGGTCTGATCTGGGTGGTGGAGTCCTTGGTGCTTGGTAGAGGCTATGGATAGAAACTGCTCCTCACTATAATCTCCTAGTGACTGTGGAGAGTCTGGGGCCTCCATGAAGCAGACTCCCCCACTTGCATCTTTCCTTCTTTTGTGTTCTGCAGAGGAGCTTGAGCTTGTAAGTCAGCCCCTCACTGGCAAGCATTCTTATATCGCCAGGCTCTGAAGTGCCTGGCAGAGCAGCGGCTTCAGTGGGTATTTCTTGGTTGTTGAGTGACTCAACCATATTTTTCACCCTGTTGTGCTGTGAGGCACTGTTGTTCACCCTTCTACATCCTTTCTTCTTACTCCACAACCCCACAGGGGCTCCAGGTATAGAGGAGAGGAACTTGGGGCAGGGGATCCTTTAGGACATTGAGTTACAGAGTGGAGGAGTATGTGGCCACGGTGGACACTGGCAGGATCAAGGATTTCAGCTTTGCTTCTGTGATGGTGGGAATTTGGAAAAGAGGGTTGTGGCCAGCGGCAGTGGAGAATCTAGACCTGGGATCTCATCCCTGGCTGGAGAGGCTTTCCATTAAGCCAGGAAAAAAGTCACAAAGGAGCAAATGTCCATAGAGTCTCCGTGAAAAGAGCACTGATGTGGCTGGGAGGGATCTGAAGGCTGTGGGGATCATTGCCCTTCACAAACACTGAAGGATGCAGGGCTTGTGTGGTCTGTGGGTGGCTGGGCCTGGGCACAATGGAACTGGTAGGAAGGCCAGGGAGGAAAAGGGGGAGACCGGACAAGATGGGAGAAGATGGTGCCACCAGGTGCTTGGGTCGGTCAGACTGAAACAGTCCTAGGAAAGTCTATGAGGACACCTCACTAGGAGGTGGAGAGGAAGGGTCTGTGGACTGGAGCCCAGCATATTCCACAGTGGTGTCAGGAGGCCTGCATTACCTCCCAGTTAAGAGGGCTTTGGGGAGGAGGGACTTGGAATTGCTGAAAGGGCTGTGGATGACCATGCTGACCTTCTGGTGGGGCATATGCACCTGCAGTGCCATGTGGGGGTAAGCGGGAACTGATGGGTGACAGCCCCAGATTACTCCTATATTGTCCTATGAGGATTGATTTTTCTAGGGGTTCCATGACAGTGGTGCTGTTCAGGGGATGTTTAAAAGACTTGAGTTAATCTTTTTTGGTGGTGGTTCTGGGGCCTGAATTCAGGGTTTCCTGCTTGCTTGCTAGGCACATGCTCTACCACTGAGTCTCACCTCAGCTCTTTTTATTTTTTATTTTGAGACACAGGGTCTTGCTAAGTTGCTCAAGCTGGTCTAGGAACTTGCTGTCTCCTATCTCTTGAGTTGCTGGGATGTTGGTGTGTGTCATCGTGCCTGGCTCCTAATGGTTTTTGAAAGTAGAAGTACTTGATGTTAGAATTTGATTTGCCCAGGTTTCTGGGTGTCTGCCCTCACCCAGGCCCTGGGAGAAGACTGGCAGAGCCCTTTGGTCCCGTGGCTGACCGTTCAGGTATACCACAGACAGGGTGGATGAGCAACTTTGAAAGCTAGGCCCCCAAGGTTGCCAGTAGTGCAGCTGGGGTCCGGAGGCCTTCTTAGAGGGCTGTATGCCCTAGACAGTGGAAGGACAAGTACCATGTTCTTCACTGTCTGGAGGAAGAAATAAGGTGGCTGCATAGATTTGGCCTGCAGTCTGGCAGTTGTGTACTCAGTCTGGCCTCTCTCCATTCATCCTGCTCCCTGGGTCTTCCTTTCTTGCCATGCGAGTGTGTCTATCAACTCCCTCTAGGTTGCCACCCCTCCCAGCCTCCTGCTGGTGGCATCTCAGGGAGACTGGGGCTGGCTGGGCTGGGACTGGTTGCTCTCTGGGTCTCAGGCCCTTGGTGCAGTGTCCAGGATGGGATTTGTTGTTGTGGAGCTGGCTAGTGTCTACAGCCCTACTGGCATATCCCTCAGCACTGGGGTTTCTGTTGTGACTGCTGAGCCATTCCTCACCATGGGGGACGTCTCCCATCCCAGCACTTGGGTCTTCTTCCTGTTTTTTGAATAGAGGCTCTTTAGCTTGGGTGGGCATTTCTTCCTGGCAGTGGGCAACCACCTCTGTACTTCCCTCTCTCAGAAACCTCTCTACTTCGGTCCTCCTATGAGGTGTCTTCCAGAGTTGACATTTGCAGAACAAGGAGGTTTAGGACTTTGGAGTAGACGAGACTGTGTGTACTCGGGCCCTTCAGTCATGATGCCATGGCATGCAGGAGTGAGGGCCACAGTGCTCCATCACCATGCATGTGACCACACTGCTGCTGGATGGCATTTTCTTATTAAACCTAGGCCTTGGGCAAACTAGCACATTTTGCTAGCTCGTGAACATGAAGGGGCTTCTTGGTATTTAGAAGATTATTTGGTGTCACGGTCCAGGCCAAGTATCCTCAGAATGTTTCCAACTGATAGGCAGTATGATTTTCAGATGCTTTTAGGGATGTGGTTTGTCAGATCCACATTTTAAATATATTACTAGCATTGTTCATGTGAGTGAAATTGTTAATCCTGATTCAATGCCTGAGAATTTCTAGTAGCATTAGGTGTTCCCTGTGACCTGTGCTATGGTGGGCGCTGACACTGCTTCCCTGCAGGCAGGAACCTCCTGGTTTGAGATGGGCACAGGGTACATTGTCTTGTGTGCCTCCTGGCCTTCCTGCACATCTTTACTCAGGGCTTTTTCACTGTTGAGTGGTGGATTCCATGACCATTTGCCATCAGACCTTGTGTCCTTGAACAAGCATGCTTGTCCTCTGGGTGTGGGAACGTGAGGGCAGAGCAGCCCAGAGATAGCGAGGTCCCATGAGTGTAGGGCTTGTTCTAGAAATTGATGTCAGCTCCTGGCTTGTGGCTGCCCAGTGGTGTGTGTCCAGGGGTCATCCTTCAGCAGTACAGGGCAGACATCCCAGGTAGGCCATTCTCCTTCCCATGGTGGTAGGGTCAGGGCATGCTGAGCCACTGTATGGAGATGGTCCTGGACATAAGCTGTCTTGTGTGGTCCTGTAAGTGGGGTGCAGTGTCCCTGCCACGTCCCTCCTCCATAAGGCAGAGGATGGGTATTCACTTTGGGCAGTGACCTGAGGACCAGTGTTCTTAGTGTGGGTGTGCCCTGACTAGGCAGGAAAAGGAAGTTTGAAGTGTTGTCAGAGAGAGGCCCGGAGCAGGGGAGCAGAGGCGGGGTCTTGATTGGATAAGGTATAGGAGTGCTGGAGGCCTGTTGGCATGTCTTACATTGGCTGGTAAATTTTCTGGTTGTCATTTGCTGCCAGGTGGCTAGAGAGCTGGTCCTGTGCTGGGAAGGGCTTTGGTTGTCTTGCTGGATACTCTGCAGTGGTTGCTGTAGGGGAGTGTGCCTGTGCCTCTGAGTATACCCTCTGAGAGGCTTCTGTGAGCCTGTAGGGCCAGCATGGGTTGCTGTGGTTCTTCATCCTGCTAAGACCTCTGTATAGCCAGGGTGACTGATTATAGGGCCAGGCAGACGCAGTGTGCTCTCTACCACCACGTGCCATGGCTCTGCAGTACTGTGCTTTCGTATCTATGACTTGTTGGGAACAGGTTGGCATAGTCCATGGGGAGGTCATGGCACATGCTGCCTGGTCCACCACTCTGTCCGCCCCCCCAAGGAGGGAAGGCAGGAGAGGAGCCGTCTTTGGGGACTGCAGAGTGTAGCCATCTCCAAGGGCAGGGTTGGGTGTCAGCATGCCTGTCCCACGCCTCTCTGCAAGCCCAGAGCCCAAGCTACTCTATGCTGTGAGGTGGATGGACACAGACCTGGTTTTGTGCACCTGGTGCATTCCCGTCATGCTGTCCCTCCCAGCTCTCCTGGGGTCCTGTATCTCCCTCAGCTCCACAGCTGGGACAGGCCTGTGGGACACCTCTTTGGCTGGTACTGGCATGCAGGGCACAGTGGGCTCTGCTTGTGCAGGCATCTGAGGCCGTTGGCAGGAAGAGTCTGTGTGCTTGACTGAGGGGAAGTTTCAATTAATGTTTTCAGAGAGAAAACGATGAAGAAATGAAAGCAGCCAAAGAGAAGCTGAAGTACTGGCAGCGGCTCCGGCATGACCTGGAGCGCGCCCGACTGCTGATCGAGTTGCTGCGCAAGAGGGAGAAGCTCAAGCGTGAGCAGGTGAGGTCCCCCTTTACCCTGGGCTGTTCCTTGAGCGACCTGTGGGTATCCAGGACCCCTGTTTGCCTCACAGGAGCTCTGGAGACACCCTTAGGCAGCCCCACTTCCCAGCATGTTCCTGCCTCACAGTTAGCCCCACAGTTGTACCTCCCTTGAGCCAGGTCAGGTGACTGGCCCTGGATTGCAGGTCCTTAACAGAAGGCTGTGTTGTTAGCTTCCTTGAAATAAGTATAGGCAGGGCTCAGGAGGAGGGCTGCCTTGTAGCAGGGGCTGGCCTACATGTGATGCCTGGTCTGCAGGGGTTTCTCTGTGGCTGTGCAGAACGTAAGGAACCAAGGTTCCCAAGGGGTGTGCCTGAGTCCCTGATGGTGAGCGTGTGCTGTTGTTGCAGGTAAAGGTGGAACAGATGGCCATGGAGCTGCGGCTGACTCCACTGACTGTGCTGCTGCGCTCAGTCCTGGAGCAGCTGCAGGAGAAGGACCCCGCTAAGATCTTTGCCCAGCCCGTGAGTTTGAAGGAGGTGCGTGTTGCTTTTCTGTCTCAAGAGTTGCTGTTTGATGGTTAATGTTTAGCTGGGGAACACTGTAGACATATTCTAATTTTATTTAAGGCATGTATACATTACTTACTTATTCTAATAAGTTATACACGACACCAGAATACTCTTTGATTCATTGTACACAAATGGAGCAGGATTTTTATATATAAGTATTTTATTAAAAATAGGTTTCACTGTGAAGTACAGCAAGTGCCTGAGGGCATCTCCTCTCAGCCTCAGCAATTGGCACCATTGCCTGGCTAGTGGTACTTGTAGCTAAAGAAACTTGGGTCAGGAGGGTCCTTGTCAGCTTGCTTTGGTGCTGCCATTTGTTAGCTGTATGAAAATACTCTTGAGATGGGTGTGTGGCTCACAAATATGATTGCTAGTGTAGGTAAGTAGAGTAAGCTCAGAACCCTGTTTTAGTTTGTAAATGATTGTTTTCCTCCCTAAAATCAGGTACCGGATTATCTGGACCATATTAAACATCCCATGGACTTTGCCACGATGAGGAAACGACTAGAAGCTCAGGGGTATAGAAACCTGCGTGCGTTTGAGGAGGATTTTGACCTCATTGTAGATAACTGCCTGAAGTACAATGCCAAGGACACCGTGTTTTATAGAGCCGCAGTGAGGCTGCGTGATCAGGGCGGCGTGGTTCTGAGGCAGGCCCGGCGCCAGCTGGACGGCATTGGCCTGGAAGAGGCCTCTGGAATGCACCTGCCCGAGCGGCCTGCCGTGCCCCCTCGGCGGCCTTTCTCCTGGGAAGATGGTAAGAACTGGTGCTGTGTCCAGGCAAAGACAGGAGGATGCTCTTCCCAGCCCACTGTGCAAAGCATCAGGATTCCTGCCATGTGGTCAGTGCAGATATGCCAGAGGGTGCTTGTTTTATTTATTTTTTATTCTCTCTGCAACCTGGTGTGTATTGTATACAACATATATCATTCGGGTCCTGTTACATTTCAGGCACATTTGACCTGCAGCAGCCCAGGTCTCCATGATACAGACCACGAAGGCAGTTGACTTAGAGATTTGTACCCAGCGGGGCCCTTGTTCGGCTTATGAGGATGTCTTGCAGCTCTTGTCAGAGTTGACGGACAAGGGGTAGAAACTAATTGGTTTTGCCTTTGACCTCTACTCATGGTTTGCACATGTTGCAGAAGGGCCTGAGGAAAAGTGTGTCCCTGGCCCTCTTGACCCCATTTGGGCCTGTACTTCTTGGCTGCCCCAGGCACATGCCATGTCTGCCTGCCTCTCATCTGCCTCCTGCTCTGAGCAATCTATGGAAGCCTTGCTGACCCTTGCTTCTCAAGCCCATGTTGGTGTTTGTTGAGTGGCATGAATGTCCACACGAGTAGGTAGAGCACCCTAAAGCATGGTTTTCCTGAATTCTGAGTTGTTAGTTAAAAGTCATGGTATTTGGGTCATGTGTTCAGAGTTCTCATATTCCTGGTTTCTTGGCCTGACCCGCCTGCTGGTAATCACTGACCAGTGCTGAGACTGGACTTGGACTGGTGCAGTCTGGGTATCTTCCTTTCCCTCCATTCCCTGCTGACTGTGGCTTCAGCCAGGACATAGGTCTCCCTGTGGGCTGCTGGCTGCTGGCCCCTGTATCTAGCCCAGAGGGACCATTTCCTGCCAGCACTAGGGCATGCAGGATAGGTTGAACTTTTTTTTTTTTTTTAAAGAAGGGAATGTCTTTTTATTTTTTGTTTCTGGTTTCAAGGGGAATGTGTATTTTTGTAGAAAATTGGGGAAAAAACCACAGATTCAAAACTCAGAGCTGATGACTCTTGGCAATCCCAGATAGAGCTGGTTAGGTCAGAACCATTGTATTCTGTAATGTTCCCTGGGGTCCTGGGTAGAAGTAGGTCTGAGAATCATGGTCTTGGAGTGACCTCATTCTTCCACACTCACCTCACTTCCCTGAATGTCTTCTCCAGTCTGCATGTGAGGAGAAGGGGAACAGCCCCCCAGCCTTTCCTGTCTGGTGTGGAATTTCACCACCTGTGGCCCTGGGCAGAGACTGTTCCCTCCACATGGTGCTGGCTGCCCTTAGAAACAGGAGGACCCAGCTGGGCAGGGTGGTGCACATCTGTAATCCCAGCGGCTCAGGAGACTGAGGCAGGAGGATCAAAGCTAGCCTCAGCAATTTAGTGAGGCCCTAAGCAACTCAGACTTTGTCTCTAAAAATAAAATATAGAAAGGGCTAGGGATGTGGCTCAGTGGTTGAGCACCCCTGGGTTTAATCCCTGGTATTTAAAAAAAAAAAAAGAAAAAGAAAAAGAAACAGGGCCCAAGTGATAACTGGGAGCCCTTGACCCCATAGGCCCTGCTTCTTCTCCTCAAGGCCTGCTAACTGTGGCCACAAGATTCCCCTGAACAGACTGGGCTTGGAGACCTATGAGTTGGTATCTTCGAGAAAATGATCATCACGCATGTTGCTAAATAAATTTCTATGCCGGACTTTTTGCTGAGGAGAAAAATAAGAATGAGAAGTCCAGTGTCATTTCTTTCTCTGCTTGGGCAGGGAACGCTTGAGCCATGGTGTTGCTCAAGGAGGGTGCAACTGCTATTCTGTTGGCACCAGGCACCCCAAGTCTTACGGTATTGTCCTGCAGGTACAGATGGAGGAGCCGCTGGCCTCTGTGGAAGAGGCCGGCATTGCAAGGCTGTTTCCTTGGGGGCTACAGGTGGCATGAGGGGCTGCCTCTGGAGGTTTTGTGGGAACAACGACAGGGATGTGAGTCACACGTTGCATATGTTGGTTCATTTCCCACACAAGGGCTGCATGTCCTGCAGAGACAAGGTATTCAGGAGGACTCGGGGTTCTGCAGAGGCCTGATTGGCTTTGTCTTCCTTTGGCCCTTGATTTCATCTTGGGTAGCTTCTAAGAGTGATTTCTTTCTTGGTCGTCTCTCGATGGTGTAAGATTTGTACCCCATGAGGTTTTTTTTGGGTGTTTTTTGAAATTGTAAGGACTTTAGTAGTAAATATGCCTGGATTCAGAACCACCTGTGAGCTCTTCAGCTCAGGCTCAGAAAAGCCACACCGTATTCTGTCTCTGAAGACTGGCTGGGATCTTGTGATGAGTGCCAGTCCTAGGTGGGCCTGATGGCATGCCATCACTTTGCTGGCAGACTTGGAACTGGTAGAGAATGTGCATCTCTCTGGTGGTCCTTGTGCACCCTTGCTCAGATCTGGCTGTCCACCCAGGAAGACTTAGTTGGGACCTACCCTCGGCGGGAGGTGGGTGTCATCTGGATACCGCCTCTGCTCGTCTACCTTGTCCCCACTGTGCCTGGTGGCTGTGGGAGTAGGGATTCTCCTTCAAAAGCCTCCTGTGTCTCCTTGTGGCAGTTGGCCCTCCGTGGGTTCAGAGAATGGGTAGAGGGGCCTGGGCACAGCCTTGAGTGGCCAAGGGCAGTTTCAGGGACAGTTGGGACCAGTGTAGTATTCTCAGAGGGGTCCTGGAATCTGATGGTTTATGGTGTCTATCCTTTGGTTTAGTGGACAGGTTGCTGGACCCCGCCAATAGGGCCCACCTGGGCCTGGAGGAGCAGCTGAGAGAGCTGCTGGACAAGTTGGACCTCACCTGCTCAATGAAGTCCAGCGGCTCGCGGAGTAAACGGGCAAAACTGCTCAAAAGAGAAATTGCTGTCCTTCGAAACAAGCTTAGCCAGCAGCACAGCCAGTCCCCACCAGAGGGGCCAGGGACTGGCAGCTTTGAAGAGGATGCTGCTCCACTGGGGCCTGACACAGGGGAGGAAGGTAAGCGTGGTGGGGGGTCAGCCTTGACCAGTGCTCTGTGGTCATCACTATTGTTGTAAGCTTTGAAATTCACAAAAACTCTGATCGTGGTTTCCCACCAGGTTTTGTTTCCTTTTGAAAAGATGGTACAGTTTGTGCCTTTTGTATCATATTTTGGCACTTGCATAGTTTATAGACTTTATGGCACAGAGAATAAAATATCCGCCCCCCCCCCCCCCAATTCAGGCCTGAAAAAAAACATTTTAAAGAATGATGTAGATGTTCCAGTGTATAGAAGAGCAAGGTGGTTTGCATGTAAGAGTGAGAAATGCTTCTGTTTTGTAAGTGAGGGGGCTGCTGAGGTATGCACCAGTCCTCAGAGTGGCTGCTATCCCTGAAGTCTCCCCCTGTGGTGGAATGGTGGGAGGAGGCTCAGTGTCTCCCCGCAGAGGCCAGAGCCCTTCCTGCGAAGACCCTCCATGGACTCTACTCTCCTGACTGCAGAGCTCTTCCGATGGGTCTGAGGGACATACAGGAGGACAAATCCATCCGTCTAGTGGAGAAACGGGGGAGTCCAGTGCAGACGTAGCATTGTAGCGGCAGGAGGGTAATTGTACATGTCTGGGTTGAGGAGGTAGGGTCCAGGTGAGAGTTAGAAACCAGCTTGAGTGGAGCCGGCAGGCCACTCCTGCTACTCACCACCCCCTTTTGGTTCCAGTTGTACAGAGTAGAGCAGAGCAAGATCTGCTCCTGCCACGGCTGTCCATGGTGGTTTCTCACCTCCCAGAGTGTTTTCCTCACGTATCCAAGTGGGGATAGGGAAGCTGAACGCAGACCCACAGATGCAGTTGCTGTGAGTGTGCTCTTGATTGACACGGGATTCCCTGCTTCTTGTCCCCACAATGTCACTTCCTGCAGCTCCCCGTTGGTGGCTGCTGAATGTGTCAGACAGCCCCCGCGTGGTCAGGCCTTCCATCCTGTTGCTGTCAGGCGCTGGCAGGAAGTCACTCCAGCACCTGGGCTTTCTTGGGCTTGGCAACTCCTCCTGCTTGTCCAGCTGGGGCGTGCTTGTGCCCTTCCCTTCCATCCTTTTTGGTGGTGGTGTGGTCTGTTCACACGGTAAAGAATTAAGTTCTCAGCGTGTCACATGTTCACCCTGTGCTCTGTGAGCCTCTGTCACTAGCATGTAACACCCTACTGACTCTGGAGATTCTGCACCTTTCTTTGAGGAGCATTTGCTCGTGGGACCTTTGACAGCCAGACTTTCTGGCATCTGCTGCTGTCCCTGTGCCCTGGTGGGTCCTAGATGGCATCACTGCCTGTTTCCCAGGGTGATCCTCTTGCCACTGCCTGAGCCGGTCCCCTGACTGAGGATGATCCTGGGGTTTAACCGCTCTTAGGTATAGTGTCTCTTTGCCTTGAACAAAACAGTGAGTTAAGGGAGGAGGTTTGTCAGCAGGTTGGTTACCCTGATCGGAGCAGCTCCATCCTTGGAGAGCCCCCTCCCTGACACCACCTTTCCCACTGCAGTCATGTGCTGCCTTTACAGGTCTTTCCTCAAAGGTGCCTTCCATCCACAGTGTGTGCACAGGGTCCAGGACCCTCACTCGGCTGTGAGTGTGGCTCCCCAGATTCCCCTGACCTTGAGCATGAGCCAGCTGGGGTCATCTTAGAGAAAACATGCATGGTATTATCTGAAGCAAAGACACCTAGAATGGCTGAAGGTTGTTGGGTCTGTGTTTGAAATGACTGAACTCACAAAAGGGTGTTTTCCTTCTAGCTAAGGGGAAAGACAGATGGGGAAAGAAACAGCCTGATCTGTTCTGAGGGGAGTAGAGGCGACGTCCCATCTCCAGGCAGAGCAGATACGCTATGGGGAATGGCGTGAACGTGGGGTGGGCAGCCAGAAGTGCGTCTGAGCTGGTGTGGAGGTGTGCTCAGTGTGTCCGTGATGGCTGAGACCAGGGACCAGATGCTTGGAAATATTTCAGCACATTCTTCTGAAAGATTAAGACCTCTGTTATTTAATTAAATATACCTGCAGTATTGTTACTCCTGTAAAGACAGAAATTCCTTGATATCAAATGCATGGCTTCACCTAAATTTCAGTGGAAAGATGTTGATGTGACATTTGTGTTGTTTGCATGTGAAGAACTTCAGGCAGGATAACCCTAGGAGCTGCGCATTGACACACAGCTCTCTGGCCGGCCGTGACTTGGTCTGACAACAGGGGTGAGTGGCTGATTTGCCAGGTTCCTCTCTGTCTTGGCTCGAGTTACCAAGATCCAGCTGAGTGAGGTCGAGGTCTAGAACTTGGGCATGGTGAGCCTTGTGAGGTGAACTTGAGCTCTTAGGAGCCTTCTCTCTGCCTTTCCACCCAGTGGGGTTTCAGTTGATTGGTGAAGCAGAGGCTTTGGGAGGAGCAAGAGCCCACACGTGGTGAGTGAGGCTTGTACCTCACTCCTGGATGGGTCATGAGGAGGTGTGCTTGTCCCTTGCTGAAGGCTCCAGAGTCAGTGCAGTGCAGGCATGTGGCACCACTGTGTGTATAGTAGTCAGGTTCTTGCTGTGTACGTGCCATGCTATGGCCAGAAGGGATAGATACGTTTGGAAGGGATTTTTAACTCAAGTGCAGAATGCTTAGTGTGTGAGCTCTGTTCCCGCAGGGTGGCTGATGAAAGGAACAGGAGGACAGCAATTGGTAGCACTGGTGGGAATGTTCCTATGGGCTAACCCCCCACCCAACCCAGTGGTTTCCAGAGGTTTGGGCTTGGGTGCAAGCATTCAGGTGGAAGGTGGCCAGGTGTGTCAAAGCATGGTCACCAGATCCCTCAGTTTAATGGAGTAGCCAGTCTGGATCTGACCCCGTGTGTGAGGCTGTTTCATGTTTAGCAGTTTTGCTGCTATGTGTGAGCCAAGTCTTGGCTAGGGGGACTTCAGGGTACCTGCCTTTATATTCACGTTCAAGCTGTGTGCTTGAGTTGTGTAGAATTTATTCTAGAAGTTAATCGATCATTTCTCACATGCAGTTAAATAACAGCATGTGATTGATAACAGCCATTGATACAAAGAATTTTCATAGGCATGTATTAACTTCCCATCTGGCTTAACTTGAGTGACCTGACTGGGCACGTTTCTCTGTCAGCCGAAGCCCTGGCAGAAGGGGTGGTAGCTACTGGGGATGTGTTCATAGCCAGCCACCCTAGAAACTCACTCTCCTTGCAGCTGCCCAGAGAGGCTGGGGTGCTGATGTTTCCCCATTTTATGGGTGAGGAAATGGAGGCACAGAGAGGTTGAGCAGCCTGTGTGGGTCCCACAGTGTGTGGAGGTGTTTTTGAGTCTGTATATCTGGGCAGCCTTCTCTTTCCAGTGCCTGCCTTCCTGTGTCCGCCTTGTAAACACCACAGCAGCATGTCCAGTGAGCCACAGGGTGGTGGCTGGGAACCTGGGCTTACATGTGGGCTGACTACAGGGCACGGGTGGAGGACACATGGGGAGTGTGGCCACACAGCACCAGGGGTTGGAAGATGTGGACTGCGAGGAATGACTTTGTGCGGGAATATATAAGGCCCCCGGGGTTGAGCCAGAGTGGTAGATAGAGGGGTTTTTCAGCCCTGGAGGGGTAGCCTAGCCAGGACGCAAGCCTCGTGCCTGCAGGCCCCAGGAGAGAAGTGCAGCCAAGCCGAGCTGGGCTGCAGAATCAAGCTGGTGACAGCCCCAGGCACCCCCGTGCCCCTTACCAGCCAGCCCTTTTGTCAGGGATGCAGTGCAGGCACAGTGTGAGTAGAGCTTTCCGCAGGCTCTGCGTGTTCCCCAGGCACAGCTACTTGGCACTCCTGTGTGCTTTGTGAGTACATTCTCCTAAACTGTTTTATTTTATTTTATTTTTTTTTAAATTGTATTTCATTTATTTTAGCATGTTTTCCTAAACTAATGGTGACTTAACCAGGGCGGGTGAGGAGACTTGTTCGCACTGATGTCAGTGTTTGGAGCTCAGTGTTTCCAATTCCTAGATATTGTGATCTGGAGAAGCAGGTGGCTGGCCCCTGGGGCATGAGTGTTACGTGCTAGATATGTGTATGCTCCCTGTGTGACACTGTTTAAGACAGAAGGCCTTTTGGTTGAGGCAGCACTTGTGCCTTGGTGGTGGGGTTGCTGTGGCAGGCAGTGACACATCTGTGGGTGCGTGACCAGCCTCCCTGCGCTCTGCTCTTGAGGGTTAGAGATAACTTTGGAGTCTTTGCTCTGAGTTGATCAGATGGCCAGACACCTAGTGAAGCTTGTAACTTGTGGAGCTTTTCATTTTCAAAGTGAACTCTTGAATTTAAAATATCAACCTTACATATTTCAAATGATTTGTAGGTATATGCAGCTTTAATAAAATAAAAATGACACATGGGGCTGGGCTTGTAGCTCAGTGGTAGAGTACTCTCCTTGCATGTGGAAGGCACTGGTTTGATCCTCAGCACCACGTAAAAATAAAATAAAGGCATCGTATTCATTTACAACTAAAAAATATTAAAAAAAAAAAAGACACATAGTGATAATGTATACTACTGGATCATTTAAGTTGTATCTCTTTGTCTTTTTAATATCACACCTCCTGTAGCCCAAATCAGTCCTATCCCGAAACCCCAGTGTCTTGGCCCCGCGTGGCATGCACTCATGCTCTCTACAGAGCCAGACAGCTGCCTCCCAGGGTTAAACCTGGGAGCTCAGCTCCATGTCCTGTTGTATTGGTAGTTTTTAAACACCTGTTGCAAGAGGCTAAAATAGTCTTCTCCCAAAGACTGTTCAAATCAGGCATGTGAGAATTGCCCTCAGTCTTTAGGGCTTCTGTGCAGATGGGTACTCTGAAGGAGTGGGGCATTTCCTGCCCTTCCTGGGACTCCTTCCTAATCCCGAGCCACTCCCAGCAGTTAGCCCTGGTCAGAACCATTTAATGTCTGTTCCCTCTGTTGGCGCGCCTCGGGTGCAGTGTAGAGTGCTGTGGGATCCTGTGTGAGGTCCCCTTAGTTCTGTGGCTGTTTTGTCCTCCTCAAGGTAAGTGAATGTTGATTGTAGAAATCGTGACAAGCCAATATTGATGTGTGTGAAGCACATGTTCAGCTTTCTCCAGAAAGTAACTGTGCACTTGGGCCCAGGGTACCAGACCGCAGTCTCTGGTTAGGGACAGGCACACAGTGTGGCCCGAGGGACCCCGGGCTGCCCCACTGCTCGACAGATGGTTGTGTGTGATGCTTTGTTTCCTTGATTGAATTAGTATATTGGTGGACTTCACATTTATAGTAAGTTTTATGATAGATTTTATAATCTTCAGTTTCAAAAATCACTTTATTTATAATTTTTTCAGGAGATAAATCTCCCCCTAAACTTGAACCATCAGATGCATTACCTCTTCCTTCAAACTCGGAGACTAATTCAGAACCACCAACCCTCAAACCAGTAGAACTCAACCCCGAGCAGAGTAAACTATTCAAAAGAGTCACATTTGATAATGCATCACATAGCACTTGCACTCAGAGCGCACTGGTAAGCGGACACCCTCCAGAGCCCACCCTCGCCAGTAGTGGCGATGTGCCGGCGGCGGCGGCCTCCGCAGTGGCGGAGCCATCAAGCGATGTAAACAGACGCACTTCTGTTCTCTTCTGCAAATCGAAAAGTGTAAGCCCCCCAAAGTCTGCCAAGAACACTGAAACCCAGCCAACTTCTCCTCAGCTAGGGACCAAAACCTTTTTGTCTGTAGTCCTTCCGAGGTTGGAGACTCTACTGCAGCCACGGAAAAGGTCGCGGAGCACATGTGGAGACTCCGAGGTGGAGGAGGAGTCCCCGGGAAAGCGCCTGGACACAGGTAAATGTCAGGGGCGGCTGCCACGCGACACGCTCTTCCTCCAGGGGTCTTCATATGAACTTTTTGGTGCTGAGCTGTTTTTTGCAGTGTCCTGTTTTCTTATTTCCAGAGAAGATGACAAAAAAAGGTGTTTTTTTTGTTTTTTTTTTTTTCCTTTCAAAAGCTCTGGATTGAGTCCAGGATTGGCACCCTTGTGAGGAGTGTCCAGGCCAGGGCTGGTCCTGAGGCTGCAGGGGAATGGCCTTGATTTCTCCTTTGTCTCCTTTCTTCTCTGTGTTTTTTAAAACTCAGCTTTACGTGTGGTTTGGTTGAGCACCTTGACCATTCTGTGTCTGGGTGAACTGTGAGTGGCTGCGCCGGGCACTTGCTGGCCTCTCAGCCCTTCCCAGCCCTCTGGAGGGTCTCTTGAAGTCCCTGTGAGCCCAGGACCCTGATTGGCAGCTGGACCTTCTGTTGCAGCACTTAGCACATGAGTCTAAAGGACAGGTTTTCCAAGTGTTTGGTGCAGTGTGGCCTCACCACCTGCCGAGACAGTGCTGAGCTTGTACAGGGCCTTGCATCCGTTCACCAAGATGTCCCAGGCGCCCCTCCATGGCACTCCATGAAACTGCACCTTGCTGTTGTTGAAGGGAGCCACCTTGGCTCTTTGGCAATCTCTAAACCTGCCCCTCAGGTGAAGGCCAATAAATTTCTTGTGTTCTTTAAAGAATGACTGTCGCCAGTCATTCTATAATGGCTGTGTAACTGGAAGGTTCCAGGATCAGATCTCCAGTGTCTTTTTTTGTTTTGGAGGTGTTTTTCCTTTGGTTTCTGGCCCTGGTCAGAGCTTGGTTCCTGTTCGTTGTCCACCTCTTATACCTAGATAAACAGAAGCGCATCTCCTCTTCACTGCCTGAGGGCGGGTGGTTTCTTGTACCTCTTGGCAGTGAGAACATGGGGCTGATGTAGTTGTTACTTCATGTCCCAGAGTGGGTGCTGGTCAGATGGGGAGGGTAGTGGGTGTGGCCAGCTGTAGGGTGTCTGCAGCCTCCCACCTTTGGGGGACTGCTGGCCTGAAGTACCATGTGGATCTTTGTACATTTCCTCCCATAGCTAATAAAGATACCATGGTTTTATAAATTGTGTGTGGGAGGTGGGGAGGGAGAAGTTGAAGGTGAAGGGTTGATCGGGATTGAACCCAGGGCCTTGGAATGAATTTTCATTTTGATTTGCTCGTGCAATCTTATAGGAACTTTCTATCCTTGTCCTCTAATTTCAATGGGTGGGTATTGCATTATCATTTAGAAATTTGATGAGACTCCTGTCTCTACGTGAAATGAAGTGATTTGAGTGTTTCATAAGACACTGTTATGAAGGTAGAGGTTGGACGTTTCTAGCCTTGGGACTCCTCCTTAACTATGCTTTTGCCTTTCTCAGCCAAATTTAGTAAAAGACTTTTCCACCTTGTGATTTGAGCTGATTGGAAAGGCCCAAAGATGGGAAGCAGTGGGTTACAGTGACAGGGCAGGCCCCAGCTGTTGCAGGCTCCAGTCTCCGGTGCCTCTCCATGCAGAGCAGATTTTAGGCCTCGTGTCTGTTGGCAACACAGGGCTCAGGGTGCTGTGGGAAAGGGGACCTCCATGTATCTGGTGTCCAAGGTTGTGCCCTTCCTCTGCATGTGCAGGTGGCAAGCTTCTGCCAGGCAGGCCCTCATCCCAGTAGGCCTTGCTGGATGCTGCTGATGGGCTGCACCCAGCGATGTGGTTTCAGGGGCTATGCAGACTTGTTCCCCAGGTGTTGCTTGTGAAAAATGACGTGTGCCCCTTTCATTCTTATTTCTGTATTTCACTGGAGTGTTTTGCAGTGGTGACGGTGAGTCTGAAGGCAGCCTTACTGGGGACCTGTGATTTGTGTGATCCACAGTGTGCCTTGGCCCTGACTGAAATGGAGGTTTCTGCTTCTTGTTCCAGAATGGCAGTAGAGTCAGTGGATGCATGGTGGATTCCTAAGCGTGTTCCTGAGCAGCTGGGAACCTTAATTGCGCTAAGATCAGGCTCTTGGGAGCAGCAGGTGTCCGCTGCTGTGTCTGCTTAGCCCAAGGTGGGCCAGGTGCAGGCTGAGTGAGCTGGTCCTGCCTTTGTACTAGCTGTGTTTCCTTCTGAACTGTCTGGTGCTCTCTGTGCACCTGAATTTCTAGCTGGAGTTGTAGTCCGAGGCCTTGAAGTATTCAGAAGTCCTGATTTTTCCCAGATTCACTTTTGTGCTTTGAACTTATAGGAAGCTCTCTGGTATTCTCCAGTGCATGGCAAGATTCCAAGTTAGATCAAGGAAAGACTTGTTGGTTCTGAGACTGCTCATCCATCTGTCATTGTGCCACCCTGGCTTGTGGCTATGGGATAGGCCTGTGGTGCATTAGGCCTTATGTGGGCTCAGGGCCTGTGACTCTACTTTCCTAGGTGTCACACCTTCGGAGCTGGCCCTGTCCGATTACGTTCTTCCTCTGTGACTGCTCGCTTGTTTCCAACACTAGACCTTCCGTCCAGGGCGAGTGCTGGAGCCTCCTGCTGGAGACGGTCGTGAATGGGGGGCGAGCCAGTGAGCTGCCTCCTGCACAGGGAGGGGGCTGAGCTGTCTCTGCACTTCCAGTCCCACTAAATGGCTTTTTCGCTGTTTTCCAGGTTCTCATTTAACTGCTAATATGCTGGGTAGCTCCCTCTTTGGATCCTAATCCCTTTCTCTTACTTCGACTTGGACTGGAGTGGGACACAGAGCCATCGCTGCTCCTTGCCTTGCACGTAATTCTTGCGGATCATATTGGAATCATCCGTTCATCCATCCTCTAATCAAAAACACAGACAGCAGCCCTTGGAGAACTCTGCTGTGGCCAGCCCACCCATCTCTAAGTCAGCCCGGCGGGGGGAGTGGCGCTGGTGCCCCGGCATCCCACTTCAGCTGGTGGGACTTTCCAGCACCTTGGGCCTCCCCGTTTGGATAGTTGTGAAGGAGGCGAGGAGAGCCTTGTTCTGCGGCAGAAAACTGTCATAGCATGGACAACATAATTGGACAGTCTGAGCTCCATCCTGAGCATGCCCAGACCTGGCCTCTGATGACCTCTGAAGATGGGGCCCAGGCACCATTTTTCTCCCTCAGTTGTTAGCATCTTTCATCTCTTGGTTCTCTACCTGATTTCCCCTTTCCCTTTGCTTCTCTTTACTTTGCTTTTTCCTGGAGTATCGAGCAGCGCCCACTCTGGCTGACTGTGTGCAACGTCTGCTGGGCCAACTGGCAAGTCCTACCTGCGGGACCTGGAGTGACATCTCGTCCTGGGCTCTTAGCCTATCTTGGCTGTCCCTAGCTGTTCTGCATGAAGCACATCTCTGCAAAAGCAGGCAGTGGCTGGAGTCGTCTTTGTTTGCTATACTTTGGTTGAAAGGCGGGAAAGGGCACCAAAAGTGCAGTCCATTGGGCAGGCAGGAACTGAAAAATGTGCCAGCAGGAGATGTGGCACCTTCCACTGGCCTGCGGTGCTCTGGCCCCCTGGCCTGGAGCAGGGCAGAGGCTTGACATGCCTGGAGGATGTGGACTACAAGACGCTGGGCCTTGGCTCAGTGCCCACTTCATGTCGTGTTACATGAGTCCAGGAAACACGGTGGTGGCTTGTTGGCCACAGCAGGGGTGAGGCTTGTGTCCTGCTCACACAGGCTGAGCACACATGGTGTCTCCATTCTCAGGTGTATCTGAGACCATAGGGCTGAAGGTGGAGGGCAGAGAGCTGGCCTGCCCAGCTTACCAGGCCCTGGTGTTCTCATCCAGTGCAGCCAGAGGGGTTTTGGCATCCACGTGGGTGGGGACACCTTGATCTCCCAGGGAACCACCTGGGGGCTTTTCCCTGCCATGTGTGTGAGCTGCTTGGAAAAGGGAGTCCTGACTGACTCAGGAAGTCCTTTGGGATCACCCCAACAGCCCCAGGTGTGCTACAAAAAGTCCTGGGTACAAGGGAGCTACCAGGGATTCTTTAGCTGTTTGAGTGGCTGGGACCACCTGGGCTTGATGGCATCTGTACTGGTTCATGGTCTGCTCTAGAGCAGGGCAGTCCTGGGGCTGGTCTTTGCAGGCTCCATTGTGCTTACAGGTGAGTGCTTGGGGCTTGGAGCAGTAACTGCTTCAAAGTACGCCCCTTTCATTTTTTCACTTGTTCTTTATCATAACACCAGCCTTTTCATTGGTTGAAAGTTACCACTGTATACATGATTTAGAAGCTTGGTGCTCTGTGATCTCCTGCTGTTTGCAGATGCCCTGTGGGCCGGGTGCTCATCCTAGACTGGGTGGTGTTTAGTTCTTTGCAGAGTTTAGGGGAAGGGGTCCTGGTGAGCTCAGTGGCCTCAGTGCCATGAGAATGTCTTGTCCTGAGCCTGCAGCTGGTGGGAGGGATCAGCACAGGAGGCCAGTCCAGGGGCCATGATGGAAGTAGAGGCAGGAAGGGTCTGTGCCTGGCTATTGCATCGTAGTCCTGTGGCCTCCAGGCTGTGGCTGCAAGGCCTTTCTGAGGCTGGCCCAGGATCCCTGAGCCATACTGCCTCCTAGGGCATGTCCAGGGCCTACCTGAAAGCCCTGCAGGGTGTAGTCTGCCTATGCAGGTGTCCCAGCCCTGCTTCAGCTTTGCTTTTTCCTGGAGTATCGAGCAGCGCCCACTCTGGCTGACTGTGTGCAACGTCTGCTGGGCCAACTGGCAAGTCCTACCTGCGGGACCTGGAGTGACGTCTTGTCCTGGGCCCTTGGCCTGTCTTGGCTGTCCCTAGCTGTGTCTGCATGACACCCTCCTGGTAACGTGGCCTCGAGCTCTGCTTTATGCCATTGTGCCTAGCTCCCAGCAGGTGCCTGCCCCTTCTGAGGCACTTACTGCGGAGACCTTGTGAAGTAGAAAGCTCTGGGTGTACACAGCTTTTCAGCCTGTACGTGGGGTGCCCTCTAAGTGCGTGCTCTGGAAAACTAAGTGGAAGACATTTGAACATTCTCTTTTTTTCTCAGAATCACGGACCTTCCTCTGCGTTTTCATCTTTTGATTCCTGGGTCACTTTGGGGTCCCAGCCAGGCTCCTTGGTGTGGGTTGGACTGATGCCATCATTCCTGGGAGCACTCAGGTGCCTCTGGGCTGTGTGCACTTCCTCTTGGCTTGCTGTCACCAGGCTGGTTCTGCGAGTGGCTACCACGGTTCGTCCTCTTCCCCCAGCTGGCCTCCACCAGCTGTGTGGGTCAGGCTGGCTGCTGCTCTGCCCTCAGTTCCTTCCTTGTTTGAGGTCCTCCCCAGCTGCCCCTGATGGACCTGACATTTGGCCTGGCCGTGCTACTTGGCCTTTGTAACTGAGGGTCTTGGATTGTACACATCACAGGGAGGCAAGTGTCCCTTGAGATTGCGCTTTGGCATCTGAAATCACTGCATTGGGTTTTCACTCAGGCTTTGGAGTGACGTCTGTCCCTATACCTTGAGTGAGTGGCCTTGGCTGCTGGGCCATGTGTGTGGTCCTGGCTGGTCCTGCTGATGTCCTGGGCTTTTTCCTGGGTGGAGGCACCTATGCTGGCGCCTGCTGGTTCAAGACCTTGAGACTTACTTGCAGACCCGTAAGTCTGTGGCAGCTTGGTTCAGTGATGGCAGAGGGCACTAGGCTTTCAGTCCCTTCTCAGACCCTGGGTCCTGAGCATGGGATCCGTCTGTCCCATCTGTCTGCCAGTCTTTGCTGAGTGGGCTACCTATATTGACTTCGGCCAGAGTTGGGGCGTGCGTTCCTCTGCTCCTGGATCAGTCAGCCTTGCAGCACCTCTGTGACTTGAGTGTGGCACCAGACCCTGCCTCAGCCTATGTGTCATCTGCACTGCAAATGAGCAAATGTTGAAGGGTGTGAAGAAGCTTGTTGCATGTCGGAGCCCTGTGTCAGCAGAAGCAGGTCCTTTTCACGGAGGGAAGGCAGGCAAGAAAGCACACGTGCAGTTGGAAGCTTGCAGTCTGGCCACGCACTCCAAAAGATTCCTGAAAAAATGCTTTACGTTATTACTCTGAAAATAGATTTGCAATTGATTTGTTTTAAGGATGAGATAAGCCTGAAGATGGGATTCTGTTTTGGAAAAAGCACTCCTCCTCCTCCTCCTCCTCTTCCTCCCCCCCCCCCTCCCCACACACACACCAGAGGGAGCCCTGCCAGGTGTGCGGCCAGGACATGCCGCCACCCCTCCCAGCCTCCTGATCCAGAGTCTGGCTTCTTCAGGAGGAAGGGCAGAGGAGCTGAGCTCTGCCTTGATTAAAGCACTTTTTACTCACTAAGATGATGAAGTCGTATTTGTCCAGCCACTAGACACTGGGACCCCTGCGAGTCCACCTCCCTGAGCAGTGCACCCATGTAGTTTGGTGCTGGTGGTGTTGGGGGAGCCTTGATGAATGGGGGCCTCACTTCCTATTTTGAAGTATTTTACCAGCATTTTTCAGGTTCATGTTAATACCTGTCTTTTGAAATAAAGCTTTAAGGAAAAAAAATAATTTTCTGTGCCCTGCAGATCTGCAAGTTGAGACATTTTTGGTGATGGTGATTGTGCCCCACTACCTTGGGGATCTGATGGGCCTTGTCCAGGGTTGGTCCCTTTAGGGAGGGCAGGCTGGCCTTTGTCACAAGTTCATGGAAGTATGTGTGACCTGGTCATTTGGGAAGGGATGGCAAGATGCCCTTGGCTTTGCCTTCATGGGACCTCTTAGAAAGTCTCCTTAAGAAGAGTGCTTTCTTCCCCCGCAGAGTAACTTTGACTTGTGCTTACTTTCACTGCTCACTTCACTTGGATGAGCGCTTCTGGGTCTCCGGTGCGGTGAGCACTGGGCTAACTGCTGCAGGTCATGGGGAGGAAGGGTTCTTTGGAGAACACAGTCCATATTGAAGAAAAAAGTGCAGCGTGAGGCCTAGAAAAGTCAGATGTGAGCAGCAGCCTTGGCAGCGCTTGACCCGGCACCTGCCCACCTGTGTTCCAGGTCTCACCAATGGCTTTGGGGGTGCCAGGACGGAGCAGGAGCCAGGCAGTGGCCTGGGGAGGAGAGCTGCACCCCGACGGCGCTGTGCATCCGAGTCTAGCATCTCTTCCAGCAACAGCCCGCTCTGTGACTCGAGGTGGGCACTGGCCTCATCTCCGCTCTTGTGTCTCCCCAGCACTTGCCTGCCTTTAGTTCCCATCTTAAGACCCCTTGAGAGAGGCTGGCCTGGGGTCCATGTGTGTTTTCTGCCCTGTAAAGATGAGTTCCCATGAGATATATCGATCTGCTTCTTAAAACTTAATCAGAAGTGGAAAATAAAACTACATAAAAGATTAGCACCATTTTAGAATCTATAGTTAGAGTTATACTTTGTCTTCTTCTCTCCAAATCTTGCCTTTAGCAAGATGGGGTCAGCATAGCCCAGCAGCCTGTCTGCCCCACGGAGGCCACTTTGGCAGCTGGAACAGCCCTCACAGTGACAGGCTCGTCCTCCTCTAGCCCCACCAGCAGGCCAGTCCTAGGGTTGTTAGGCTCCATCTTTGCAACCTAGCCTGGTGGTTGGCAGCTTCGCCATGCAGCCTGGTTTGGGGGAAGCAGTGGGTAGGGCCTTCTGTGCTTTGGGTCTTAGTCCTGGACTGAACTCTGCTTTTCCTCCTCAAGTTTTAGCACACCCAAGTGCGGGCGAGGCAAGCCTGCCCTTGTGCGCAGACACACACTGGAGGATAGGAGTGAGCTGATATCCTGCATTGAAAACGGGAACTATGCCAAGGCGGCCAGGATTGCAGCTGGTGAGTTGTGTGTGTGGCCTCTGGTGAGCGTTTCTGGGGTGGAGACTGCAGACTGTCCCAGGGACCACTGTGCCATGAGCCGAGACCACTTCCCCTTATGAGGGACTCTTGTGCTGGGCTCCCAGGACTACCCTGGACCTCATCAAGCAGGCTCTAGAAGGCTCCAGATCATCCCAGCGCATGTGTTTGTTGGGTTCGCCAGCCATTTGCAGCTGAACGGGTCACAGTGGGGTGGATGGGGGCTGGGCTGGCCTGACTGGTTAGTCCTGAGGACAGAAGTTCCCTCTGTGGCTTGGGGCTGAGGATCTGGTGGCTAGGTCTCCTGTGAAGCAGCTGCATGCTGTGAGGGTATCAGGGCGGAGACCTGAAGTGGGGAGGGCAGGGACAGCAGGGAGGCTGGTGTGGGGCAACAGGTGATCAGGCCATGTGGGCTGCGGCAGGGTGCCATGGGGACTGGGAGAGGCTGATGAATGAGAGTGTACTGACATGAGGAGGGCCTGGGGCTAGTGTGGGCTCTTGGAGGTGGTGGGTTCTGGGAATGTGGGGGACGGGTCCTAGGAACAGGTGGTAGTTTTATTGCAAGTGGCCAGAATTATGATTTTGAGTTTGAGGTTTCAGTTTTGAAAGATGCATCTGTATCAAGCCAGGGGCCTGCCCTTGGAGAGAGGGTCTCAGGAAGTGGGGTGTTGGGGACCTGGCATTATAGGTGTTATAGGCCTTGGAGCTGTGGATGGCATGGGATTTTCTGGGTCATAGGGAGGCACGTGGACCATGGGCAGGCTGTATGGGGAGTTGGGGGGTACATGGGTCCCTGACTTCCATAGGAGGGGCAGTGGGATGGCTCTCTGTCCCTCAGACCCAGGGATAGTGTTCATTTGACTGCCCTCCTGCTTGAGAGGCCAGGAGCGTGCTTGGGAGTCCGCCGCCCTTAGACTGTGTGGCTGTGCTGGGCCCTAGGAGCACTGCGGCTCTCCTGGGTCACTCACTGCTGGGGCTTCCTTCTTTCCCAGAAGTGGGGCAGAACAGCATGTGGATTTCCACTGACGCCGCAGCCTCCGTTCTGGAGCCCCTGAAAGTGGTGTGGGCCAAGTGCAGCGGCTACCCCTCCTACCCGGCGTTGGTGAGTCGGGCGCTGTGGGCGGGGCCTGCTCTGCTGGGGCCTGGGACCCAGTGCATGGCCTGTGCCTTGCTTTCCCAGTGCATGGCCTGTGCCTTGCTTTGTGGCGCCTGCCTGTGCTGCTGGCAGTGTGTGGCCCTCATGGCGGGAGGCAGGTGTGTGAGTGGCTGCTGGGGGTGTGCCGGGCGTGCAGCTCTGGATGTGAGCTCTTAGAGTGACTGGAGTGTGCCCTTGGCAGATCATCGACCCCAAGATGCCTCGAGTGCCTGGCCACCACAACGGTGTCACCATCCCTGCCCCACCCTTGGACGTGCTGAAGATTGGAGAGCACATGCAGACCAAGTCCGATGAGAAGCTGTTCCTCGTTCTGTTCTTTGACAATAAGAGAAGCTGGTGAGTGTCAGCAGCCAGGGCTCTGCAGGACAGGACGGGGCTGGGGATTGCTTCCTGCTCAGTGCGCTGGACCCTGCCATGCTGTGTGGGGCCGAAGTGCCACAGAGTGCTGGCTACCTTGGGTCCTTGCACTTCCAGTGTGCATGGTGGGGTCTGAGAAGGGCATTGTCTAGTGACCCCACAGGGACTGTGGGGAGGACCATCAAGCACTGATCTCTCTACCAACAGCCTCCTCTTCTTCTTGAGTCCTGGCCAGCGTGAACTCTGTTTCTTCTTTTACTTTTGGTGTCTACAGTGGTGTTCCAGGGGCCCCTGCAGTGGGCCTCATACTCTGTCCTCTGTCAAGATGCAGGTCCCCTCTACCTAGAGCTGTCTGCATGCATCATCTGCTCTTCCATTCCCCAGCTCTGCTTTGAGGCCTAGAGCACCTCGCACCCACCGTGTGCCATGGTTCAGAATCCAGAACCCCCTCTGAGGATGGGGCACACCACACCAACTGTCCTGACCATTTGTGTCATCAAGAGGAGCATCCAGTTGGGTGTGGGCTTTCCCTGTCTGGCCACAAGGAGATGTTTCACTCCACTCCAGGGAGCCAGCCACTCTGGGGCACACATCTGCACCCTGTGCCATCTTCTCTGCCTTGCCTACCTGCTTCTGCTGGCTGCTTGGCTGCTGTTCCTTATCACACCTGGAGGGAGGCTCCCGTGGCCTGGCTCATCCAAGGACCTCTGTCGTAGGTTCTTGCTACTCCTATCCTAGGGCATCCCCTTGTTCTAGGGCTCACCTGGCCTGTGTTGAATGTGTGTGTGCCTGTCCTCAGGGAGGAGATTTGGAGGAGATGACTGACTGGTTCTCAGAGAGGGACAGGGAAAGTGGGGATGCACTGTGCACGTTACCTACTCTGCTCCTGGAGGAGTCTGGTCCACACCAGCCAGCCTCAGCTGGGCTTTGCCAGGCTCCTAGTCCACAAGGGCTGGTGGTTAGCGGTTACAGAATGTGCATATGGGTCTTAGTTTCCCTACTTTTTCTTTAAAAAGGCAGTGGCTTCCTAAGTCCAAGATGGTTCCTCTTGGTGTTGACGAGACCATCGACAAGTTAAAGATGATGGAAGGGCGGAACTCCAGTATCCGGAAGGCTGTGCGAATTGCTTTTGACCGGGCCATGAACCACCTGAGCCGTGTGCATGGGGAGCCGGCCAGCGACCTTAGCGACATTGACTGAGGCAGCTCCTGCAGAAGGCTGCCCAGGCCGTCGCCAGCCGTGAGCCTTGTCCATAGTGTTCATAAGCTGTATATGTTTGTATATTGTTCAAAACTTAACTTATTCTGATTTCGTAGTCATAGTTCTTTTAATTCTTTTTCCCAGGGGCGGGGGGAGGTTTTGTTTCGGAGTTTTCTATGAAACCATCTCGTCTTGGCGCGTGGTAGGTGGGGTGCACCCGGTGTGGGCAAGATGCTCTGGTGGTGCCGCGTGCCTCACTTGCTTCCATCTGTATGTAGCTTTTTTTTTTTTTTAAAGACTTTTGAATGTTTAATAATTTTGTAAATCATGCTCTTTACACAGAGTACCACTTATTTAATAAGACGGGGATGTAAATTTACAATGACAAATGTGTATTTTAAGAAAGAAAATGACATTATTTTGAATGGTACTTTGTGCAAAGAGATGGAGAGTAAATTTATGCTGTGTGCATCACTTGCAAATCACCAAAAACACTCCCGCCAGCGTGACGCTGGGCGGGGCCCTCCTTCTCATCGTCCTGTCTGCCCTGAGTCTCCTCTGGTCCGCCCCGACTCCTACAGGCGTGCCTCCCAGCGGATTATTTATTGTAGAAAGTGTATTCAGTTGCTTTATAATGAAAAATAAATTTGCAAAAGTATATTGATATGCATTTTTATACAGGCACATAAAAATTCAACTTGGTTTGGGAGCAGAATGTGTTGCGTGATTATATAAATGACTCTGGCCTGTGTGTACTTTGATTTTGTAACTTGTAATCTTTTGTTTACAATGAGGGGCTTTCTGTAACTTGTTTTAATTTAGAACACTTTGGTAGCAATAGAACTTTGGATACATTTTTGTATGGTACATGTGATGTATATAGAATTAGTACTTTATTTTTATTTTTAAGAGGTAAAGCATTATGTTAGGGGGGGAAGTAGGGTGGGTTTCCAAATTTGCATTTTTTATATTAAAAATAAAGTCAAGATTTGGATGGTGTGGGCCTTTCATTCCTATATCATCAGGAGGCCGGGCACACGAGTGGCCTGAAGGACAGGGTGCTGGGGATGTGGACAGATGCAGAGCAGGGCCAGGCCAGGCAGACGACATGCCTTGATCTTAAACATTGCCCTGGGATGGCATTATTTATTATTTTGCCTAATCATATTTTTATTTGAAAGCTATAGTTACTTAAAAAATTTTAAGTGTTCTTCTTTTAAGTCTACATTGTTTGTAATATTTACATAGAAACTTGAAATAAAAAGTCTTCCTTTTGATAGTTTTTGTCTAGTATTTGGCAGATGCCTCCTGTTTGCTGTGGGCACACTCTGTGGCCCTTGTGGCAGGCTGCCCCCGACTGCTAAGGTTGATGTACACCAGGCCTGGCCAGGCCGGAGTGGTCCCAGGACCACGTTGGAGAGGTGTATTGGCCTGGGGTTGGTTTCAGGGATCAGAGGAAGGAGGAGGGGGCAAGAATCCTGGTGGCACAGGGTCTGTGGGTCAGTAGGGACTCGAGCAGCGCAGAGCTCTGGGGGTGCCGCTGGGATCTGCTTGAGGCAGGGTGCCATTTACTGGCTTTGTTTCCTAACACACCCCGCAAATCCTGATGTGCCGAGCCGAGAAATCTGCTCGAGTCAGGCTCTTGTTTCTGGGATAGCTTTAGTTGGTTTTTGACCTCTGGTGCATCTGTCTGGGTTAGCCTATGTGGGGGAGAGGGGAATTGGGGCAGGGGTGTTTGGGCAGCAGGAGGGTAGGTTGGCCCTGTGCCTCTGGTATGCTAAGGTCACCTGGGTAGCTGGCTTTAAGTTGCAGTCTGGATACTGGCCTGTGTTAATGCCCTTGACCCTGGGATCCTACATAGCCATGCCTTAGAACCCCTACTTGGGTGCTATTCAGGAGGCTTCCAGAGTCTGCCTGGTCTCTCCAGCCATCACCACCTGTCCCAGCCCCGTTGCCCAGAACCCTTCCTTGCTCCCGCTGTGGTGTAGGGCCAGCTTGACTCCATCTGTCCAGGTCTGTCTGCTGTCTGGTGTCAGCACTGCACTTGAATGGGGGGCTGACCACCCGGCCTCATGCTAGACAAGGCCTGGGTCCTTGACGTGGCACCTTGAGATGCTGGACCCCGTCAGGAATGGGAGCTTGGCTGTTCAGGGCTGAGGGTGTTTGGTGTTTCTTGGGGACCTCCTGGAACCCCTAGGGGTGGGTGTAGAGGGCCCCTGAGGCCCCTTCCTATGTGGGCACCTCCCTGAAGGTGGCTGGGCTAGGGTCCTATCACCAGCTCTCTGGAGGTGACCCTGGCAGTCTTCCGAGGCCCACTCTGTGGGATTTCCCTCTGAGCCTCATTCTGACCCCGCCGCCTCCCCCCCCCCCCCCACACACACCTATCCCTGTCCCTGGCTAGTACTGTTTAAGCCTATCTGGGTGCTGCACCTGGCCCATGGCTTGGGTTCCTGTGCAACCCTGGGTCGAGTTGGACTCTCCTCTTGGGGCTGGGACCAACATGGACCGGTGTACTGCATGTGGATACCCCAGGTCTGATACCACCTGGTGACCTCCTGTGGAGCACCTAGGTACTCCCTTTTGTCCTGCTTGGTTGTTCCTCGGTAGGCACCCCTACCCCCCACCCCTGGCCCCCTCATAATGCACATCAGGCTTGTGTCCCTTCACATTGGGGGCCAGCCTCGCTCTCCACAGGAGCCACCCTGGAGGAGGCCTATTAGTAGGAGTTCCTAGGCAAGGATCTAGTGACCACTAGAGACTTTGTGGATGCCAGTGTCTGCTTATGTCAATGTTGGAGTCCTGCCCTGAGTGCCCCTGGCCAGACATTCTGGGACCTGGGTGGCCCCTATGGGGTGGGCTTTGGGAATGTAGGGACAGCTGTGGGTGTGGCAGAGCCCCAGGCTAACCCTGCCCATCCTCCTCCCTCCTCCCAGCTGAGGAAGGGTGGGGCCTGCAACTGAGCTTCTGGACACCTCAAGGTCCCTCCTGACCCTGACCCCATGGCATCAAGCACCATGGCCAGGGAAACTTCCAGATATTTGAGCAGCTTTCTCTGGTCTCAGCTGTTGGGCTCATGGGGTGCATTCTCTTTGCAGATGCTCAGAGGTGGAAACAGATCCGGAAGGCCAGGAGCCCCGTGGGGCACTGGCTTCCCAGGATGCACCCACCCCAGGGTATGGTTGTTGGGGTGGATACCTGTATTAGCTCCTGGCCCTGAATGGGCAACACTGAGTGGGAATGAGCATCTGTTCTCTCTCTCATACTGAGGAACCAGGTGTGGGGCTCAGAAGTTGTGGCTGGGGGTGGTCCCCTGCCTGGCGTCCCCCTCAGGCATTTTCTTGCACCATAAACACTGACCCCAGTGATGTTCCTGGCTCATGTCATATCCACCCCTGCCTGGCTGTGGGGCTGGGCTCCTCCCAGCTGGCCTTCAGCTCAGCAGGAAAAGCCAATGGTGGGTTTTGCATCAATCCAAGGAGCTGATTTCTGGCCTCTAAGTGGATGGTTTCATGAATCAATAATGTTCATAAAAAGTCCATACTTCAATATTTTAGTTTCTAACCCACTGAGGGTATTGAGCAACTGGTGAGAATGCATCTCAGTGAGTGGATGCCAGCATCTGCATCTGTGCACTGTGTCCTGCAGCTGTGGTGGCTGGCTTGGGGGCTGCGCCCAGAGACCAGCTGCTGTACCCATCTTCCTGCACTGCTCTGGAATAGTGACCTTCTCCATGTGGTCTTTCTCCAAGGTTCCTGTAGGCAGGAGTGTCCTCGGCAGTGTTAGGAGTTCTCCTGGGCTCAGGATGAACACTGTTTTGCACATGAATTGGTGTGGGATCTGCTGGTTGCAGCCTGTTACCATCCAGCATCTTTGGAGATACGGCAGATTTGCTGCAGTTTACACATGGCAGGTGCTTCAGCCTTCTCCCTGACCCGTACTTGGGCAGTTTGGGGGCTTTGCTGCCTTTGTGAGGATGGTTTAGAACTCGATGGGGCTGTTAGAGCTGAGGTTCCTTGGGTGGAGTGCCCCGTGTGTGGGGGGGGCAGGTGGGGACACTGGCAGATCTGTGGGGCTATGGATTGTGGCTGACACCCCCACCCTACTTACAGCCCACTGTGCCACACAGTAGGCACCTGGCTCCCGGCCCAGGTATGCCCACCTGCACTGTGCACAGGTAGACAGGTCCTGGGAGGGGACTGCATAGCCCCTGGAGGTGGGCTTTAACCATTTGAGCAGGAGCTCTGAAGTGCAGGGTGCTGGGGGCACTGCAAAAGGGGAGGCAGAGATGGCTAGGACAAGGCCATCTACAGCTCTGGCCTGGTTTGGGTTTCCTTTCCTGGGTTTAAGGGTGTCCTTCCTGGGGTGCAGGCATGGTCCCTCGTTGGGGGAGTTAACAGGGGTGCCGCATGGGGAAGACATGGGCAGGTGTAGCCTGAGGAATGGTGATGGCCCGGGGAGTGTCCTCTGGGTGAGGGTATGGAGGAATCCTGGGGGCCTGGGGGAGTGTGGTGAAATGGCCAGAGTGGACAGGTTGGGCATTAGCACAATGTTTGGGGATGTGGAATGAAGACGGGCAGAGGGCAGGTGACAGATGTTGCTGGGGGAACAGAAGAGGCAGGAAATGAGAGTGGCTGGTGACCTTGGCCAGGGGCTCCCTGGAGTGGTAAGGGTGTCGAGGATTGCCCTTCAGTGGGTATTGGTCCCTGGGGGAGCAGACTTCTCCTTCACAGGAGGCTTGCCTATGGGGTCCAACACTGCAGGGGGCAGTATTGGAGACGGGGCCTACACCTGCTCAGGCCACTCTGTCTGGTTCCCTGTCCCCACCTTTATCTGGGTGTTGTCAGGTGTTTTCATGTGTGACTTCACATGTGACTCGAGTGGCCGGGTTCGTGTTCCTCCACTCCAGACCTGGTTCCATCATGTGGTAACTGTCTTTCATGTTGCGAGGATTCCCAGGTGAGTTCCAGAGTAGGCTGATTTTCCGTCACCTGAAACTTACATGAGATTTCAATTTCTTTACGTTTTCCTTTTTTCTGTATTTATTGAGGCAGTCATGTGGTTTTGTCCTTTATTATGGTGGTGTGTTACATCAATTCAATTTTGGAGCTAAAGCAACCTTGCATTCCCGGGATAAATGTTTTTTGGTCATGGGCACAACTCCTTCTTGTAGACTGCTGAATTCTGTGTGCTGGTGTCTTGTTGGGGGTACTTGGGTCTGTCCTTGAGGGTCTGTGGCATGCGTGTTCCTTGTGATGTCTTTATCTGGCTTTGGTGTCAGGCTAATACTGAACTCATAAGATGGATTGGGAAGTGTATTATTTTCTTTTATTTTGGGAAGTTTTGAAGGGTCACTGTCATTCTCATTCAAGTGTTTGATTGTGCAGCTGGATCTTTTCTGCCTGGGGATTTTTTAAAATTACTGTCAGTCTCTTTACTTGCTGTAGGTCTATGCGTCCTTTCCACTTCTTGAGTCAGTTTTGTTAGTGATAGTTTGTCCTTTTCATCTAGACGGTCTCATTCATTGGTATACAGTTGTTCCTAGTATTCTCTCTCTCTCTCTCTCTGGATGCTGGGGATTGAACCAGAGGCACTTTATCACTGAGTTTCATCCCCAGTCCTTTTTGTATTTTATTTTGAGAAAGGGTCTTGCTAAATTGTGAGGTTGGCCCTGAACTCGATCCTCCTGCTTCAGCCTCCATAGTTGCTGGGACTTTTTATTTCTGTTGACGTTTGTAGTGAAATCTCATTTTTCATTCTTTTTTTTTAAATATTTATTTTTTAGTTGTAGATAGACAGAATAACTTATTTAATTTATTTTTACGTGGTGCTGAGGATTGAACCCAGGGCCTTGCACGTGCTAGGTGAGTGTTCTAAGTTCAGTTATTTGAGAGTCCCTCCCTGTGATTGTAGCTGAAGTTTGAGTGTTTGTCAGTTTTGTGATTTTCTGAGAGCGAGTTTTGTGGTTTTCTTCTTTGTTGTTGTTCAGTTCTCTTTTTCACTTATTTTGACTCTGAGCTTCATCATTCATGTTTGGTTTTTAACTGGGCTGCGGCCCACCCTGGCCACACTTCCTGGTGAAGACTGAGGCCCAGGCTGTCACGGGCCTTGCTGTGGCACTCAGCCTTTGCCCAGTTTCACTGCTGTGGTCTCTACATCTGGGTGGCTGTGGTCAAGATGGGGGCTGCCAGGGCTTCTTAGAGTTCTCTAGTAGGAAGTTGTGTGTGGAAGTGTGGGGCCTCTCTGGTCTCAGATGGACCAGGGTCCAGATTTGTGTGTGGCCTCTCCCCTGCCGTTTATATTCCAGGAGGAGATGGAGAGTATTGCGAGGTGGCCAGCACCTCGCCAGGGTAAAATTTCCTGTTCAGGAGTGGGGAAAGGCACCTGAGAAAGTAAAGTCTGAAGTAGTTAGCGAAGAAATAACAGGTAAAGTCAGAAAAGTAGTTTTAATTGCAGAGCGCCTTATAGGTCCAGCCCACATAGGAGCTGGAGATGAACAACTAGAAAATGACTCTGGTGGTTTATTTAAGGGGGTACATCAAAGGCAGGGTTAAGGTTTCAGGGGTGGAGACTTGCTTGTGGTGTCTTGCAGTCAACAGGTTGATTGGCCTCTTGGGAAGCCACGCCCATCTCTGAGAGTCTGTGTGCCTAGGTGGCTGCTGGAGGTCCCCCATGTCTGGTGCTGGTCACCCATCTCGTGGGACCTGGAAGACAGAATAGAAATTCCCGTGTGTCTGGGCAGTCTTCACCAGCAGGAGTGCCGGTGGAAGTTCCCAGATACCAGATTTTTCTGTTCACTGGCTATGATGCCAGTTGGGTCCACACGTAGTCCATGGGTGGCTCTCAACAGGACAGGCTACTCCCTGTGGCTCTTTGTTTCTGTGAAATGTGCAGGGGCTAGGGGGCAGTTGTAGTCTGGAGGGTGAGGAGGACCTGCTATCCTACCCCTGGGCAGCCAGGCATGAGCCAGGCCTTGTCCACCCTGACAGCCAGGGAGGGCTGCCTGGACGAGGGGATCCACTCAACAAGCTCAGCACAGAGGGGCCTCCCTGGTGGATGGCAGGGAGGGCTCAGGAGGCAGGACGTCCCAGTGGGGGCCCTGGTAGGTGGGCAGGCTGCGGCGCTGGCCTGCACAGTTGTGTATCTTGAAGGGATTTGAAGTAGAGGTGTGATGTGGCCCTAGAAGAAATGGAAGGACTAGAATCCACCACAGAAGCCCCCTGTAGATGTTATTTCCCTTTCTGTGGATTTGTTGCCTGAAACCGGGAGCTGAGGGCTGAGTGTTGTCATGGTTTGGACCTGGAATGTCCCAAAGCCCATGTGTTGAAGGCTTGGTCTCCAGTGCAGTGACATTCAGAGGTGGCGTTGGGTGTTGAGGGCCACAGCGGGGATTCCTGGAGAGTTCCCATTGGTTGGGGAAGTGCTGGAGGAGGGATATTTCCGGTTGCTGGTTCCTGGAGGAGCGCGGGGCGTTCGGGGGAGTTCCTGGGGAGCGTGTGTGGAGTGTGCTGGTGGAGTTCAGAAATAAAGTTTGTTCCTGCTTCAGTGGCTCGTGATTTGTGCCCAGCCAGAGAAAGAGAGAGGAGGTGGGGGCCTGCCCTGGGGGCTGTATCTGGTCCCTGGCCCTTTCCTCCTCTGCCTTTGTGGCCGCCATCAGGTGAGCAGCTTTCCTCTGCCTCAGCTCAGACCCTAAGCAATGGAGCTGGCTGACCATGCACGGAAACCTCTGACGGTGTTATTGGTGCTGAGGTCCCCAGGGTGTCCTGGATTCAGGCTCTTAAAGTGCCCAGCAAAGAATTGAGCAGGACACAACAAGTAGAGGTTCATAAAAGTGAAAACAAAAGTGGAAGAAAATGCCCCGGGACAGCAGAGTGGGATGCGCTGTGCAGAAGCTCAAGGCCCCGTCTACACAGGGGAACTCACTGTTATTGGGGTATGTTAGTCGTCGTGCGCCCCCCCCCCCCCCGGGGGTCTGGGGTTGATTGGCACCTTGATTGATAGCTGAGTTTGAGTTATTCCTTCTCTTCTGCCCATGCAGTCAGTCTGTTTCTTCCCCAGAAAGCGCCTAGAGGGGGAGCAGACCACGATTTAACAATATGTTCAGTAGCAAATATTCCCCTTGTAGTTTTCTAGCTTCCTCCCTTTGACCACAAGATGGCCCAGTTTCCCCTCACAGGAAGTGTGACAAGTGGAGTTTTAGGTAGGGATGGGGGCCGTTGGATGGTGGTGCACCTTTTTATTCCTTCTGTATGCCTTATGTCCAACCTAACAAGACCATGAGCCAAAATTTTTCCTCCTCTAAGTTGTTCTTGTCAGGTACTTTATCACAGCAGCAGAAAGCTACCAGAACATTGGTACAGAGAAGTGGGGTTGTTGCCGTGACTCTGTCTGACTATGTGGTTTAGAGGACTTTATAAACTGGTTCGTGGGAGGAGTTTGGAAAAGTTGGGAGATGTGGGTTAGAGAAGCCCTGGAAAGCCGTAAGAAGAGCTTCATGGACAATACAGGTGTGAGTTTGGAAGACCAGAATGCTGATAGAAATGCAGCCAGTAAAGAGTGTGCTCTTGAGGTTTCTGATGGGAACGAGGGCACGATTGGGAATGGAATAGAGGCCATTTGTGTTACGTTCTGGCGAAGAACTCGTCCAGGCCTGAGACTCCCTGTGAGGCTGTGTTTAAAGGAGGTGGGCTAGCCTGGCAGAGAGAATTTCAAAGCAACATAGCATTCAGGCTGTGGCACGGGTGTTGACTGAATGCTTTTAGCTGGATTTACAGTGAGAATCAGGAGCAAAGAGCCGAGTGGAAAGATTTGAAAATATTGCGATTTGGTTAGAAAAAGAGGAAATATGAAGTGGGGCTGTGGAAGGTGTGGTTGCTGAAGAGATAGCACGACTAAAAAGCAACCGGGTGCCTGGCCTCAGGATAATAAGAAAGACCCCTTAGGAGCACCCCCGGAACTGGCCAGACCCCACTCTTCAGGCTCAAGGATGTCAAAGTGAATCTGTTGAGAGACTGTCCTTTAAGGAGCAAGTGCCAGGATGCCCCGTGGCTTCAGAGCCACCTACGGAGCTGCTTTCTCAGGAGCAGTCTCACCATGTCCAGTTATTCAGGCACAGTCCAGAGAGCCCGGCTCCTGCTCCCGCTGTGTAGAGGGCAGCGTCTGCATGGTGCTGGTCCTGGGCAGTGGGATGAGAGTCGGAGAGGCCTGGGCTGTCTCACATTTCTCAAAGGAAGGCCAGGCAATGGATGTCGGGTTTGGAGTCCCTGCGGTCAGCCCCTGCGGTCAGCCCCTGCCAGGGTGATTGGTCACTGAGTGAAGCTGAAGCTACAGGAGACCCCAGGAAATCATAAAATCCAGGGGCCTGGAGCGTCTGCTGAGGACAGTGTAGGCAGCCAGTAGAGCCAGCCTGAGAGAGACCGCGCCTGGGCAGCGCTGCTCCCGCCAGGGGAGTGCACACTGGGCCGCCAAGGCCCCGTGCCAGACGCGGTGTTTCCCCCGCTGGGTTTTGGTCTTAGTTTGTCCCATTCCTTATTTGCATGTCCCCATTTCTCCCTTTCATAATGGGACTGTTCACCCCGTGTCCCTGCATGTGGAAGTATGCGACTTGCTTTTTGATTTTTACAGGGGCTCACAGCTAAAGGTTTTGCCTTGAGTCTTGGGGGAGACTTTTTTTGGGGGGGAAAGGTACTGGGTATCAGACTCAGGGGCACTCAACCACTGAGCCCATTCCCCCGCCCTATTTTGTATTTATTTAGAGGCAGGGTCTCATGAGTTGCTTAACGCCTCGCTTCTGCTGAGGCTGGCTTTGAACTCGTGATCCTCCTGCCTCAGCCTTCTGAGCTGCTGGGATTATAGGAGTGTGCCATCGCACCTGGCATCGGGGAGACTTTTGAGCGATGCCAGAACTGCTGAGACTTTGGGGACTCTTGAAGGTGACTAAATGAACCCGACATTATGAGGTGGACATGGGCCTTAGGGGCCATAGGCAGAATGTCATGGTTTCAGTCTGGAATGTTCCACGAAGGCTGGCGTGTCGAAGGCTTGTCCCCCCTGCTCAGAGGTGGACTTTGGGAAGTAGGGGGACCAGGAGGGCTTCTCCCCCGAGCACAGATGGGTCAGGCTGTGCAGGGGCAGCCTGGGTGGAAGGACGGACGGTGTCTCTCCCCTGACCCCTCTGGCTGCCCTGAGCTGCCACTGCCCCCATCACAGCCTGGGTCACGGTGCTGTCCTCACCGCAGGCCGACAGCAGTGCAGCTGGTGACCAGGAGCTGGAACTCGGGGACTGCGGGCCCCGCGTAGGTCTCTCCTCTTCTTGGTTGCTTTATAGGGTTCTCATGTGAGGGCTTGACTGTCCAAGGGGCCTCAGCAACCTGGAGGCTGTACCCTGCGCCTCCAGGGCAGAGGGCATGTGCGCACCTGCCAGAGGCCTGAGGTGGGCTCCGCCCAGGTCCTAGAGGTCTTGGGCATTCCCGCAGCAGCGGGTGCCCTGTCCCCAGGGGACTGCAGGCACAGGTTCCTGAGTAGGAGCGCCTGCCCTACCCGGGACAGCATGGGAAGTTGTGGGGGGACTGGAAGGAGGTGAGGCCTGGGGCTGCGGGCGGGTCAGAGGGGGAGATTTGGGGTTTCAGGCGACCACCGTCCCTGGTGGGAAGCTGCACAGCCTTGGAGCCGTAGGGAAGCTGGGCGGGCTCCCTGCTCCGGGAGGCTGCCTCCCCGCCATGCAGATGGGGTGCTGGGGGAGGGCCTTCGGGGTGGGGTCGCTCAGGAATGGCGGCAAGCTGGTGTGGCCCCTCAGTGGGCCTGGGCGCCGAGCCCTGGGCGAGCCGGAAGGCAGAGCTCTTCTCGTCAATGGTCGCTTCTGGGATAGACCGCCGGTGGCTTTCCTAACAGAACACGGGTCCTCAGAGCGCCGGAGATGCTATTGCCCCCAGCGGTGCTGGCGAGGCCTCCCGCCCGCAGGCACTGGGCTTTCTGGCCTTCAGGGAGGCAGGAACCCTCCACTCTTCAGTCTCTGCCCCCAAGCATACCGCACTGCCCAGGCTGAGAGAGCAGCGCCACTTTTCAGAAAGGAAAAGCTATGAGAAAGGTTGTCCCCTCTCCCTAACCCTAACCCTAACCCTAACCCTAACCCTAACCTCTCCCTACCCAAGTGGCGTGGTCAGGGCCCTCGGGAAAACGGGGGCCATCGAAGCTCAGGAGCTGGCAGGGGCCCTGACGACCATGTGGGCCCCTCAGTGGACTCCCAGTCCTGCCAGGGCCTTGAAGTGCACACGGGCCAGACCTGGACAGACCACCTTGAGGTTCTGAGAGTTGCCCTTGGAGTAGGAGGCTCGAGCTGCAGAGGGAGGTGACTCGGTGTCAAGCGCCTGCCTCCTGAGCTGGAAGTGGTGGGCGGGATCTCCCACACTCCTCTTGGCCTGGGGGGGACCCAGTAGCCTCCACTGGGTCAGTGCCCAGGAGGCCAGGCCCACTCCCCCACCCCCACCTCCCCCTTGGCTGGGGTGTGGTGCAGAGGGAGAGCACTTGCCTAGTCTGTGGCAGGCCCTGGGGTCCCTCCTGGGCCCTGGATGGCAGGGAGTGAGCAGAGAGGTTGGAGTGTGCCTGATAAGGTCCACCTGGGCTTTCTCCTCATTGGCTTCTGCAAGGTAATTGAAGGTAAAACGCGTGACTTTTTCTTTTGATGGGAAGAAGCAGATTTGGATGGAACTAATGTTGGAATCTAGATGGAAAGGGGATTCTTTGCCTAAGACATCAGTGTGGGAGCCCAGCTGGTCACTCAGGCTTTCCTTTTGTCCGTCCCTCCCTGTCTCCTTCCTTTCTTAATTTTTTCCTTTTTAGGTTCCTATAAGGGATCAAGAGCTGGGATGCAGAGAGGGCTGAGAAACAGTCTCTGAGGAGCTCATGCTCTAAGGGTTAATTTGAATGATTTTCAAAGAGCTCCAATGAGAAATAGGTCTGTGTCATATGGAGGGTGAAGCCTCAGTCCTGTTGGTCATGGAAGGGGCACAGGGAGGTGGAGTGACGATGACAAGGAGGTGTGATTTTGGAAGTAAGTCCTGAGAATGGGCTCATTCTTGGTAAACCAGGAATGCCCTGGAAAATTGGTGATTGGCAAGTGGAGTGAGTGAGTCTTACTTTTTTTTATATATATATTTATTTTTTTTGTTGTAGTTGGACACAATACCTTTATTTTATTTTTATGTGGTGCTGAGGATCAAACCCAGGGCCTCGCACATGCTAGGTGAGTGCTCTACCGCTGAGCCACAACCCCAGCCCCTAAAGACCCTCTTAATCAATCAATTCAATTTATTTATTTATTTTTGGTACCTGGGGATTTAACCCAGGGGTGCTTCATCACTGAGCCACATTCCCAGTCCTTTTTATTTTCTATTTTGAGATGGGTCTTGGTAAGTTGCCTGGGACTTCGCTAAGTTGCCGAGGCTGGCCTTCCGAGCCCCACCTCCTGAGCTGTGAGGATCACAGACATGTGCCACGATGCCTGGCGGTTTTTATTTTTTAGAGCAATTTTAGGTTACAGTAAAACTGAGGAGGAAGCCTGGAGATGTCCCACGTGCTCCCTGTTCCCCCGATGTCCTCCCACACTAGGGATGTCCCCCATCAGAATGCTGCAGAACCTGCACTGATGTGTGTCTGTCACCCAAAGCCCGTAGTTCACACGACGGCTCACTCTTGTGGCGCACCTTCTAGGTGTTCTAACAGCTGCGTAGTGAGATGTGAGAATCACCTCACTGCCCGAGTCCTCGGTGCTCTGCCTCCTTACGCCTCCTGCCTGCTGACCCTCGGACGGTACCGCTCATCCCTTCACTGCCTTCGTAAAGCGCCTCGGTCAGTAGCAGGCCTTTTGAGTTTCTTCCTTGCCTTTCAAGACTTCAGATCACAGCTTCTTTATCCATGCGCTGTCTGAAGGACATCTTGCCTGCTTTCAGGTTTTACCAATCATGAATGAATCTGCTGTAAGCATCCCTGTGCAGGTTTTGTGCTAAGGTAGGCTTCCAACACTTGATAGACCAAGAAGCATGATCACTGGGTTGTATGCTGAGAGCTTATCTGGCTTTTTGAGAAACTGCCCAACCACCTTCCCAAGTGGTTGTGCCATTTTGTATTCCTGTGAACAGTGAAGGAGAGTTCCTGTTGCTCCCCATCTTTGCCAACACATGAGGTGAGTCATGTTCTGAATTGTGGCCTTTCTAACGGGTGTGTAGGGGTGTCCCACAGTTGTTTAATTTGCACTTTGAGGATGACATGATGTGGAGCATTTTTTCATATCTTTTTTCTATCAGTATATCTTCTTTGGTGAGGTGCTTTTTAAGGTCTTTGGGTCATTTTTTTACTCAGTTGTTTATTATTTTTGAGTTTTAAGAGTTCTCTGTGTGTTGGTGGATAGTAACCTTTCGGATATGACTTGTGCAAATATTTTCTCTGGTTGTAGTTTGTTTTCATTCTCTTGATAGCCTCAGATATTTTCATGAAGTCCAGTTCTTTCCTGGTTTGTGTCTTAATTGTGTTAGAGTCCTTCCCAAGCCCCAACTCAGCTGGGTGTCCTCTGCTGTCTCCCAGGAGTTTTGTAGCTTTGTACTTTACATCCAGGTCTGTGATCCAGGTTGAGTTAATTTTATGAAGAGTGTTAAGAATGTCTAGAAATACTTTTATTTATGTGTGTAGTTACTGTTTGTTCCTGTACCATTTGTTGAAAACATTTCATTTGTTCCACTGAACTGCCTTTTCTTCTTTGCCAAAAATTCATAGACCTGTGTTGGGCACCTGTTTTTTTTCGTGGATCTGTTAGTCTCTCCTCTCATCAGGCTCCACCATCGTGTTTCCTGTAGCGTCCTGTTAAGCTCTGAAGTCAGGTGGCCTCAGTCCCACCAACTTGGTTCTTCTCGGTGATGTTTTACTATTCTAGTTCCTTTGCTTCTCCATGTAAATTTTAGGGTTAGTTTGTCAATATTCTCGCAATAACTTGCTGCATTAATCTACTGTTCAAGTTAGGAAGAACAGACATCTAGACAATACTGGATTTTTTTCCCTATCTGTGAATATGGAATATAGCTTTCTTTGATTTTTTTTTCATCAGAGTTGCATTATTCTTCTCATATAGCTCTTGTACATAGTGTGTTAGATTCATAACTAAGAATTGTCAATTTCTTTTGCTAAAGTTAATGGTATTGTTTTAATTTCTAATCCTACTCACTTGTTGTTGTTATATGAAAAAGCAACTGACTTTTGTGTTTCACTGTGTATTTTCCAACCTCGATATAATTGCTTATTAGTTCCAGGAGTTTTTTTCTCCCCATAAATCCTTCAGCTTTTCTGCATAGATCATCAGGTTATCTGCAAACAAAAACAGTTTTATTTCTTCCTTCCTAATTAGTGTACCCATTATTTCCTGTTCTAGCCTTATTGCATTATTTAGGATTTCTAAGATAATGTTGAAAAGGAGTGCAAAAGAGGGTACCTCCTTCTCTGTTCCCTCCCCTGTTCCTAATCTTAGTGGGAAAGCGTTTACCTTCTTACCATTGAGTATATCTTGGCTGAGTTCTTCACAGACATTCTTTATCCAGTTGAGGCAGGGCGTGGGTTGTCCTTGGTAAGGCCTTGTTGTCCCTCAGTGTTCAGGAGAGCTGGAGGGATGGCCACTATTTGGCTCCTGGCAGCAGTGACTTCTATCTTCTTTCTCTCTTGATTGTCCTGGCTAGAGACTCATCTATTTTATTAATTTTCTTCAAAGAATCATCTTTTGATTTTTGTCTATTGATTTCAATCTCATTCTTATCAATTTTTATTGACTTCCTTCAAAGAGTTAACTTTTGGTTTTCTTGATTTTTATCTAAGCACTTTTCTGTTTTCAATCTCACTGATTTCTGCTGTAATTTTATTATTTATTTTCATCTTACTTTGGACTTAATTTTCCTTTCTTTTTTTTAGTTTCATAGTATGGAACTTTATGTGATTGCTTTTAGAGCTTTCTTCTTTTGCAATAACATGTCTTCAGTACTTCCCTCTATGCTCTGTATTTCCTGTATCACACACATTTTGATAAGTTCTGTGTACACTCATTTAGTTTAAAATATTATTTGATTTATTTTGTAACCTATATTTAGGAGCATGTTGTTTGATTCCCCAGTATTTTGGGGTTCTCTGCTTTTCCTGTTACTGCGTTATCGTTCAATTCCATTTTGTGGGACTGAGCTTTATGGCTCACAGTGTGGTCTATTTTGAGCATTCTGCGTGTGCTTGAGAAGAATATCTCTCTCTTGTTGGGTTGAATGGTCTCTACATACCCCTTGGGCCCAGGGCATTGCTGAGTGACTGAGTTCCCGCCTGCGGCGTCTGTTTCTGATAGAGGGTGTTGTGGCCCCCGTCTCCCCTTGGCTCTGTCAGTCTTGCCTCACACATCTTGACACTCCTTAGGCATATACACATTGAGGGCTGTTACATTGTTTCGGAAAACTGAGCCCTTTATGGTCGAGTGACACCCACTTTGTGCACCGACACCTCTCTTGCTGAACAGTCTGCTCTGTTGGAAATGATGACAGCTTCTTCCACTTCCTTTCTGTTGGTGTGAACCTGCGATCGCTTTATCCTTCACTTTCAATCTATTTGTGTCTTGGTATTCACAGTGTTTCCTACAGACAGTGTGTACTTGGGTCTTGTTTGATGTTCCGCTGACCACATCTGTCTTTTCATTGTCTTAACTGCTAACATTCAAAGTAATGATTATGATAAATATGATAAGTGATAAATAGTATGTATTAACCATATTTATTATTATTTTCTATTTGTTATCCTTGCCCTTTGCTCCTATTTTTCTTCTGTTCTTTTTCTACCTTTTGTAGTTTTGATTGAAAATCTTATGATTCCATTTTCTTTACTTTCCTAGCCTATTATTCATACTCATTTTTATTCTTTAAAGTGTTTTCCGTAGAGTTTGTAGTAAACATTCGCAACTACTCCAAGGTGACGTTCCAGTAACGCTGCACCACTCCACCATCTAAAGCATCACAGACAGTACAGCCATTCACTGCTGAACCAGGGGGGTGGATTTTTGAGAAGGGCATCATCGTGAGGTGATGTCACTGTTGTGCCAACACCACGGTGCGCACACACAAACTAAGGTGGCCTGATGTCATGGGTGATCTCATGGGGTTGCTGGTACCTGCAGTTATCACCGACTGAAACACCATCACACAGGACCTCCGTGTCTTGATTTTACCTAAGGATCTGACTGTAATTCAGGTCCCTCTCCTTCATTTTAAGCCCAAGTGATTATGTGTACATATTTGCACATTTGTGTATTCAATGTACTTAGTCATGTGTGCTTCTGTACGTATCTTGGGTATTTATATTGGGTGTGTGCAAAGATGTGTGTATGTTGGTTATGTACGCAGGCATACATAGGTAAATACGGTGTGGCTGTTATTTTGAATAACGTATTGTCTACTAGCTTGATGTAGAGTAAGAAGAGGTTTTTATCTCACCTTTGATGCTCTTCCTTTGTCTGGGTCTGAACTTCTTTTGACTTGTTTTTGCAAGGCAGGTCTCCTGCTAACTAGTGTCAGATTTTGAGAACGTCTTTATTTCTCCTTCACACTTTAAGGATGAGTTAGTTTTCAGAGCACAGAGTTCTAGTTTGGTGCTATTCTCTTGACATTTTAAGTGACTTGTCCCTCTCTCTTCCTGCCCATGTGGTTGCTGATGAGACATCAGATGTAATTCATGTCTCTGTTTCCTTTCAGGTATGGTGTTTACCCTGACTTTTTTCAGGACAGTTTGTCTTTGATTTTTCTGTAGTTTGAATATGATTATAAGTGTCATTCTTAATCTCTCCCATTTATCTTGCTGGGTGTTCTCTGAGTTTCCCGGAAAGTGGTTTGGTATCCAGCCACAGTTGGGGACAGTCTTAGTCATCATTGTTTCAAATATCCCACCCCCTTCCTTCTGGCGTCCCACTGTGTGTCTGCCGTACTCTGTCCCCTCCTCTCTCTCCCTTCCTTCTGGCGTCCCACTGTGTGTCTGCTGTACTCTGTCCCCTCCTCTCTCTCCCTTCCTTCTGGCGTCCCACTGTGTGCCTGCTGTACTCTGTCCCCTCCTCTCTCTCTACTTTCTGCAGTTGTTCCACAGTCCTTGGATATTCTGGGGTTTTTTTTCAGGCTTTTTTCTCTTTTCCATTCAGGCTTTTTGGTTTCTGTACCCTCAAGCTCAGAGATTCTTTCCTCTGCTGTGTTTGGTAAACCAGTTTAGTCTATCAAGGGCATTGATCATTCCTGTTATAATTATTTTGGTATGTAGCTTTTCTTTTTGGGTCTTTCTTAGACTTTCTGGCTCTCTGCTTTCCTCAGGCTGTATTATATTTAGGATACTTGCATCAAAAATGTTTAAAATTCCAGTTCTGATAATTCCAATATCCCTGCTCTGAATCTGATTCTGATGCTCGCTCTTTTCAAACTTTTTTCCCCTTTATTAGCGTAAGATTTCTCATAAGTCTTCCCCAGTAAGTTTGTCTTTGGGGCAGGACATCGTGCTCTGGGTCAAGGAGCTATGGCAGACGGGCCTGTGGTGATGTGGTGAGGCATGGGTAGGGGTGGGGGAGAATGTGCCGAGGTCCTTCGGGGAGCTGCAGGCTTTGGTGGCTTGCATGGCATGGGCTGTGTGCTTTGCAAGAGCTTCTTAGGCCTCATGGGTGAGAGGGATGTCGGGGCTGAAGCTGGAACTCCCTCTGTGCACGTGGAAGACCTTGGCTGGCAGCAGAGGGCACTGTCCTCCCCTCATGTCAGTGAGCCTCTGGGTAGCCCCCGTTCTCAGGCTCCTTGCGCAGCTGCCTCAAGAACAGAACTCTTTTCAAAATGAACACTCTACGTATTTCAGAATGGTTCCTCTCCTTGCCTGCCAGAAACACGGCAGGTGTTTTCCCTGAATTGAGATTCACCATGATACCCTGCAGAACACATGGTACAGCTCAGAAACATGGGGACCTCCAGGACTGGTTCCCTGGTGCTGGACTTGTGTGCATGGTCAGTTTCCATCTGGGTTCTGCCCTGGCCTAATTCCCGGGCAGGTTTGGGCTCCCGAGTCTCTGTTCTCATAACTGTGATCCTCTTTGTTCACCTCTGGGTCTCTCCAAAGCTGGAGTCGGGTGGTCTTGCGACCTCACTTCTCTAATGCATCTAAAAAGGGTTGTTGAATTTTCAGTGTGCCTTGCTTTTCACGGTTGTGGGGACTCTGCCAGACTGGAAACTGGAAGGTAAAGTCCCTTTTAAAGCCAGGTGTGGGGTGAGACTCACAATAGACTTCACCTCTTTTCCCTGCACAGCTCAATAGCTTTGAGAATAGGTCAGTGCTATGATCAAGGTAAACATATACACACTCCACAGCCCATCCTCATGCACCTTTTGTTGACCCTGACAGCCCTGATCCACCTTGTCCCAGGCAGGGCCCTGTGCAGTGTGGTCTGCAGGGCCCCAGTGGCCATCTGGCCACAGTGCAGGTGAGGGCTTCGCCTTGCTGTGTGCCCGGTTCCTCCAGGTCGCAGTGTTGCCCCCTGCCTTTAGACGCCCTGTGACTTGTCTAACCGTTCTCCAATTTTGGGTAGCTCCTGGTGTTCGGCTGTTGTACCTATGCCTAGGGCATGGCATCAGGTGTAGGTTTTCTTTTTCTTGGGTCAGCACCCAGGAGGGTTGGTGGATGACACGGTAGGTGCAGGTTTGCTTCAAGAGAAGCTGCCCATCTGTTTCATGGCCTTACTGTTTCATTTTGCATTCCACTAGCAGTTAATAGTCTTCTAGTGGCTTCACCTCCTTGCTACTGATGGAAAGTTTCAGTTTTATTTCTAAGGAGCTTAATAAGCTCCACATGCACAACAAAAACTACACCAGGCACATAGTACACAAATTGCCTCAAATTCGAGCTAAAAATTTGAAATCGGGGAGATGAACAGGGATCAGAATGACAGAGTAGAAGACAGTGGAGCAAGAAGTCGCCCTCAGCCTGGGCACTGCCCAGGGAGATAGATATCAAAATGAAAGGCAAGATAGGCTTCTGGACATGTGGAACCCAGGAGCGTTTGGGTCAGCCTGTCTTCTTTCCCAGTGGTGCAGCACCACAGACTGGTGGGTTGAAAGGAGAGAGGATCACTCTCCTTGGCTCAGGTCGTGGTCAAGGCTGGAGGCTCCCCTCCAGGGACGGCCCTCTTGCTGGCAGTCCCGTAGCCTCCCAGAGCATCACCTGGCAAGGGCCAGGGAGCACCTGAGTGTTGTTTTTGTCCCTTCTTCTCATAAAGCCGCCAGGGTTCAATCACAGAGCTCCACCACGGCGACCTTATCCAATCCTATTACCCCTCAAAATGCCACCTCTAAATGCCACGGTTGGATCCAATCTCCATCCTCTTAATACTTCAGATGGGGAAGTTTCTGCCCTGTTAATACTTCTGCATGGGAAGCCTGGTGCGACACTTAACTTACATCCAAACCACAGCAGCGTGCGTCCCGGAAGACCTGCACCACCAGGATGTTAAGCAGGTCTTTCAGGAAGAAGGGAAATGGCACCGCAGTACCGACTCACCAGGTGACAGCAGTGCCGGTGAAGATGGATGTGTATGGGAGCAGTAGAAACATCCATTACCTCAAAGTACCTTCAAAGCAGCAGGCTGAAGACCAGACATGACAAGGAGGTGGTGTGGGGTTCAGGATCTGCGTAGCAGCAAATGGTGTGCCAACTCAAGTGGAAGGAAGGTCGAGTTGCTGCAGGGGACTGTAAGTTTATACTCCCTGAGAGCCAGTGCAGTCCTGCTGCAAGGCAGACTGCAGGCTACTCTGATAGACCAGAAATCAAGGAGTTACAGCTAGTGAGTCAACAGAAGAGATGAAGAGGAATGCTGGCAGCACCATGTTAGTCCTAGGGGTGTCAGAAGGGAGGACACACGCAGAGGAGCACAGAGAAGACAAGACGATAGATTGGGCAAATGAATTAAATAGACACTTCTCAAAAGAAAAACACAAATGGTCCACAAATAAATGAAAAAATGGGGCTGGGGCTCAGTATTAGAGTGCTTGCCTCTAGCATGCATGAGGCACTGGGTTCGATCCCCGGAACCACATAAAAAATGCTAAATAAAGGTATTGTGTCCATTTACAACTAAAAGAAATGTTTAAAGAAAAAAAAAAGTTCAACACCATTAGCAATTACGGAAATGTAAGTCAAAGCTATACTGAGGTTTCATGATACTCCAGTTACAGAGGAAATGAGCAAGAATAAAAATGCTTGAGAGGGTATGGAGAAAAAGCAACTCTTGCACTCTTGGAGAGATTGTAAATTAATACAATCACTATGGAGATTAGTATGGAGGTTTCTCAGAAAACTAGGTGTGGTAACACTATGATCTTGCTGTGCCACTCTGTCCTGAAGAATAAAAGTCATCATACTACAGTGGTACATGCTCACCCTTGTTTTATAGCAGCCTGCAATAGCCAAACTGAAACCAGCTGAGGTGTCCATCGCTGGATAAATGGTAAAGAAAATGCGGTATATGTACAGTGTAGAGTTTAACTCAGGCATAAAGAGCAAAATGCCAAAGAACAACAAAATTATGTCATTGGCAGAAAAACAGATGGAACTGGAGAACATCGTGTTAAGTGAAATAAGTTAGACTCCGCAGGACAGGTTGCATGGATCCTCTCATATGGAAGCTAGAGAGGAGTAGGGCAGAGGAAGGAACTGAGGGGGATTAGTAGAGCAGAGGAAAGGGACCTGGGAGCGGGGTGTGGGGAAGGAAGGAGGAGGTGCTGGAGAAGGGAATGGACCACATTGTGGATATGCTTGTATGAATATATTGCAACGAATCCCACTATTATGCATGATTATAATGTACCAATAAGAATTTAAAAGGAAACACCCTTTCAAGACGCGTTACTTCCTCCAATCAGATCCCACCGCCTAGTTAACACCACCTCTCAGAGGTCCATCTGCTATCAGTGGATTAGTCCACTGGTGAGGTCAGAGCCCTCCTGACCCAGGCGCTCCCCAATGCCCCACAACTGAACACTGCCAAGTTGAGGGCTCAAGTCTTCAATACGTGAGCCTCTGGGGAGCTGTTCCAGATCCAAGCTGCAACAGTTACCTGAGGAGCACATTGTCTATAGGAGGAAGCAGAGTTTAAAAGTAAAGAGATGAGCCGGGCTCTGTGGCGCACATTTGTGATCCCAGCTGCTCCAGAGGCTGAGGCAGGAGGATCTCGAGTTCAAAGCCAGCCTCGGCAACGGCGAGGCGCTTGGCAACTCAGTGAGACCCTGTCTTGAAATAAAATACAAAATAGGGCTGGGGATGTGGCTCAGTGGTTGAGTGTCCCTGGGCTCAATCCCCAGTACCAAAAAAAGTAAAAGAGATGGAAGAAGATATCCTAATGGCAATCAGAATACTGATGGCAAGACCACGTAAGTGTCAGGAAAGGTTTCCAGGCAAAGTGCATCTGGGATAAAGAGGTCAGCTCCCAGTGACCAAGGGCAGTTCATCTGGACAGCTGACCCAGAGCAGTGATTGAAAGAATCCCCAGGAGAAAGCCACAGTTACAGTCAGCTTTCTTGGTGCCCTCCCTCAGAGCCCACAGGGCAGGGGAGGACACTGGCATCAGCCGAGGGACGCCAGCTGAGCAGCGTGTAGTAGTACAGGATGCCCAGCCTCAGCGAATGCAGTCTCCGGGAGGGAACTGGGTGTGGCCGTGCCCGGCCGAGTGCTGGGCCGGGAAACAGGCCTAACAGGTCCAAATCAAGCATGTTCTCTGAACAATGGAAGTTCTAAAAATCCACAACAGAAACAAAAGAGCAAGAGCTGGAAAATAGCTTGAAAATCCCCCAAATATTTAGAAATGAAATCATATACTTCTAAATAATTCCTGGGTCAGAAAAGAAATCAAACACTTTAAATGTTTCTTTTCTTTCTTTTTACAGGCTGGGGATGTCCTTTAGCCAGCTCGCGTTGCTGGGACCAAGAGACCTTACAAGAGGAGTCTAGAGGAAGGAAGGTCCATTGGGACTCATGGTTTCAGAGGTCTCAGTCTGAAGACGGCGACTCCACTGCTCTGGGCCTAAGATAAGGCAGAACATCGTGGCAGAGAGCCAGGGTAGGAGAGCTGCTGAGCGCACGGTGGGGTCAGAAGCCAGAAGGAGCAAGGAGGGAGGGGCCTCAGGAAAGACGCCCCCTTCCAGGGCAGCCCCCAGTGACCCACCTCCTCCAGCCTCGCCCCACCTGCCTGCAGCTGCCACCCAGGTCACAGCTCTCACAGTCCAAGCACTTCACCTCCGAACATTCCTGCATAACAGGAGCTTTGGGGGGGACCCCTCACATCCAAACCTTGGAACCCAGGGCCTCCTAGGCCAGTGTCTACTGCTAAGTCATGTCCTAGCGCTAGAAAGCATTTTTTTTAAAAAATTTTTTAAAAAATATTTTGTTTATCTTTATGTGGTGCTGAGGATTGAACCCAGGGCCTCACATGTGCGAGGCAAGCGCTCTACCACTGAGCCCCAGCCCCAACCCCTAGAAAACCTTTTTACTAGAATAGAAATGAATACAAACATGTTCATCATCTCAATATCTGTGGGACACCCCTGCCGCAAATTTACTCATCAAATGTCTGTGCTAGAAAAGAGGTGATCACAAGTCCCTTCTTCGCACCTTGGGAACGTGGAAAGAGCAAGCATACAGATGAAAGCACCAATAAAGAAACAGGACTGGGAGGCTGAGGCACGAGGAAGTGAGTTCAAAGCCAGCTGTAGCAACTTACCGAGGCTCTAGGCAACTCAGCAAGACCCTGTCTCTAAATAAAATACAAAAAGGGCTGGGGTGTGGCTCAGCGGTTGAGTGCCTTTGGGTTCAATCTCTGGGACAAAGAAAAGAAAGAAAAATAGAAAACAAAAACAAGTAAAAAAAATCAATGTAGCAAAAATATACCACATTTTCTTTACCTATTCATCTACTGATGGGCGCCCAGGCTGGTTCTGAAGATTGGCTATTGTGAATTGTGCTGCTGTGAACCTGGGTGTGCATGTGTCACTATAGTATTCTGATTTTAATTCTTGAGGATAAATCCCGAAGAGTGGTATGGCTGGGTCATTTGGTGCTTCTGTACCTAGTCTTTTGAGGAAACGCTGTGCTGCTTTCAATGGTGGTTGTCCTAAAGTACAATCCCAGCAACAATGGAAAGGGTTCCTTTTCCCACACGTCCTCCCCAGCATTTGGTATTGTTTATATTCTTGATGCCTGCCGTTCTAACTAGAGTAGGATGGAATCCCAGTGTGTATTTGCTTCATGCAAAAATTCTTAAATTCTGGACCGTGAATATAGCTCAGAGTGCTTACCTTGCATGCACAAGGCCCTGGGTTCAGTCCCCAGCACCACACACACACACACATGCACACACACACACAAATCTTAAATTCAACAATGTGTAAAAATAGATAAAACCAAATGAGGTCACATGGGTGGGGTTCATCCCAGGATTACAAATGTCGGGTTAACATCCGAAAATCAGTGCAATATTTGGTGTTAATAGAATGAAGGACAAAACCATATGGTCATCTGACAGATGCTCCCATTCTTCTCACAACGTCAGGAGAACTGGGAGCAGGTAAAGGACAACTGCATCCCTGTGCCCCCAGGAGCAAGAACCAGACAGGAAACTGCACTCATGGCTTCTGTGGAGAGAGTCTGCTCAGGGAGCAGAACAGGAAGTGTCACTTTCCATGCCACATGGGGTAGGGGGACAGCATGCCACCTATGCAGAAAATTCTACAGCAAGCATAATAAAAAGCATGGAATGGTTCTCATGATCATCCACACAAGGATACAAGGTCAACACACAAAGCACAGTAATGTTTATACACGTCAGCTATTAACAGTCAAATTGAAATCAAAACACTATCGTTTATGGCAGCATCACACATATGAAACACTTTGGGTTAAATGTGACCAAAGATGTAAAAGAGATTTAAACTTTAAATTGTAAACATTGCTGATATTAGAAAGTCACTGGAGAGGTGTGTTGCATTTGTGGTCAGAAGACTGCACACTGCAATGTGTGTCCTCAGATTGATTCAAGAGAGAGAACCCTATCTCAAGGTCATCGGTGTTTTTTTTTTTTTTTTTTTTGTGAGAGAGTGTGAGTGTGTGTGTGTGAAAGGGAGAGAGAGAAAATGGACAGGCTGACTCTAACTTTATATAGAAATGGAAACAGAGCTAGACAAAATAAAAGAGCCAGTCGGAGGTCCCACACAACATGATTTCAGGATTTGTGCACCTACGTTTTTGTTATGGTTTGGATGTGAGGTGTCTCCAAAAGCTCATTGTGAAACGATGCAAGAAGGTTCAGAGGTGAAGTGATTGGGTTAGGAGAGCCCTGCAAAACCTAACCAGTGCATTGATCCCCTGTGTGGAGTAACTGGGTGGTGACCCTGTGTGGGTGGGGGGTGGCTGGAGGAGTGGTCACTGGGACTGTGCCTTTGGGTTTATATTTTGTCCCTGGAGAGCAGAGCTCTGCTTCCCGGTGCCTTGTCCTGAGCTGCTGACCTCCACCGTGCCTTTCCTCTGGTGTCCTGCCTCAGCTGAGGCCCAGAGCTGTGGAGTCAGCTCCTGAAACCAAATAAACTCTCCCTCCTGCGAAGCTGTTGTCAGGTCTTTTGGTCGCAGTGGTGAAAAGCTGACTAGAATGCCAAAGATCCATGCTTCCACAATACATCGACCTTTTTTTAAATTTTCAAAGATGCAGAAATGATTAATAGCCAAGAATGATCCTTTACAGATGGTGCTGGAATGCTCCTATATCCGTATATTGGAAGACGGAGGCTGTTCCTGCCTTAACTATTCACAAGCCTAACTCCAGGTGGGCCACAGACCTGTAGAACCATCAGGAGATGACCTTGGTGATCTCAGGTCAGGCAGGGGCTTCTTCGATGTGGCACCAAAAGTGTGATCCCAGAGAGAGAGGGAGGGAGGGAGGAAGGAGATACCTTGGGCTTTGTAGAAGTTGAGAATTTCTCTGACCCTGTGAAGAGAATGCAGAGAGGAGCTATGATGTGGAGCAAGTGTGTGCAGATCGTGTCTGATAAAGAGCTCATCCAGAACATAAACATAATGCTCAGATCCTGATAATAGGAGGGCAACCCAGTGATGAACTGTTGGGTGGTGTCATGGTTTGGATCTGGAACGTCCCCCCAAAACTCCTGTGTTCAAGGCTTGGCCCTCGATGTAGTAATGTCCAGAGGACCGCGAGGGGTCTGACCTCATCACTGGATTAATCCATTTGATGGATTAGTGATTGGAATGGCTGACTGAGAGGAGGTGGAAGCTGTAGACAGGTGGGGCATAGTGGGAGGAAAGTGGGTCCTTGGGTGCCCCTTCCTTGAGCTCCTCCTCTTTGCTGCCTGGTTGCCTGGAACTGAGCAGCTTCGGTCTGCACGTCCTCCACGATGATGTCCCACCTGACCTCAGGCCAGGTCAATGGAGCTGGCCGACCAAGAGCTGAACATGTGAAACCATGGAAAAAATAAATCTCTCCTCCTTGAAGTTGTGTCATGTATTTTGGTCAGTGATGAACAGCTGACTAACAGGTGGTTTTGAGTGGTTTTCTGGTGACCTGGAACTGTGTTGATCTGGTCCCGGGGTCCCAACTGTGTGGCTCTGATTCACACCTCAGGAACTTTTTGATTCCTGAATGAACTTTTCAATTTTCAGAATTTTGGGTAAAGTCTGCAAATAGTCCCAAATCCAAAAAGCTCTGCAGTGGGAAATACTTCCGGCCCTAGGCATTTCAGATAAGGACGCCCAACCTGTATGCAGTGGCCTGCTGCTCAGAATCTGGAAAACCTGCTGGCTCTAACGGGCTTGATTGTGAGAAGCTCTGTGTGCGCCATGCAGGCTCCAGGTTTGGGGTGTTTCGGGGTGTGTGCCCGTCAGCTGCCTCTCCACAGCCGGCCTGAATCACCCAGTGCGTGCTGGGTGCTGAGGCAGGGCCTCCCTGCTCTCTCCTCAGGCCCACCCTGGGACCGGCAGGCGCCTCCCCCTGCCTCCCCCTGCCTCCCCCTGCCTCCCCCTGCCTCCCCCTGCCTCCCCCTGCCTCCCCCTGCCTCCCCCTGCCTCCCCCTGCCTCCCCCTGCCTCCCCCTGCCTCCCCCTGCCTCCCCCTGCCTCCCCCTGCCTCCCCCTGCCTCCCCCTGCCTCCCCCTGCCGTTTGGGCCATCTGCCGCCCAGCTGTGGGCTTTCCAAACCAAATGGTAAAACTGCTCAAGGCCCATTTCGGGGAATTCCCCCCTACGTTTTCTATGGGTGCTTTTTGGTTGTATCCATTGATGGGATTTGTTGTTACCTATCTGTACATGCACACAATGTAACTGTAATGTGGCCAGGGGCACTCCTCAGCACCCTCTCCAGGGTTTTCCTAATTTCAATGCATACACAGTGATTTTATTAATAAAAGTAAGAAATGCATCTTACAAAGCATTCACAATCTTGAATTTGTACGCAGCATCCGACCTACAAATCAAAGAGCAAAGGCGGGGACTTCCGCGGGGCACCCTCACTCCAGCCCGCGGCCTGGTGGCTCCGCTCTGCCTCACCTCACCACGCCACCCGACCTCACCACGCCACCCGCTCCTCCTGCACCCCGGGGTCCGCGGCCGCCAGGTCTCGGGGAGCTTAGGGGGCTCGAGGTCCGGCAGGGGCCAGGCTCGCGGGCCGGGATCTGGGGCGCACAGACCCTTGGGCCCGTCCCGCGCAGCACCAGTGTTGCGTGCGTGCCGCAGTCCCCCAGCTGTTGGGGACTTCCAGGGGGCGCCCCCCACCTCCCGCTCGCCCCTCCCTCGCGCGCCCCCACGGCTCGCGCCGCCAGGGGGCGCTGCAGGCCGCGGAAGGACAAGCTGCGGCAGCAGTTCTGGGCAGCGTCGGGACCTGTCCTTGGGCTCCAACGGGCGCCAATGATGACTGGCAGATGATGGGGTAAGAGGGAGACAGACACGGATGTGGCAGTGGGCAGGGTGCAGGTGAGGGGCTGGTGGGGCGTGGGCTGTTGGTGAGGGTGGGCTGGTGGGGGGTGGGCTGTAGGTGGGGTGGGCTGTAGGGGGGTGGGCTGTAGGGGGGTGGGCTGTAGGGGGGTGGGCTGTAGGTGGGGGTGGGCTGTAGGTGGGGGTGGGCTGTAGGGAGGGTGGGCTGTAGGTGGGGGTGGGCTGTAGGTGGGGTGGGCTGTAGGTGAGGTTGGGCTGTAGGGAGGGTGGGCTGTAGGTGGGGTGGGCTGTAGGGAGGTTGGGCTGTAGGGGGGTGGGCTGTAGGGGGGTGGGCTGTAGGTGAGGGTGGGCTGTAGGGGGGGTGGGCTGTAGGGAGGGTGGGCTGTAGGTGAGGGTGGGCTGTAGGGGGGTGGGCTAGGGGGGGTGGGCTGTATGGAGGGTGGGCTGTAGGGGGGTGGGCTGTAGGTGAGGGTGGGCTGTAGGGGGGTGGGCTGTAGGTGAGGTGGGTGGGGCGGTGCGGCCCCTGTTCTGCAGGGCTTTCAGGATCTCCACACACAAGGCTTTCTGGATCAGGTTGGGGTGTTAGACCCATTTCCTTTCAAACCTAGAGCTGCCGGACCCCAAGTGTGGGCGGGACCCTGGAGATCCCCCCAGTGGGCAGGATGTGGCTCCCAGGGGGAGGGCACACAGGTGGCGTCTGAGTGCTGGGACTCCCACAGCAGTTGGGGGACTTCTTCTGCAGGGAGCTGGGTCTCCACAGAGGAATGAATGTGGGGTAGATCCTAGGGAGGTCCCCACCTCTGGACAGCATCAACCAGAGGCAGGCCTGAGAAGGCCTCTGGCCAGAGCTGACTCAGGACTGTGGCCCAGGCTGCTCTGTCCCTGGCCTGGGCCTGTCGGTGCCCACAGGGTCTGGTCTGGCCTGCAGTCGGTGGGGGAGCAAGAGGGACACAAGTGTACCCTCTGCTCCAGGTGGCTGGATAACGAGGTGCCTTGCTGGCCGGCTGAGCCGCTAGGAGGGCTTCTGGGAGGAGGTGCCTGCTACTTCCAAAGGGTTCAAACACTGTAGAAAGTGGGAAGGGCCCTGGGGGGAGCTTCCCATGAAGGAGGTTTCCCAGGGCAGCCTGCGGGCCCAGAGGTGGCCCTCAGTCTTCTCCAGACGGGAGTTGTTTGAGGCTGGGGCAGGCTTTGGGGGAGTCTGGTGGGGTGGCGTTTTAGTCAGCTTTCTGCTGTGGTGACTAAAGGACCTGACCAGAACAGCTGTGAGGGAGGAGAAGTTTACTTGAGGGCTCACAGTTTTGTGTCTCAGTCCATAGACAGCAGCCTCCATTCCTCAGGGCTCATGGCAGAGGGAAGCAGCTCACATGGTGATCAGGAGCAGAGACTCCACTCGACAGATACAAATATACACCCCAAGCCACGCCCCAATGCCCACCTCCTCCCGCCACCCCACCTGCCTTCAGTCACCACTCAGTTAAGCCCTATTAGGGGATTAGTTCCCTGATGGAGTTAAGGCTATCATGACCCGATCATTTCTCCCCCAAACCTTGTACTGTCTTACCTGTGAAGTTTTGGGGGTCAGCACATCTAAACCATAACAGGTGGGGAAGAAGTTGGGGTCCTTCGGCCCTTTGTGGGGGACATCCCAGGCCATCTGCGCCCCTGCTGTGGCTGAGCATGCTGGGTGCCCAGGATAGCTGATGGTGGGGACATGTCGAGGAGGGAGGGCAGATGGGTGCCCTTTGTGTTTCTCCCCTGCTTCTCATTGTTTTTAAAACGAGTAGGTATTCATTATGCCATCATAAAAAGAAAAAACTGCCGGATAAAGGGGAACCAAAGATTCCCAGCTATCTACAAAAGCAAGGTGCACAATGCTGTGTGGGTTAGTTCGCGTCCCCCCCAGCAGGGCGCGGCACTGCCCACCTGTGATCCCCGACATTTGGGGGGCTGAAGTAGCAGGATCACAAGTTCCAGGAAAGCCTCGAGACCCTTTCTCAAAAGGGCTGGGGGGTGGCTCAGTGGAAGAGTGACAAAGGAAGGCCGGCTGCACATGGAGAGGGTGCTGCAGGGGTCCTGGGCACACTGCTGTCCTTTCCCTCTCCACCCTCCCTTGTTGTGGGCCAGCGTCCATGGATCAGAAAGAACATTCACCTTCGGTTTGGGGGGATTGGCTTACTTAGCACGACAGCCTCCGGCTCCATCCATTCACCAGCAAATGCTATGATTTCGTTTTCTTTATGGCTGAGTAGTATTCCACTGTGCTAAGACCACATTTTCTTTATCCGTTCATGAAGGGCACCTAGGTCGGCTCCATAGCTCAGCTATTGTGAACTGAACAGATTCTCTCTGAGTGGCATCTGGCCCTTTGTATCCGGCCTCTGCTTGCCCAGCGTATCTAGGTATTCCATTCCCCACCTGACCCCGCAGGGTGAGGTCTTCCTGGGGTGCTGTGGTCTGAGGCCCTCACCAGGTTCCAGGGCTCTGCTGAGCTGTCTGTCCTTCCCTAGCAGACAGACAGACACCGGGAGGTATTTACTCAGGAAAATCTAGGAAGACTCAGTGGCCTTGGGCCTCGGCCCCTCTCTCCTCCCTCACGCTGTGGACACCGCACAGGGACAGACCTGGCCATGAGGACGAGCTCGCTCTCCCCTCGGCTCCATGCCCCCCGGGCAGTCACCAGCATTCCCAGTCCGTCCAACCTTATGCCAACAGGCAGCTGTGGCCCTGGGCTCTGAGGCTGCGCTCAGGTGGGGCCGGCTCACCCCCAGACCAAAGACCGCAGGCCGCTGCCTGCTGAGGGGCTCAGGGTCGTGGTCCAGATGTCTTGTCCAGGGGAGAGGCCATCAAAAGGACAGGCCCTATGGACTTCATGTGGAACCTGAGGACGCTTTGGTCTCAGAGCTGATTCTGTACAAAGGACAAGGAAAGGGACAAGGTGAGAAGAGCCCTCTGGGTCAGAACAGACCTCAGAGGGTGGCCCCAAAGGCCATCTCCACCTGAATGTGACTGGTCCGGCCTGCTGAGCAGCTTGTCCCAGGCGTGTTAAAACCAGAGCAGTTGCTGGGTAGTCAGCGCAGCCCAGCAGCTGGGTGCCAAGGCCAGCAAGGGGGCCGCGCAACCAGAGTCCAGAGCGCCCACTGCCACGGGGTCGGGAGGCCAACTTCACACAAGTGACCAAGTCAGAAAGAAGAACCGGGCACCGAGCAGCCTGTGGGGGGGGGCAGGTCCACAGTGGGCGCTGGTCCCTGAGTTTCCAGTTTGCCACAGAAAGTAGGAGACGGTGGAGACGGGAAGGCTGATGTGGACATGGGAGGAGCAGGCCACTGGAACCTCCCTGAGAAGGACCAGATGTCAGGTGTCACAGTGAAGACTTCACAGTAGGCCGTGACAACACGCTCAGCACGTCACCAGAGTCAGGTCAGAAGCAATCCACTGAGTCGATTCTGATGGGTTAAGGTGGGACTGAGCAAATCAGAAACATCAGAACAGCCCTGAACATTGACTAGGGAATGTCAGGACAAGCAGTAAGAGGGACAGACGGCAAGACTGCAGGCGGGGCAGGCGGGGCAGGCGGGGTGTGGCCACGGTCACACTGGGCGTGAGTGAATGGCTCAGGCAATCCAGTCAAAAGGCAGAGACAGACCAGGCAGAGGACGAGACCCAGCGCTGTGCCGCGTCGGGAGACTCCTTTTAGGAATAAGGACACCAGGGCCACAAGTAGGGGACTGAGAAACACAGAAGCCACAGGAAGTCAGTCCCTAAAATATCAGGAAAAAAATCCTGGACGTTGAAACAAGGAAAAAATGTCGCCAACATGAAGACGTTCTCTGATGATAAAGGTCAGGCGGCCAGACCAGACGGAGCGCCCGGTGGGAAGCTGGGGGAGGGAGCTGTGGGGAGCACCCGGGCCTCGGGCTCCGTTTCCAGTGTGGCAGTGGTCAGGACGCTGGGCAGAAGAGCGGGAGCCACGCCGACCCCCGCATCTGCCCACACACACCAGGCGGCCGGCCACCGACCCAGCCGGGAGCTCTCCACCGCGGATCCCGCACCAGGCCTCCGAGGGCCCAGTCACCTGCAGAGGCTTGAAACCTCCGTACAATCACTGACTCCAACAGAGTGGGATTACAAACCAATCAGAAACTTGGGGGGTTCAGATTTGTGGACATCAGGCTCCATGCTCCTGAATGACCAAGCGGATGAGAGGAGAGCACCAGGCAGTCAGGGAAGGCTGGAACTGGGGACGCGGGCGGGGCGGGGCGATGGGCGCCGGCGGCATGTGTAGGCACCACTTATAGATAAAAGAATAAAGGTCCATCCACAACGAGAAAACCAGTTAGGACAGGGACAGAGACACCGTGTGCACACAGCCTGTCTGCAGGGAGCCACTCACCACAGCCTCTGACCAAGAGACACCACGCAACACGGGGGACGGCAGGGCAGGGGACGGCAGGGCAGGGGACATGAAGGCAGGGGATGGCAGGGCAGGGGACGGCAGGGCAGGGCCAGAGAGTGTCAGGCGGACAGTAGCAAGGGCGACCTGAAGCCAGGAGTCAACAGCCGCGTCCCGGTCAGCAGGCTTTAGCTGGACCAAGAACGCCGAGGGAAAGGGCCCTGTTGTAGAATAAGAATAGAGAGGGACCTTATCAGGAACAAGGGAAGAGCTGAGAACCAGACGGGGCTGAGTGGTGTGAGCGCCCACTGAAGTGCTGGAAGACCCGGTCCACGCAGTGCTCCAGGACCCTCTGCAGAAGAGGATCCGCACCTGAGGCTGGTCTCCGAGACCTGAGTGACCCGTGACACCCCGAGCAGGCCTGACTCAGGGCACAGCGGGGGACTCACAGTGCCTACTTCAGAACTTAGGGCAGGGCCTCCACGAGCTCGCCGCGTGGCACTGCCGGGAGGACGGGCGTGGACAGGGCCCAGCATCCAACCCTCAGGCCTGCGCCAGCTCCTCGGACCAGGGAGCGCAGCTTCTCAACCCAGATGGCAGCTGGACATCCAACTCCAAAGAGATCTGGGCCCCACCTCAACATGGAAGAGCCACATCCACTTGGACCAGAGATCTCACTCAGCTCGGATGTCCCAGAAGGGAACGAGGGCCGACCTTAGGGCTTTGGGTTGGGGTGTGGCTTCTTCCATGCAAAACCAAACCCCAGGCGACGGAGGACAGCAGCTCCGGGACTCCATCGGCAGGAGCTTGGCACAACAAGACAATGAGCTGAACCGAGCCAGGCCCCGGGAGCAGGCGCTCCAGGGACATGCCCAGCCTCAGGCAGGCCGGACGCACCCCTCTCCAGCCCTGGGGCCTCTCTGCACACCCGCGGACACTGAGATCTGAAGGTGGAGGGGAAGGACTGTAGCCAGACGTCCTGCTGTGGGAGGGCAGGTGGGGAGCCTTGTGGGGTCTCCTCAAGAGAGAGAGAGCCCACCTCAGGAGAAGTGGTGGTACGGCCTTCGGGGCGACCCAGATGTCTGTCAGAGGGCGAGTGGGGTGAAGTGCAGTAGTGGTCATCGAGGGCAGGAAGGTGGGTTGCGTGCTGCAGCAGGGAACCTGGACAGGACTGTGGGGACGGGGTGGAGGCGGAGGCCAGGTCCTGTGCCATCCTGGAGCACGCATCTGTAAGGGAGCACAGCCAGTGAGGACCAGGGCTGTGGGTGGGAGGTGGGCGAGACCACGGGGCGGTGAGAAAGCATCCTGACAGTGTCGTGGGAGACGTGGGACAGGCTCGGTGGCCACACCTGTGATCCCAGTGACTCGGGAGGCTGAGGCCGGGGGTCCCAAGTTCCAGGCCAGCCTCAGCGACTTAGCGAGGCCCCGTCTCAAAGTAAAAACAAAGAGATAAAAAGGGCTGGGGATGTGGGCCAGTGGTAGAGTGGCCCGGGGTCAATCCCCAGCACCAGAAGGACGCAAGGCTCGAGAAGGATGGAGAGGCCCCGACCTGTGCGCTTGGAGTGGGGAGCTGGGTGGCTGGCGGTCACCCTGGAGCCCTAAGCCACAGACGCCTTGAACTCTAGCCCCGTCTTGGAAGCTCCTCATGCCGCCTCCCCAGGAGGAGGGCAGGAGGTCAGGCCAGGGCCCCAGCCTCGGGGGGTGGCCGTCCAGCTGAGGCCCAGTCACCTCCCAGGCCTTTCTGGAGCCCAAGCCCAGTCCCCGTTTCTATGCTCTGTTTTCTAAGCATGGCCGTGTTTGTGAGTAGTCGGCCAACAGCGGAACGCCTTAGAACTCTTGTTGTATTTAAGTCAAACTTGCGTTCGAGTTCGTGACTGTCGTTTGGAGGACAGGGCAGTGGCTCTGCGTCTCTCTGACTTTGCATGTGTGTGTTTCCTCTTGCTGTCAGCCTGGCCACGAGGTCCTGGACCTTGTGTCCTCTTCCCTCGTGGCAGGGATGCTGGCCTCTGACCCCAGGGCCCGTGGTGGAAGCTGACCTGTCCAAGCCCAGTGGCTGCTGTACGGAAGGACAGGTCTCTGGGTTTCCAGGGCTGCGAAGGTCCCGGGGCTCACAGTGAGTCTCCCGCCTGTTCCAGATCTGCAGAGGGTGCCAGCGCTGGACAGAATCTCCACGTGGTCCACCCAGCCTGTGCACCAGGGAGACAGGCAATCGGCCTGGGCACACCCTGAGAAATCCAATGGGCAGGATGAGAACCCAGGCTCCTGGCTCCCGACAGGCCTCTTGTTGTGCTGCCCACTCCTGGGGCTGTGGGCATGGGCCTGCCAGGGTCCAGTGCTGCCCACAGGGTGGGACTAAGCTTCTTGGGCACTGTGTTCCAGTCCTGGGCGAGTCATTTCTACCCTCTGTGTCCATCTTATGGGGAGGGGACGGAGGCCAGGGAGGTCTCACAGTGAGGACCCAAGGCAGAAGGGAGCCTCTGTCCTGGGTGACTTTCCCCAGCACTTCCTGAGCCAGGGGGGGTGGAGACGCTCCCCAGCTCAGACGCAGTAGTCCCCTGGGGGAGTCGCAGAGCAGGGAGGAGGCCGTTCCTTCCCAGGACGCCTGAAGGGGGGCAGCAGGTTACTGGTGGCAGGGAGGTGCCTCTTAACCACTTAGGCCCAAGGTGGCTGGTGAGCCAGGCGGGGGGCAGGTCACCCTTCCCCAAGGCTTTCCAGGCCCCTGCCCCTGCCAGACCTCTACGCCCACTGCTCCACCTGCAGCCTGCAGGTGGGCAGTCAATGCAAGCCCACACTGACCTGGGGACCTGCTGTGTCAGCCCTGCTGGCTGGGGGCGTCCCTGTGGAGGGAGGCAGGCACGGGTGGGACAGCCGCGAGTTTGCAGGCCCTCGGGATCTGAGGTGAGAGATCTGTCGACACACGGCTTCCTTTGCAAACAAGACATTCTCTCCAAGTGATATTTGCAGCTGAGAGTGAACTCGATTTCCCAGATCTGTAATCCAAGTCTATTCAGAAACCGACTCCCATTTGGCCCCATCCTGTGTTTTATGAAACAAAGTCAGAATTGCCAACACGTTTCCTTATATTCCGCTAGGGAAGAGGGTATAAATAGCTGGCTTGGTAGAGGCCACTTGCTGATAGACACCAGCTGTGTGCTGTTCCCGGCAGCGGCATTGGCAGCAGCCCCAGGTGCCGGGGCCCAGGGTCAGGGAGTGACCTCTGTGCTGAGGTCACAGTGGGCTGCAGGCACCAGGGCCACCCAGCAGGGCTGGGGCTGTGCTCTGTGTGTGGGGACCTGAGCTTCTGTATCGTCCAGCTCAGACGCAGCAGTCCCCCGGGGGGTCGCAGAGCAGGCAGGAGGCCGTCCTTCCCGGGAGCCTGGGCTGTCCCTGGGCAGTCCTAGGGGCCAGAGACCGTCATGTCCCCTGCCCTGCCACGTCTTCTCGAGGGTGTCGTCTCTCATCCTTCCATGGTTGTTCTCCAGGGGCCTCAAGTTCCCTCTGGTCAGGCCCTGTCCAGAACTGGGAAGCCCCTGGTGGACACCCTGCCCCAGTGGGAAAGCAGCCTGGGAGTGGGTTTGTGGGTAGCTTCACAGCAGAAGGTGGGACATCCTGGAGCCCATCAGTCCCTGGCCAGGACCGACCAGGTCCCGTCCTGACCCTCTGGCGCTAGGTGCTAGGTCTGGGGGGGCAGGTGCACTGCCAACCACCCAGCTCGGGCTTTGCAGGCTGCGGGGCTGAGGTACCTCTTCTCCCCAGAGTCCCTGCGCTCTCCTTGGGCACAGGGGCCATTCTGTCCTGATGACCCTCCTGCAGTGTGAGCCGAGGAGAGAGGAAGCCCCTTGGAACAGAGGGCCAGGCCGGCCCTGGAGAAAGGGGGACGTCAGGGGCCTGCCCAGGACATGTCTCAGCTCCTGCACAACCAAGCCACCCGCCTGGGGCTGGGAGCTGGTGAGGCTGTCCTCCTTGCAGGAGGCTGCACTTGCGGCGGCCTCCATGGCAGCTCAGGTTCATCTGGGGAGAAACCCGGTCTTCAGTGCGCCCAGCTCTCGCTCACCACAGAGGCCAGGCCTTCCTCCGCAAGCAGCCCAGGTCTCCCCACGGGATGTCGCTTCAGAGGCGCTGAAGCAGGCAGGTGCACGGAGGCCTTCTCAGGGCAGGCATCGGCAGGCAGAGCAGAGTGCGTAAAGGGCTGGGCAGCAGGAGGACAGGAGTGAGGGGCAGCAGGAGGACAGGAGTGAGGACCACCTGGTCCAGTGCCACCTGTAGGGATGGGGCGCCCCCAGGTTTGGGGAGTTGCTGTTCAGGGAGAGTAGCTATGGAGACCATCGCCAGGGGTTGCACACCTTCCTCCCCTGGCTCAGAGCTGCTGCCTGCAAGGACGGCCGCTGGAACCCAGGCTCCCCAGGAGGCCCTCCCTGCCCTCTCCCCGCCCAGGCGGCCGAGGTGCCCTCTGCCCAGGAGCCCTGCCCTCTCCTCGGGCACAGCACAAGAGGCAGGGCCCATTCTGTCCCAAAGAATGTCCACTTCCCTGTCTGCCTGGCTCCTGCAGCCAGGTCTGCCGTCCTGGGGTGGCCTCGAGGCCCTGGGAGCATCGTCAACTCCCCTGTTGCCATCGGCATGAATGCCGGGCAGGTGGGAGCTCCTGGGGCTGGACCGGGAGCACAGCCCGGGAGGCGCTGGGCGTGCGGTGGGCTGTTGGAGGAGCCCAGGGGGCCTAGCTGCTTCTCCAGCTCCTGCCTGGTCCTCTGGGCACAGCAAGGTCCTGCCTCCTGTGCTGCTGGGCTGCCGTCTGCACTTACCCAGTGCTCTGTGGCCTCCCTGTGCGTCTCTGTCGCTCAGCCACTCAGGTGGTGTGGGGACGCCCTCCTTCTTGGAAACTGTCTTGATTTGTCCTCTGTGTGTGGCCACGACGATGCTGCTAGACCGTGTTGTTCTTCAAGAGCAAAACCCGTGGCCAGAGTCCCGTGGGTCTTGCTAGGGAGTTCCCCGAAGGAAAACCCACTGTGAGGACCCCACTTGGGGCAGGAGCCCCCTGGGAAGGAGACGGCCCCTCCCGCCCACACAGGGATCCTGTTCTGGGGGAAGGTGGGGGACCCCGTGCGACCCTGCACCGTGGGAGCCGGGCCAGGGCGCCACCTGAGTGGCCGGGTGCAAGGGCTTCTGGGGAGCTCATCGGAGTGAGGCCCGAAAGGTGCAGGAGCCAGGCAGCCTGTGGGGGGATGCGTGTGGTCAGGTGGGTCAGTGTTCTGGAAACTGTGCTCCCCGGACAGGGCCTCAGCCCGGCACCTGCTCCTTCCCCACTGGGGTGGGCTTCAGAAGGTGCTCTGGGTCACCTCTGCCCCAACAGAAGGCAAAGGGGCTGGCGACTGTGCAGGGTCTTAGGGACTGGGTTGGAGGTGGAGCGTCAGAGGCCCGCCGCCCGCTGGTGGGAGCACTTGGCCTCTAACACCAAGGAGGCTGGCAGAGCCCTCGCTGTGTCTGGGCGCCAGGGGGCCGATCTGGTGACCGGCCTGCTGCGGGCTCCCGTCACCGCGCTGTCTCCCACATGCGGAGCCGCCCTTCCTTCCACCAAGCCGCTCCTCCAGGTCCCGTCTGACCTCCGCGTCCTGCTCAGAGTCCTGGGCCCCTGGATCTCCCTCTACAGACACGGAAACGCACAGAAGGAATTCAGTGTGCACGTTTGTGTTTTGGAATAGCTGAATGAATAGATGGAGCAGAAAAGGTTGTTTTTTTTTTTTTTTAATGTAAGTTCAACAAAATACCAGCAAACCAAACCCAGCAGCGTGTTAAAAGGGTGTCACACCAGGGCCCAGTGGAATTTATCCCTGAATGCAAGGACGGCTTGACAAAAACGGATCAATGTCACACACCACTCGGAAGGAGAGAAACCCGAGACCACCTGGACGGGCGCCGGAAAGCCCTTGACAGACCCAACATCCCAGGAAGGCGCTCAACAAACGGGACTTGAGCACAACGCTCAGAAAACCAGGACCCTGTTTGAAAAGCCTGCAGCCGACATGTGAGGGTTAGAACTGATAAGAACTCACGAAGCCGCATGAGGCAGACCAAACAGAACCGTGGACGACCTGGAAAGGACGTGAGGAAAGAAGTTCCACCGAGGGAGCAGGAGGGAGACCCGCGCCCTGAGCCGCCCTGAGCTGCTAAGAAGCACTGGGGCGTCCTTCGTCCTTCCTCTCCCAGCCGTCAGCTCCGTCCAGGGCAGTCCCCAGCAAAGCATTAGGGCTCCCCCTTCCTGACTTCAGAAGTTCCTCCAGGGCAGCCGTGATCGCTGGCGCTGCAGTTTAATCTGGAGTGTCCTCGAAGGCTTAGTCCCCAGCCCCGGGCACTGGGGGTGCTGGGGCACTGGAGGCACATCTCCCAGAGGGCACTGGGTCCCAGGCTCCTCCTCCTCCTCTCCTGGCTTCCCTGCTGCTAGGAGGGGGAGCAGCTTCCCCACCACGGGCTTCTTCTGAGAGTGCTGCCTGCCACAGGCATAAAAGCAAGAGGTCCAACAGATCCTGAACCAACAACTCCAAAACTGTGAGCCCAAATAAACCTTTTCTCTTCATAAGCTGATTATCTCAGGTGTTTTGTGACAATAACAGAAACTTGAATAAAACATCCTGAATAAAGCCATACATGCAGACCAATGGAATAAGAAAGGAAGAACAGAAATGAATGCTCGTGTATGTGCTCCACTGATTTTTAACAGGTGTGCCAAGACCATTCTGCATGGAAGGACAGTATGTTCAACAATGCTGCTAGGGAAAAATAGATATGTACACATACAGGAAAGGAATGAGCTCCTACCTACCTCATATGTAAAAATTAACTCACAGTGCTCAGAAGCTCTTAGAAGAAACATCAAGTCTGGGGACATAGGATTTAACAATGACTTCTTGGTCAAGGCAACAAGAAGAAATAGACAAATCTAATTTGTGTAAATCAACTTCTGTGCAACAAAGTACACCATTAACACCATGAAGGATGACAGGTAGTACTGGCAAGAATATTTGCAAATAATAAACTTGGCTGGTGAGTAATTCTGAATATATAGAATAGCAACTCACCAACCAAACCCCAAATGGCATAGTTTAAAGATGGGCAAAGGGTCACACAGGCATATCTCTAAAGAAAACACATCAATGCCCAGCACTAACGTGAAAGGATGCTTGGTGCCTTGACCCTCAGGGAGATGTAGGTGGACACCACGGTGAGCACCAACATGCACCCTCCAGCGTGGACACTGTTAACCCAGAAGTCAGCCTGCACTGTGGGGATACGGCCTCGTGCACCGCCATGGGAATCCGGTGGTGGCTCCTCCAACAGTTAGGCAGAGTCACCATGTGGCCCAGTGTCATGATGGCAAAAGATGGGACTTACGCAGTCGAGGGGGAGAAATAAAGAATGGCCACACGCTTCTGCCCTTTCCCATGATTCATTCACTCAAATCACTCAATACAATTTCACTATAGGTTCTTGATAAGAAAACGACGATCCTTAATGCAAGGCGCTGCCATAGACATAATCAATTCACAGCACACAGTTCTAGATTAATTAATTCTAAGCACTGCAAACACCCTCAGTCATGACAGGCTCCTGACAGACATTCCTTCTACATGCTAAGTTCAGGTGCTGGGTGTAAAGTCTCAGGCCTTAGGCTCCAAGTCCACAGATGCCCACTCACTCAGATGCCGTGATCAGGTCAGGAACCAAGGCAGACTTCCCCTGGGGTGGAGCCGAGGGCCAGCTGAGGGGATCATAGGGAGAAGTCGCAGCTCCCACCAGGGTCAAGATGTGGCTGTAGAGTTTGAGAGCAGTGAGGACCATGCAGAGGGTCAGCAAACAGTGACAAGTGATGGGATGTCAGTCCAGGTCCTCATCAGGCTCTGAGGTTTGTGTGCATCCTTGTTTTGGCTGGCTGAATGTGGGTTCATTTGCTCCTTCATTTGCAGTAAAGTTGGGGGCTTCGGACCACCTTTCAATCCCTATCAGCTGCCACTGGATTTCTCAGTCATTTACCCTGGGGTTAAAGCTTCTGGTCTGGTGGTCCCCACCCTAATTTTCTTGCCTTTCCCTCTTATGGGGTCCCTTTCCCCTTATGGGGGGAGCACAGCCTGCCAGAGGCTTCACTCTGAGTTTATCAGGGAGGGGGAAGTGACTTGTCTGGGCCTGAGGGCCGCACTGGAGGGTCTGTAGGCAGGCCTGGTGAAGCCGCTGCTTTCAAACTGGAGTTTTAAAATGGAGTTGCTTAGGGTCAGGCCTAAGGCCTTCCTCACCTCTAGCAACCACACTGGGCACATGGTACAGCCCACGGTGGGAAGTGGCCAAGTGGGCACAGCAGCCACGTGGGGGCAACAAGTGCCGGCGGTGGCCCACTGCCACACGGACCAACCCGAAGGTGCAGGGACAGGACAGTGGCGGCAGACACTGCTTCCAATGGGGTGAACTCTGCTGTCGCTGAAAGCCACAAGCAGGCGGTCGCCTGGGGCAGGCAGGAGGTGGAGCAGGTGCAGTCAGAGGGTCAGCACCGGGGAGACACTCCGGAGACGGGGGTGGTGGTCGCACAACAGTCAAGTGCGCCTAACGCCGCCACCGCGCACGGCAGCGGGGGCGCACGGCGGCGGGGGGAGCGGGGGCGCACGGCGGCGGGGGGAGCGGGGGCGCACGGCGGCGGGGGGAGCGGGGGCGCACGGCGGCGGGGGGAGCGGGGGCGCACGGCGGCGGGGGCAGCGGGGGCAGGGGTGCGGCTGAGCGCCGGGTGTGAGCCAGGCCCCAGCAGGTTGCCGCGCTTGGCCCTGGCCACGCCCAGGTGGCTGCACAAGGTCACACTAGTGGCTGCACAGTGCCCGGCCACTCCCTGGGGGCCCACCTATGCCCCCGTAGCACCGGTGACCTGGCCACGCCCCGAAGGCCGTACACGTGACCCTGGCCACGCCCCCGAAGACTGCCCACGTGGCCCCGGTCCCCTGGGCGCGCCCTCTGTCCAGGGTCCTGAGACCCCAGCCTCCCCCCCCCCCCCCCCCCCCCCCCGTCTCGTGGGCTGTGGAGGAGCCCGGGATCTCGGTGTGGTTTGCTCTTCACCTTGGGAGACCAGCTGACGTCGAGTCAGCCCAAGGGTGGCCTTGAGCTACCGTCGGACGCCGCCTCGTCCGCCCCGCGCCTGTGGCCTGGGAGGCGGCGCAGGGTCCCCAGCCCGAGGGTCCCCAGCCGGAGGTCACCAGCCCGAGGGTCCGCAGCCCGAGGGTCCCCAGCCGGAGGTCCCCAGCCCAAGGGTCCCCAGCCCGAGGGTCCCCAGCCAGAGGTCCCCAGCTCGAGGGTCCCCAGCCGGAGGTCCCCAGCCCGAGGGTCCCCAGCCGGAGGGTCCCCAGCCGGAGGGTCCCCAGCCCGAGGGTCCCCAGCCGGAGGTCCCCAGCCGGAGCAGCGTGGGGCGTGGCGCTTTCTGGGATGAGCGGTGGATTGTCTTTAAATAGGAAACCGATTTTTAAGAATTGAGGAAGTCACTAGAAAAGGGATGTTTGACTTTTAGCATGGAAAAACGGGGTGAAGAAACGCAGCCGCGCAGCCCACGCAGGAGGCCCGGGTGGACCGGCCGGCGGGACCCCGAGTGCCCTGTCGTTTACAGGGACGAGCCTAAAGGGAAGGGAAGCCAAAGGACCACGTGTGCACCCCGCAGGCCCCGCACCGCGGCCCACTTAGCCAGTCCTCTCCCTCCCCGGCGCCCCTATACCCTCACAGGTGAGAGCCCTCCCGCCGTAGCCTGCACCAGGTGGGTTAGGAAGAGTTCCCAAGGCGGCACAGAGGGGTGACTGCAGTTTATGATCCGCGCAGCTGGCTCCAGAGTTGGGAAGGCATAGAGTGTGCACTTGTCTCTAGGGATGTGCTAGTGAGGGTCAGATCCTTGACCAGTCCCCTGCAGCGAGGACAGATTTCATCGCGGTCTCTATCCACGTGGGACTACGTGTTGTAGAATGTGTTTCTCCAGGTGTGGTGGCAATAGGGAGGTTGAAGCAGGAGGAGCGCGAGTTCTATGCTAGCCTCAGCAAAAGTGAGGTGCTAAGCAGCTCAGCCTGCCTCCAAATAAAATACAAAATAGGGCTGGGGATGTGGCTCAGTGAGAGGGTGCCCCTGGGTTCAATCCTGGCACCCCCCCCCCACAAAAAAAAAAGTAAGACTGTGCTTCAAGGCAGATACACTTATATTGTCATTAAATGGATTTTAGGACAAAATGCACTGAGTGGGACCAAGGTGTCTTTCAGACTGTACAATGGCGGTGCTCTGAAGACAACCTGCAAGGATGGTCTGTGGACTCCACTGTGTGCAGAGCAGTCCCACTGTGTGCAGAGCAGCCTGGTCTGGAGGAGGGGTGAGCCTGGCTCCTGGAGTGCTCAGAGGTGTGGCACCAGGAGAACCCACCAGGGATGAGGTCAGTGTACCTCTGAGCCATGAGTGAACCCAGCCAAGACCAGACCCATCCAGCTGATGCCTAGGCTTGTGAGCAGAATATGCACTCCTCATTCAAGTCACTGAGCTGGGGATGTTAAGCAGCAATGGCTGGCTGGTACAGCCGCTTGCTGTAAGTGCCTGCACACATAGGGATCCAGGTCTGGCTAAAGCCAAGCTATTTTTGCAGTTCACCAGGAAGAAGAAGATAAGGAAGTAGAGGGTTAGGAGCTGTTGTGGGGAGAGTGGCAGCGCTGCTGCCTGGTCCCCACACACCTGCCTTCCCCACAGTGTCTGTGGAAGAGAGCGGGAGCCTTCTTGTGGCCTGAGTCTTGGCAGGATTCCTTCTGCCTGCTGCCTGCAGTGGGGGGAGCTGGAAAGGACGACTTGGAAACGTAATTATAGTGCTCGGAGAAATGCACCCTTCTTAGAATAATTTTACTTAAAAAGCCCTCAAAAAATAGAACCTGTTTTTTCCTCCTCTCGTGTGATTAATTCAAACCAAATAAGAGGAACCATGAACTCTTACTGGCGCCCTGCGGGGAGTTTTCATTTACAATATCTGTCAACCTCACAGTCTCAATTTGTGTCAAATAGGCTCCTACAGGTATAGTCCTGAGTTCCAGCCTTAGCACGTCACATTTTGTTCCATTTTTATCAATTACGTACTCTTTTGCTGTGGCATTATTCCATCTCCTAATCAAATTGCCAACCTGGCCAGTCCCTGGCCAGTGAGCCTGTGGGGAGGAACAGCTGTGCTCCTTGGGGTGGGCACACAGTGCCAGGCTGGACACTTATGCATCCATTTATGCCATGGGTGCCTGTCCACGTCATCTCTACCAGCTCCCAACACCCGGGGCTCGACCGAGCACCAGTGCTGCAGTGTGTGTGTGTGTGTGTGTGTGTGTGATGCTGCATGCATATGTAGACATGTGTGACCCTGTGTGTGGGTCCCTGTGTCTGTACCATGTACCCACAAGCATGTATATGTATATGAGTTGTGTGCATGCATGTGTGTGATGGTTTTGGAGGACTACCACAGCCAAGGAATCGAGTTGAGATTGCAGGTCCAAGATAGTGCTGCAACATGGTGCATATCACCTATCATCTGCTGAGAAAGCTTATTGTAAAGAAGTACCAAGGCCAGCAAGTCCAGGTCCCATCCCCGTGGCCACGATGAATGCCACAAGGGAGACAAGAGGAGTGCGGTCACAACCAGGCAAAGCGTCCAGAATGGTCATTTCATTCCTACAAATGAGAAAATAAAGAATCATACCTCAGGAGGGGGTGCTCTTGGGTAATCATTTTTGATCTGGTGAAGAGTATTTTAGATCTCTAGCGGGTACCCAAATTGGACTTGGCTCCCCAATTGGGAATACACACCCAAATCCCCTCCCTACACTAAGGAGGGGATCAGGACGGCGTCATGATCCAGTAAGGGGGTCTCCCTCCATCAGACCTCTACCTTCACATAAGGTGTCTGATTAGACCAATGTCTCTGGAAAGCAGTCAGAGGCTGGTCTTTGGATAATTTAAGATATTCAATGTAAGCCTGGCTGTCCTTAGTTGGTCATGGGGATTGCTTCCCCCTTTTTGTATTATTAGTTGGTCCTTTAAGGTCTTTTTATGCCTCTCAGTTATAGCTTGATCTTTGGGTTGTATGGTGTTCCAGTGGTGTGTGTAATATTCCAAGTTTGGAAGAATTCTTGTAATGATTTTCTCACAAAGCAGGGCCCATTGTCTGTCTTAACTTGTAGGGGTAATCCCAAATGGCAAAACATTGTAGGGAATGGCTGTCAGCGTGTTGAGCTTTTTAGCCCAACTGAGCAGCTGCCCAACAAGCATGCGGATAGGTATCTACAGATATCAATATATATTTTAATTTTCCAAAAGGTGCATAGTGGGCCACATCAGTTTGCCAGACGACATTAGGGGATTGAAGAGGTGGGACCTGTGAAAATGGCTACATGATGTACATGTCCTTATGGTCTTTTAAAATCTTTTATGGGAATCGGGGAATCTCTGCTGTAACCCTCTCCAGTGTAAGAGACTCAGTTCATGAAGTCCTTGAGCCATCTGAAGGTTCTGTTGAGACTGAGCAGTAGCTATGTTAGTCCCATTGGTAGCCAATCGATCAGCCATTTGGTTCCCCCGTGTCAAGATTCCGGGTAACTCCTGGTGTCCCCTGAGACGCTGCAGAAAAAATGGGCCCAGTCCGCTCTTCCAACAAGGATTGGACTTGAATCATCAGAGGAGTAATTGGGTTTTTGTCCAACTTAATACACGCTGACCCTAGAGCTGGTAACTAGTTGACTACATAGAGGCTGTCAGGAAACAAGTTCATCGGTGCATGGAGATGCGTCAGGGCCAGGGCAATTGCATACAGTTCCTTAAATTGTGCAGATCCCGTAACTGGCTCAAAATAGTGGTACTTTTCCCTTCATGGGCAGGGGAAGAGGTGGAGTACACCACGGCGGCAGATCCTGTTTTCCCCCATCAGTAAAGACATTTACCGCCTTAGTGAGGGGTCTGGTGGAAAAAAGTATGGGGGCGTCCATCGTCACCTCGATAGTGATGTCACCCATCTGGAATACCTTAATGACAATCCACCTTTCCCATGAAACCCTCCAAGGCATTGGATACCCGACATGGTTTCTTCTGACCCACTCAAAGTCCGACAACGGGTAGGGGACTACTAGCACATCAGGATCCCGCCCATAATGTCTCAGGGAAATATCCCTATCCTTAAGTATCCGGTCAGCCAACTGGTCAGGTTGGGAATGGACCCTAGGGGCCCCTCCCACAGACACATGTATCCATTGAAGAGGTCACCTAACTGGGTAATGGCGGCCGAAGAAAGCTCCTAGCCAGGAGGATCCAAAGACAGAGGGGGCATTGGGGCCTACAGCGAGCCAATTGTGCCGCATCTAAGGCCGACTGAATCTTTTGGAATATCAATTGATGCGATGGAGTCATTGTGATGACATCTGTGGGGACTTTAAGAGTCGAAAAGCGGAAGCAGGTCTTCTGTAGGCAGGTGAAGCCAAGGCCTTAACAGTTGAGTTCGCCCAACAGTTTCTGTCATTCCACCAAGGTACAGGACGACTGGAAAAGTCATTGAGGCTTTTAAAAGGGGGTAAGGTCTGGACCTTGTCATTAGATACATGTGATCCTCCCTTCTGTAAGAGAGTCTGGAGTTCCTTATAGGTGGAGCCTAACGCTTTGACGTCCGCCGCCCCAATAAGGATGTCATCCATGTAAACATACAGAATTATGTCCGAGGGCCTCCGAAGGGGTGCAGGACTTGGGAAACATAATGCTGACAAAAGCTGGACTGTCGGCCATGCCCTGGGGCAACACCGCCCACTCATACCTTTTTTTTTTTAAAACACATTTGAACTTTTTATTGAATGCTTTAATCATACAGCGTGCATACAAAAAGTGAACACTACATGCTACATGTTTATAGCTTGAACACACTCACATACCTACATTGAGAAGCAGAGTATTACTATTACCCCAGAAGCCTCCTAAGTCTTTTTCCCCATCCCCCCAAGAGTGGTCATTTTATTCTAAGTCTTAACACCACACATCAGCTCATCCTGTTTTTGTATTTTGTATATTAAAAACCATATAACGTGTAGTCTTGTGAGCCTGCCTTCTTCACTCAGCACTGCGAGATTCACCTGCTGTTGGGTACAGTTGTGTCCTGCCCCTCTCCCCGCCATATACAGTGTACAATGTTCCATTGTGTGACTATTCCACAATTAATCTTTTCATCCAGCCCCTGAGGAACTTTTGAATAGTTTCCACTTGGTACTATTGAAGGTAGTTTGCTGTGGATGTTCTTGTGTGTGTCTTTAGGTACACAGATTCTATGAATTTTTGTTGTTGTCTACCTAGAAATGGAGTCACTGGGCACATGTGTGGCTCTAGCAAACACTGCAGAGTTGGGCCAAATCACTCACTCCCACTAGCAGTGTAGGGGAATTCCCGTTGTTTGATATTCTTATATTTCCCCTTTTTATTTTAAGCATCCAACATCTCACTATGGTCATAATGTGCATTTCTCTGATGACTCGTGGTCAGAATCATCTTTGCCTTTGGGCGTTGGTCATTTGGATATTCTATTTTGCGAAGTGCCCTTTCAAGTCTTTTGTCCGTTTTTCTCTCCCTGGACTGTCTGACTTCTTCTTGGAGTTATGTGGGAATGCTTTCCATAATCTATGAGTCCTCTGTTGATGCCGGACAATTTTGAAAATAAAAGAGGGGAAATAATAGGAGTAAGAATGAAGGAAGAATCGTGTTTCAGGGCACAGCTTTACAGGGCTCTCCATGGCTTCCATTCCTGCATCTTTTGAAGGTGTTCACCTTCAGAGTGCAGGACGGGAATGAATTGTTATTCCCATGTGACACTGACTGAGCAATCAGCTCTCTCCCTGTCCATGATTTGTATTAGGTTCATTTTACTTCTGACATTTTATGATCCTTTCAGTCCAGCCACCTAATTTTTTTAATTAAAAACAAGCCTGGAATGGTTAAATGACATCCCAAAGGTCACACAGCTGGTTGGTACAGAGCTGGGACTGGAATACAAGGCTACCAGGCTCTCTCCAAAGGAATTTTGATAAGTATTCAATATTGAAATCAGTGCATAAAAACTTTGACCATGTGCAAGATCATTGATATGCCCTGGTATCTGTTTAGGCATAAGGGGTGGAGAGAAGGCCCTGGCCTGGAAGTCAGAAGACTCCGATACTAATGGTGCTGGCTCCCTGCTAACTGTCTGCTTTCTCACTGGACAAATAATGAGGTCCCACAAGTGTGTCCCCTGACATCCCTGCCAACTCTAAGTTCTGAATTCAACAATATCTTGCAAGAGGGAAGAGAAGAAAAGAGGAAGAGAGCTGTTGTTTTGCAACAGGAAACAGTAAATAAGCACAGATTTCCTGTGAAAGGAAAGGATTGGATTTCTGTTGTCAGTAAAGAGAAAGGGGAGAAATTGGGCTTCAAATAAAAAGTCCCAGTGGTATGAGTCAGGGAGAACAGCCATCCTTCTATCTTCCTCTTACTTCAGATGGGCAAAAGCAAAGGTTTATTGGCAGGTGGAAGGGTTCATGTTATGCCAGAGAGACTGAGTGATGTCACCTTGTATCACCCCCCACCCCCAATAACTGAGGTTCGGGAATCGGCTTCCGTTGTGGGGGAACCTCCTCTTTCCTTAATACTGTCCGATCCGCTCCAGGGTCAATCAAGCAGCGGAACTTTTTCCCTGCTATGAAGATGTCCATTTTTGGCCTAATTCCTGGGATTATTGGGACTGTCCAGAGGGCCCTAGGCGGGCCACTAGGCGGGGCGCCTCTGGGTGTCTGGGCTGGAGGGTGCCCCGTTATTAGTTTAAAGGCTTCCCCTCAATATCAAATCTGGACTTACAATCCCTCCGCCAATGGAATCCCTTTCTACATCAGGGGCCAGGCGTCTTAGGCAGTTTGCCTTTAGCCAGGCTTGAGGGATGTCCCTGCGGGGCACCGGGTCTTATTGGGCTTGTAGGGCACTCTCTCTTGAAGTGGCTCTGATGACCACACCCATAACTAACTCCTTTCCCGGCGCCACTGGAAGAGGCAAGGGCGGTAGTAAGGGCCTCAGCAAGCGAAGCCGTTTGGGCCTGCAAGGCCGTGGCCAACGACTGTGATTGGTGAGCCTGAGTACCGACATCCTCAGTGGCCACTCTCCACCTCCCCATAGGTCTGTCCTTCATCTCTGCACAGGCTGGTTTGTGGTCTGTGGTCATCCCCTCCCAGACCAGCATCTTGACAAACTGGAACCGAAGGGGCCCTGGGGGGAATTTCCTTTGGAGGCTCTTTTCCTCCCTCTCGATGAAGGTGGCAAGATCCTTGGAAGCCCTCTGAGTAATTCCTGCTACCGGGGGCTCTGAGGGGCCTTCCTCCAACTTTTCCCATGCCGCCAGTCCTAAAGCCCGTACCTGCCCTGGTAGGGGGCAGGGATAGCAGCCTGCTGAAGGCCTGTGGAAAACTGATCACGGGACCCCGACAGCATCCCACAAGTTACAGGAACTGGGGGGTTAACAGCCTGACTCCTCTCAGCCTGAGCGTGGCACTCCTCATTAAAAAAGGCACACCACTTCAGGTACAGGGGACCAGGAAGCACAGCCTCGGTTAAGTGTCTCCAGTCTTGGGTGGTGCACTGTTGGTGGGCCAGACCCCGGAGGAGCCAATTAGGTCCATCCTAGGAGATGGCCTTTTTGGGTTCTTTCCAATCTTGGCCCTCCCAGGGATACCATAAGGCCAGTCTGTTGCCCCCAGGGTTAGCATTGACCAGGAAAGCCATACACGGTGGGGATAAGTCATCGCTGGTCTTACAAGATGGTGGCTTAACCGGCTTTTCTGGGTTTGCACAAGATGGCGGAGAATTTCCCCAGGGGGGGGGGTGACATGGCGGAGGCCACTCCCCATCCCGACTCTCTACCACGTGTTCCGGGTCAGCAGCACTTGGTGAGGACCAGGCCAGGATCAAAAAGGTCTAGGAGGCCAGTGTCAGAGAGAGGCTTTAAGCCTTTCTCCTCCTGGGCAGCGAGAGGTCTGACCCAAGTCGCTCCTCAACAAGGGTTTCCCAAGCCGGGTCGCCCTTTGGGGTGGGAGGAGGAGGTGTCCTAAAAGGCTCTTTGCTGCCTCTAGATGTTCCTTCTGTAGGGCCGGGTAGACCCCCAGAGGGGGTCCTCTCCCAGGTTAATCTCCCCCTTCCTCACCAGTTGTCCTGCGTGGCCCCAGGTGGCCCAATCAAAAAGATTGGCAGCCACCGACCAGGGCGCAGCGCGTGCCAAGGTTTCCCAGACCTTTTCGGCCTGGGCATCTGAGATCGCTAGACCTCGGCTTTTGAGCACGAATCTCAGCGCTTGAAGAGCGGAGCATCATGCTCAGTGTGAGATAGCCCCATCTCTTCAGGGAGACCCTGACCTGGGAACTCGCTTGGCTTGGCTCCTGGTGAACCGACGTCTTCCTGTCAGACGTCGGGGTTTTTAGCCCTGGTTCCCTCCCGACCTGCGGGAGAGATGAGGAGAGCATGCCCCACCCAGCCCTCCCTCCCCGAGGACAATCAGACGAGTCAGGGAGACCAGTATTGAGGAAGCACACACAGCTGATATAAGGCACAGGAGCCAGTCAGGGTGAAGGGCAGCAGGGTGGGGAGAGCTCACGTGTCCACCCATCCTACAGGCCGGAATGGGAGACACGAGCTGCCCACGAGGGCAGAAGGGTTCTGAGCCTATCCTAGAGGTGACCCACGGTAACACCTTGTGGCTGATGGCCAGGCACCATCCTAGCCATGTGTGGCCCCAGGACCGGGAAGCGGGTAGCAGCCAGCGAGTTAGGTTTCCTCCTTTCTGATGCAACATGCCCCACATGTTACATCATGCCCTACAGAAAGCAGAGGTTGTGGATTTGAGGGCTGTATATCTTTAATACCGCCACGCCTTGGTATTCCTGGGGGACTGACGCAGGAGGGTGCGAGCTGGCATCCCTGATGTAGAGAGGGAGGTGCTTGCATGTCACCTGCGACCTCTCCTGTCTACCCAAGTCGTCTCCAGGGGGCCAGTAACACCCACACAGTGGGCATGCCGTGGGCATGGTGGCTATAGTGTGTCATCAGGGGTGACGGCAAGGAAAAAAGTCGGTATTCGGAACAGAGGGTCTCTTCCTCCCTCCCTCCCTCCCTCCCTCCCTCCCTTCCTCTCTTTCATACTTTTAGTCGGTGGTCAGTAGAACCCAGTGTGTGAAACCTGAAGTCGGATGGCGGACGGGATAAGTGTGTTAGTGCTGTGAGTCTTTTCTAGGTACCGCTCTGGCCGCATCACATTTATTGATATGCTCTGCTTTCATTTTCGCTCAGTTAGAAGCACTCTTCTTGGGGCCGGGCTGTGGCTCAGTGGTAGAGCGCTTGCCTAGTATGCGTGAGGCACTGGGTTCGATCCCTGGCACCACATACGATAAAAAACAAAATAAAATAAAGATATATACACACACACATATATATATTAGAGAAAAAAGAAATAATCTTCTTTGAACCATAAGTTATTTAGAAGTGGCCAAATGCTTAAGGACTTTCCAGATAGCTTTCTGTTATTGATCTCTAAGTTAATTCTGGTCATAGAACATACCTGGTATGATCTGAATCCTTTTAAATATGTTGGAACTTATTTTCTGGCCCAGAACATTGTCTATTCTTTACGCATCTGTGGTCACCAGAAGGAAGGCATGTTCTGCACTGTGTAGAGTGTTTAGAAATGTTATTTAGGTCAAGTTGTTGATAGGTTGTTCGAGTGTTCAGTGCTGATTTTGGTCTTTTTCTTCTTTGGGTAACTGGGGTGGAATGTAGGAATATACCGTCATGGTGATCTGTCTGCTTGTACTTGAGTGCATTGGCTCCACCTCAGGTGTGAAGTTCTGTTAGTAAGAGCACAGTGCATAGGATTCCTGCTTCTTTGGAGAATGGGCCTCTTTCTTATGAAATGACACTGTTGACCATGGCCAGCATCCCTAGCAGGGAGGACCGAGAGATCCCGCTGGGCCCTGCTTCCCGGACCCCGCCCTGGAGGCTTGGTGTGGCTGGCTTTGGCAGTGGTGTCTGCCCTGGGAGACACAATCACCAGGGATGCGTGCAGAGGGATAGCTGTGATCCATGAACGAAGGGCCAGCCGGGGGGGGGGGACGTGGGGACTGTCCAGCTGGAGGGTGCAGGAGGAGTCTGCACTGGGGTCCCAGCCCCTTTCTCTGCAGCCTTTTCTGACATCTGGCTCCTCCTGAGCCCAGCCTACAGGTGACTCCCAGATGTCCAGCCCTCTGGCTTCTCTGGCTCCCTGGGCCTTGGAAAGGTCCGAGTCATGACCTCTGTGATTAGCAAGTCTGCTCTCTGGGAGAGCTGCTCTCACAACCCAGGACATGAGCAGACGGTGTGGGTGCCTGTCCCTCCAGGTGGCCTTGAAAACCCCGAAGAGCCCAGGACCTTCTGTCCCACCACGTTCTGAGCTTCCAACTGTCTACATGGGCACTGGCGCCCAACGCAGGCGTGGCAATGGCCACCCGACGGCCTCTCTGAGTGGCGTCTCTCGGGGACATGGAGGGAGAGGGTGGGAGGCAGCCTGGTCTGCAGTGGGGTGTCAGCATGTGAGAGGCCGCAGAGCCTCATCAGTGGGATTCACCCTCAGGAGCGGAATGAGAGCTGACACCTATTTCTGACAGGACCGTACCTTAGGTTGCTGGCGGCAGGCAGCATCGCCATTCCAAGCAGGCAGAGATGTATTTGCTGAAGGTGAAAATGTCATTTAAACTGTTGATACCTTTCAAATTGTTTTGGCAAGATGCCACAAGTAGTGCAGGCCTTTCCCAAACAGATACATCCAGTCTCAGGCTCCTCGCCAGGACGGCGGGTGTGGGACCGCGTGGCCCCCGACTCCCTCACAGGTGGTTCACACTTGATGCCGAGGCAGTTTGACAAAGTGTGACAACGGCGCATAATGAAGTGGCTGCAGGCCAGCCCCGCGCTGGAGGCCGCAGCCCACCAGCCCCTCAGAGTCCAGGGCCCCAGACCCGGGCCTGCAGCCAGTGGCCAAAGCACTAGTTTTCCAAGGACTGGCCCTGGCGGACACAGGGTCACTGGAGCAGGTCCTGGTGTCGTGGTGATGACCAGACAGGACACAGGGAGGAGTGACAAGTTCCTGTGTGGGGAGGCTACTCCCGAGCCCAATGACCGCCCTCCTTGGGTTCTGCTCCTGCTCTGCAGTCGGTGGGCCCCTGCCCCTATTTGCCCGGGAGCTGGCAGTGGGCACAAGAGCCCCTCCTGGCGGTTCTGTGCTCCTCGTCAGGGTGTCCCTTTGCGTTGGGGGTTGGCACCCAGTTGTGTTGCTGCATTAGGGTTTGAAAATGGCGACACTAGACTGGGTCACCCTTTGCCTGGGGAGGCCAGGGTCCTGCCAAGAGGCACTTGGTCACCGGTGCTTGGCTTCCTGCCTGGGGTGTCAGGTCCGGTGGCTTCTTCCCTTACTGACCGGCTGTGGACAAGAGTGCACCCCACCCAGGGGTGAACCAGACCCGCTCCCAGCCTCACGGACGGCGGGAACGACGCGGTTGTCCTCCTGCCGTGGTCCCCCGGGCCTGCCTGGCTGCTGGGAGGGTGCGGTCACTCCTTTCTTTCCAGGGCCTTGCCCACTGGGCATGCTCAGAGAGCCTCAGCCCGGAGCCAGGTGGAGGAAACCTGGGCCTCTCTCTCAGGGCCCCCACTGTCCAGCAGGGGAGGGCACTTGTGTGGCGACTGCATGGGCCTAACCTTCGGTGTGGCGTCTGTCCAGGCTGCCAGCGACTGCAGGGCAGTTCCGAGGAGACCAAACCGGGGCTGTTCAGCAGAGGTGGGGGGAGCCAGCGGTGGCTGCCTCCTGTCCCAGGTCCCGCATCTGCGGAATCGGAAGACGGGGGTAAAAGCTGCTTGGAGGAAAGGTGTGCCGGCGCTGGACACGCGCAGACCTGTCCTTGTCCTTCCCTGAGTCACCCAGGGCAGGGACTTTGTGCAGTGTCCACCATGGTGGTGTCGCCGGCAGCCTAGGGGTGGGGTCAGGTAAGACACAGACCCTATGCCAGGTGCCAGGGGTTGAGTGCCTGCTGGCATCTGCAGGGCTTCCTGGAAGTGACCCCTGGGACAGTGAGGGACACTGGCATGTGGCTTTACATGATCTTAGCAGCCACATTACAACAACAACAACATAACGTTGACTTTATTAACATAACGATTAATATACAAGTCCTGAATGTTACTTCAGGGCATAAACAATGTGAGTTATCAATGAGGTATGCCAAACTGGTTTTTCATCCTATTTTGTACATAGACAAAAAATATGGATCTTATCATACATTTTAAAACGAATTAAAAATATGTATGCTACATCAGTGTGTTATAAAACAATGTGTGCCTATTTAAAATAATTTGGAAAGTAATTAGAATTTCAAAATCTCCTGTAGATGCGTTGACCAAAGACGATGTTATTATAATTTGGTTTAGTTCTTTTTGGTGATTTTTTTTCCTTCATGGACATTAAAAATTTTTAAGTGTTTTTTTCCCCCAAATATTTCTAATGTCTTTGTTTGTGTCATCGTTAACCTAAGAGTCGGACTCGTTCTGACACGGTCAGAGATGGCGGGACGTGGCTTCCTCATCGGCCCTCCCTCCAGACCCAGGGACCTGCCGCCCGCCTTCCTCCCGAGCCTGCTCCCTCCCCTCCTCTAAGGTCTTCCTCCTATTGGGGTTCAGAAAGCTGGCTTCACTTGGGGTGTCCATGAGGGCCCACAGCGTGGCGGGCTCCGTTTCCCTCTGCAGGTCCCCCTCTCCTGTCCCTCATCTCCTCTCAGGCTGCCACCTACCAAAGACAATACTCAGCCCTTGACTTTCCGAGTCTGGCTCATTGTGCCCAGCACAGTGTCCCCCATTCCGTCCATTTGACCACAGCTCTCAGGATGCCCTCTTCTCGGAGGCTGAGTGACCTTGTGTGGCCACATTGCTCTGCAGACGTCGGCGACAGCAGGGTCAGTGGCCCTGGCCGCCTTCTGCTGTCTCTGCTGTGACTCGACTCCTAGCACATCCAAGCTGCTTTGCCCACTTTGAGACAGGTGCTTGAGGTCACCTGGTGTTGGAGGTGCAGTGATCTCCCTCTCTCCGTGTTGCTGGGCACAGAAGCCCTTTCCGAATCTTCATCCGTAAATAAGATGCGATGAATGTCATGGAGCATCTTCACCCACCATTTGTATTATTCATTTAAAAAGGTGCACTGGCGGGCGTGTGACGGTGGGGGGTTTACATTGTCCAAGTGGATTTCGGTGAGGCTCCACTGGGCCCTGCCGCACTGTCCCTGAACAGCAGCCCCGCAGGAGGGACACCTGTGCTCCCTGTCTCCTTGCCCTTGGCCTCTCCCTCCTCCAGGCTGGATGGCCTGTGTCTTCTGTCCCTCATTCTTCCTTTTTAATGGTAGCAGGGATTGAACCCGGGGGCTTCACCCCGGAGCCACACTCCCAGTCCTTTTTAATTTCTACTTCGGGACTGTGACTCACTAAGTTGCCCAGGCTGGACTGGACTGCCAGCCCCTTGCTTCAGCCTCCTGACTCGCTGGCAGGGCAGGCGTGCCAAGGTGCCCAGCCTCTCTGAGGCTTTTACATCTCCTGGGTCGTGAGCCGGTGTGTGCCTGGGCACGGGGGCTGGTCTGCAGTGGAGGCAGCTGCAGTACCTCCTGGTGCCAAGGGAGGGCCCCTCGGCCCTGCGCATTCCAGCTGCATGTCCTCCCTTTCAGATCAGCACACCCGTATCTGCTTGTTGCTTGAAACTAAGGCAGGGGTGATCTCAGACGGACTGACTTAAGAAATTCAGGACACACACAGAATGAGGGAAACAGGAAAGGAAATCGAGAGGGATGCAAAGTCCTTGAGGGGAACCACAGCAACCAGATGCACCTGACGAGGGTGCTGCTCGCTGACCTGTCCTCACTGCCGGGTCAGTCAGGTGCACAGAGGAAGAGGAAGCCGCCCCACCCTCCTCTGGGTCATTTCAACTCTGCCTGGGCAGGCCCTGGTCATGAGGGCTCTGACCCTGTCCCCTCTGGGCTCTGTGCAGAGACCCCTCCTGGGCCGTAGCAGCTGGAGCCACCTCTGCACCCAGAAAGCAGGGTCATGTGGCCTCCTCCATTGCCCTCAGCAGCCCCCACACCGGGTTGGTGCCCAGCGGAGAGCAGAGCTCAGGACCCTGGCACCTGACCACCTGTGCCCTGGGTGGGCAGGCAGCAGCTTCTGGGTGGAGGACTCGTGGGTTGGAGAGCTGCCCCTGGCTGCAGTGAGGATGCTCCCATGGCCTCCCTGCTCATGGGCCATGGGTGGAACCCACAGACAGGAGCTGCCCCCCAAAGAGCCTGCACCAGACCCACACATTCTCGGCCCCAAAGCCTGAGTTGCTTCCCTTGGTGGGCTCTCTGGGCCAGAGTCCTCCAGCAGTCTCTCTGGTCCTGGTGGGGGTGCGACCGTGGGCTGAGCTGCTCCTCCAAAGGCCTCTGCCCCCTCCCCGGCTCCTGTGGCTGAAGCCGCTCTGCGGGAGCAGCTGTTCTCGCTGATTAGTTTCCTTCAAACCCTTCCTGGGCCTCAGGAACCTGCTGGAAATGAGGCCGGGTGGGCGGCAGCCGTGCAGATAATCAAGACAAATGAGCCGCTGGGACGCTGAGGGCTCGCGCGCAGTCCTGGCGCTGTCTCCGACAAACACTGTCAGGCTGGAGAGGCCTCCACAGCTGTCCGGGAGTGTGTCCTGGCTGCCTGGCTGCCCTGTCACCGGGTGCCATCTCAGCCACCCTGCCCACCTGGCTGGAGGAGGTATGAGGCTGTGCTGTCTGGGCGGGGTGCCATCCACTGCCTGGCACCTGGCCCTGCGGTCACCCTCCTTGGACTGACCATGATCCCCAGGATGCTCTGTGGTCTGTGGCTTTCATTTTCTGCTGCTTTCAAATCCACAGCTGGGGGTGGCTCTGCAGGTGCAGGCTGGACCTCTATAGGGCACAGCAAGAGTGTTCCAGGGTTGTGGGTGCCCCTGCCACGTGCCCTGCTGAGCACAGAGCCCATCCAGGGGGCCTCTGCAAGCCACACACTATGCCCTCCATGGCCCGGAGCTCAGGCTGGCCACACAAATATGCCCTCCATGGCCAGAGCTCAGGCTGGCCACTCACCATGCCCTCCATGGCCCGGAGCTCAGGCTGGCCACACAAATATGCCCTCCATGGCCAGAGCTCAGGCTGGCCACTCACCATGCCCTCCGTGGCCGGAGCTCAGGCTGGCCACACGCCATCCCTCTGAGGTCCGGAGCTCAGGCTGGCCATTGTGTGGGGTGAGGGCTCCTGTGTGTCCAGGGCCTCCAACAGGGGAGTGCCATCTTGGTAGACAAGCAGGAGACCTTGGGAGAAGGTGGGATGGGAGCAGGATGTGTTCCTGGGAAGTGGTGCCTGCGTGGTGTCCAGGTGCTGGGCCTGGGGCCTCCTCTTCTCATCTCTGCAGTGAGACTGTTCCCAGGATGCTGGCTCAGAGGTCAGTGAGCACCCCCCCAGGTGCAGAGTGGACAGGTGTGCATGCAGCTCCGGAGCCAGCCTCCAGGGGGCGTGGCAGGGTGCAGTCGCCTCCACCCTCCAGACGGGCAGCGCCCAGGGCCCAGCTCAGGGGAGCACTCTGACGCCACTCTGCCTGGACCTTTTCAGAATTACTGCTTAGAAATCGTAACCGTGAAGTTTCTCCTCGAGCTTCCCCTTCCTGGGCCTTGTCTCCTAGGGGGTCTTTTTGAAAAATTCAGTATTTTCCGTAAGTAATTGACAAGGTTGCTAAAATGGTATCTAGTTATACCCCAAACAGAAATCACAATTCTCTGTAGAAATACAGTTTGTGCACAAACCAAATAAATCACCCTCTGCAGCAGGCGCTGCTGGAAGGGAGGTGGGCGGCAGCGGAGAGCCGGGCAGGCAGGGACCCGATGAGCAGTCTAATTTTCACGGCCACGGCCCTTGCTTCTGCAAGGGGTGCGGTGGGTCACCTGCAAACGCTGCCATGGTGACCGGCACAAGGGGCTTCATCTCGGAGTTGTTGGTGGCCCTGACTTATCTGGTGACAGTTTTACTGACGAGGGGAATTTTGAGGAGCAGTCGTCGCGGCCAAATGCCTGAGAAACGTGAGTGGAAGATGGTTCTGGATGCTCTGCAGCCAGCACCGAGTTCACCACGTCCGCTCTGGGCCTTCACAGGGCGATCCTGGGCCTGGTCAGCGGGTGGCCCGAGGCCTGCGTGGGGGATGGCCAGTGCCCCAGACCCGGGCTTCAGTCCCCTGGGCTGTTCTTAGCCGTGCGTCCTCTGCTGGTCACTCAGTCTGCCTGCTTCTAGAGCTGGAGCTGCCCTCCGATCCTGGACCCTTCTGCCCTCAGTGCTGTCCCCACTGCATGCCCCTTGACCGCGGGGACCACCGAGAGCTGAGTCGTCCCCCCGGCGCCCGGGAGCCGCTGTCTCTCCTGCTGTCTCCTTGATGGAGCTGCCCCCCGGGAGGAGGAGAAAGAGAGCCAGGGTCTGTGGCTGGGTGTTGGGGGCTGCGTTCTAGGCCATGTCCTGGGCTGGGGAGGTTCCTGCAGGGGAGGAAGGCCTGGGTCACCAGGCTGGCCCCCTGGTGCCCGCTGTGCCATGCTGGGCAGTGCTGGAGGTGAGAGCAGAGAGCACGGGGAAGCCCGGGGCCTGGAGGGAAGGCTTTGGCCTGGACAGGGGCCTCGGGGGCAGAACACAGGGGCACATGCGGGTCTGGGAAGGATGGTCCTGGCTGTGGGCAGAGCCTGCTGCCTTATGACCCCAGACCAGCCTAGAACCTGCCCTAACTGACCCCAGGGCTCAGAACCTCAGAGTCCTGGGGACCCCTGACTGTGGGCTGCCAGGAGGTGGGTGCCAACAGCAGAGAGGGCAGAGCCTGCCCGATGCCCCCTCGTGCCTGCTGCTGTCCCCAGCCCTGTGTCTCTCCTGCTTCATTGTGTCCACCTGCGTGCCTGTCATCACAGCAGGCCTCAGGCAGCTGCCAAGGCCAGTGCTGCGGCTGGCCTCGACCCCCTGGGTGCCAGGATCTCCTGGTTCTGACCTCCAGGCACTGCCCAGCAGGTCCTGCCCACAGCACCTCTGCCAAGGCCATGGCACTCTGCCAGTGCCTGAGCTGGGAGGCCTTGCACACAAGCATATACATGCACACGTGTGTACAAAACACAGTCACAAAGGTGCACCCCAACAAACTCGCATGCATACATACGAACACATCCACATGACAACATGCATGCCTGCTCTCACACACAGGCACACTCCACCCCACATGTGAGAAAGCACACGTGCACAGGCACACTCACATGAAACCACACACACAAACATACATGTACACATGTATATACACAGATACATTGAAACAGCACACAAATACACAAGCATAAAGGCACATACATCCAGACACACACGTATACACAAGCACACTATGCACATAGGTACACGTGATCATTCACGCACACACAAATACACACTGAAACACAAATGCAACACCACACGTGCACACTCATATGTGCAGTTGCACAAACATGTACACTCACTCAACCTGCTCCATGGTGACTCTTGGCCCCTCTCTGCTTCTCCTGGGTGGTGTCTGTAGTCCCTTTTCTCTGTCCAGGGTCACCTCCAGTCCTGGGCATCTGTCACAGACCAGAGAAGACAGGGAGCCATAGTCACTAAGGATAATGTGGGATCCTAGACAGAGAGAGGACACTAGTAGGACACATGGGTGAGGGCCAAATAAAGCTGCCATTTAGTTAATGGTGGTGTGCATCTTGGGTTCTTAGTTCTGGTTAATGCATGTGGCTGGGTGGATGTGTGGATAACCTCTGTAAGGTCTTTTCAACTCTTATGTAAAGTTATTCCAAAATAAAATGAAAGAGGGAGGATCCTTGTGAAGTGGGCATAAGTGATATATTCATAATTTTTTTTTGGTACTGGAGATTGAACACAGGGGACTTAATCATTGAGCCACATTCCCAGCTCTTTAATTTTTTTTTTTTTAATTTTGAAAGGGGTCTCACTGAGTTGCTAAGGACCTCACTAAGTGGCCGAGATTGGCTTTAGACTTGCAATCCTCCTGCCTCAGTCTCCCAAGCCACTGGGATTACAGGTGTGTACCACCACACCTGGCAACTTACTGATTTTTAAAAAAATCACAAACAACTCTTTGCTGGTCAGCTTCTAACCTAATGTTGGAGTCCTGGAATATTCCAACAGGATTCCCTTTTAATATGCGAGCAAAATCTTTTCCTATGACAAAGGAAAGGATACTTTGGAAAGTTTAGTAAGGAGCCACAGTCCCTGGAAAATGAATAAGAGATGCAAGAAACGGCATTTGTTCCCAGATTCTGGGTCGAGGGACACTCCTCATGAGAAAGGACGGAAACAGTGGTCTTACACTCTGCAGCAAAGTGGGGG